>NC_086444.1:686155890-686490057 GCF_028390025.1 Pseudophryne corroboree
CTGTATCCGCATTGCAGTTATACTTGCCATCAGTGTCCCTATTTATATTTATGTACATCCTTGATATGTCTATTATATGATGTTACACCATGAGAAGCAGTTTTCATGTTTTTGAGGTTCCTCCTTTAACACCAGGGGCAAACGCAGGATTTTCATGGGGGGGGGGGGGTTCTGTACATGTATGTATGCGTAATATGCTGTATGCATGCTGTACTTACATATACACAGCAGGCACACACATGGCATACTTACAAAAACACATATACACACTGCAAACACACGCAGAGCATACATACACACAGTATACATGCATACTGCAGACACACAGAGCATACATGCGCACATCATATGCATACAGCATATACACAGACATAGCACACATATGTATTAGAGATGTGCACCGGAAATTTTTTGTGTTTTGGTTTTGGATTCGGTTCCGCGGCCGTGTTTTGGATTCGGACACGTTTTGGCAAAACCTCCCTGAAATTTTTTTGTTGGATTCGGGTGTGTTTTGGATTTGGGTGGTTTTTTCAAAAACCCCTCAAAAACAGCATAAATCATAGAATTTGGGGGTCATTTTGATCCCATGGTATTATTAACCTCAATAACCATAATTTCCACTCATTTCCAGTCTATTCTGAACACCTCACACCTCACAATATTATTTTTAGTCCTAAAATTTCGCTGAATGACTAAGCTAAGCGACCCAAGTGGCCGGCACAAACACCTGGCCCATCTAGGAGTGGCACTGCAGTGTCAGACAAGATGGCACTTAAAAAAATTGGCCCCAAACATCACATGATGCAAAGATAAATAAAAAAAAAAAGAGGTGCAAGATGAAATTGTACTTGGGCCCTCCCACCCTTATGTTGTATAAACAGGACATGCACACTTTAATAAACCGATCATTTCAGCGACAGGGTCTGCCACATGACTGTGGCTGAAATGACTGGTTGGTTTGGGCCTCCACCAAAAAAGAAGCAATCAATCTCTCCTTGCACAAACTGGCTCTACAGAGGCAAGATGTCCACCTCATCCTCATCCTCCGATTCCTCACCCCTTTCACTGTGTACATCCCCCTCCTCACAGAGTATTAATTCGTCCCCACTGGAATCTACCATCACAGGTCCCTGTGTACTTTCTGGAGGCAATTGCTTGTAAATGTCTCCATGGAGGAATTGATTATAATTAATTTTGATGAACATTATCTTCTCCACATTTTGTGGAAGTAAACTCGTACGCCGATCGCTGACAAGGTGGCTGGCTGCACTAAACACTCTTTCGGAGTACACACTGGAGGGCGGGCAACTTAGGTAAAATAAAGCCAGTTTGTGCAAGGGCCTCCAAATTGCCTCTTTTTCCTGTCTACGTACGGACTGTCTGACGTGCCTACTTGGATGCTGTCACTCACATAATCCTCCACCATTCTTTCAATGGTGACAAAATCATATGCAGTGACAGTAGACGACATGTCAGTAATCTTTGGCAGGTCCTTCAGTCTGGACCAGATGTCAGTTTTCGCTCCTGACTGCCCTGCATCACCGCCAGCGGGTGGTTTTGGAAATCTGATCCATTTCCTGGCAGCTCCAGTGGTGGGAGAAAATGAAGGAGGAGCTGTTGGCGGGTCATGTTCCACTTGACTTGACAAGTGTCTCACCAGCAGGTCTTTGAACATCTGCAGACTTGTGTCTGCCAGAAAGAGAGATACAAAGTAGGCTTTAAACCTAGGATCGAGCACGGTGGCCAAAATGTAGTGCTCTGATTTCAACAGATTGACCACCCGTTAATCCTGGTTAAGCGACTTAAGGGCTCCATCCACAAGTCCCACATGCCTAGCGGAATCGCTCCATTTTAGCTCCTCCTTCAATCTCTCCAGCTGCTTCTGCAAAAGCCTGATGAGGGGAATTACCTGACTCAGGCTGGCAGTGTCTGAACTGACTTCACGTGTGGCAAGTTCAAATGGTTGCAGAACCTTGCACAACGTTGAAATAATTCTCCACTGCGCTTGAGTCAGGTGCACTCCCCCTCCTTTGCCTATATCGTAGGCAGATGTATAGGCTTGAATGGCCTTTTGCTGCTCCTCCATCTTCTGAAGCATATAGAGGGTTGAATTCCACCTTGTTACCACCTCTTGCTTCAGCTGATGGCTGGGCAGGTTCAGGAGTGTTTGCTGGTGCTCCAGTCTTCTGTACGCGGTGGCTGAATGCCGAAAGTGGCCCGCAATTCTTCGGGCCACCGACAGCATCCCTTGCACGCCACTGTCATTTTCAAAAAAAATTCTGCACCACCAAATTCATTGTATGTGCAAAACATGGGACGTGTTGGAATTTGCTCACATGTAATGCACGCACAATATTGGTGGCATTGTCCAATGTCATAAATCCCCAGGAGAGTCCAATTGGGGTAAGCCAATCTGCGATGATGTTCCTCAGTTTCTGTAAGAGGTTGTCAGCTGTGTGCCTCTTATGGAAAGCGGTGATACAAAGCGTAGCCTGCCTAGGAACGAGTTGGCGTTTGCGAGATGCTGCTACTGGTGCCGCCGCTGCTGTTGTTGCTGCGGGAGGCAATACATCTACCCAGTGGGCTGTCACAGTCATATAGTCCTGAGTCTGCCCTGCTCCACTTGTCCACATGTCCGTGGTTAAGTGGACATTGGGTACAACTGCATTTTTTAGGACACTGGTGAGTCTTTTTCTGACGTCTGTGTACATTCTCGGTATCGCCTACCTAGAGAAGTGGAACCTAGATGGCATTTGTTACTGGGGACACACTACCTCAAGTAATTCTCTAAGTCCCTGTGAACTAACGGTGGATACCGGACGCACATCTCACACCAACACAGCTGCCAAGGCCTGCGTTATCCGCTTTACAACAGGATGACTGCTGTGATATTTCATCTTCCTCGCAAAGGACTGTTGGACAGTCAATTGCTTACTGGAAGTAGTACAAGTGGTCTTCCGACTTCCCCTCTGGGAAGACGATTGACTCGCAGCAGCAACAACAGCAGTGCCAGCAGCAGTAGGCGTTACACTCAAGGATCCATCAGAGGAATCCCAGTCAGGAGAGGACTCGTCAGACTTGCCAGTGACATGGCCTGCAGGACTATTGGTGTTCCTGTCTAAGGAGGAAATTGACACTGAGGGAGTTGGTGGTGTGGTTTGCACTGGGAGCTTGGGTACAACAGAAAGAAGGGATTTAGTTGTCAGTGGACTGCTTCCGCTGTCACCCAAAGTTTTTGAACTTGTCAATGACTTCTGATGAATGCGCTCCAGGTTGTTATGATTCCAGCACTCTGGTCTGAGGAGATCTTATTGCGAGGACCGGAGCACTGGAACGTAATGCTGGGGAAGGGAGCGGGAATGGAAAATAGCCCCTGGCGCCCTAACTCCGTTGTCTCACCCGTGCTGTCAGAAATCCCCTGCGAGACTATGGTTGCTTGAGCCCATGGCAGCCGCGTTTGAAGGGCGGATTACGTCTGCCCAACTCTGATGCCCCCCCAGGTCTTAATGAGAGACAAAGGGAAATCCGAGACAGGGTGATAACAAGGGGCCCTCTGACTAAACAACCAGGCCAGGGGCTACAAGCTAATAAAAACTAGAATATGTGCGGAAAAACCGCCAGGGAAAAGGACAACCAAAATATCCACTTGTCCACTTCTCCTACCCGGCACCGCCGAGTTCCAGAGAGGACTTGTGGAAGCGGAACCCTCCGCAAATGCTCCAAAGACAAAATATGTAAAGATAAAGTGGATGAGCCGCAACACACGGCAGAGCCGCAACTCACGAAACACCACTCGATATTCAAAGGTGATCAGTCAGGACTACTGGGGACCCAACGACTTCCTGGGATGAGATGACAACTCCCGGATACAGGACTTCTGAGGACAGGAATGACCGGATACAGCAGGACTGGAACAGACTCTCAGCAAACCAAAGCAGCATGCAGGAAGCTATTACCGGCATCTGTGAGAAGCACTGAGAAGGTATTTAGCAGGGAGTCCTCCAATCAGCTGTTCAGAGCCTGATTGGTATTAATGCCGTGCAGCTGCCTTGCTGCACGGCCAGAAGACAAGTGTGTGTGCGTGTGTAACTAGACCCTGCAACAGGGAACGCGGTCCACCCGTGGCGTCCCCGTTGCTAGGGTCCGTGCGGCTCAGCGAGCCTGGCGTCTAGCGTTGCTAGGAAGCCAGTGGCTGAACGCACACGGCGTCCCTAGTTGCTAGGCGCCAGGCCGCGCGGACATTGCGGACCCCGGCACCTAACAGTACCCCCCCCTTGAGGAGGGGTCAAGGAACCCCTAAAGCCAGGTTTCTGAGGAAATTCCCCAAAAAATGCCCTCTTGAGCCTAGGGGCATGAAGATCCTTATCTAGGACCCAAAACCTTTCCTCCGGACCATAGCCTTTCCAGTGAACTA
Organism: Pseudophryne corroboree; assembly: GCF_028390025.1. NCBI lineage: Eukaryota > Metazoa > Chordata > Amphibia > Anura > Myobatrachidae > Pseudophryne > Pseudophryne corroboree. The sequence continues at coordinate 686,160,305 of NC_086444.1, forward strand.
AAAAATAAAGCCGACCCCGGGACAATTTGGAATCAAGAACTTTCTCTACCAATAACTCCTGTTGTCCCTGTACATCCACTGGAGATCTACCCTGAGAGATCCTCCGAGGAAATCTACTGGAAGAAACGTTTGTTTCAACAGGGAACAGTGAAACGTATTTCCAATCTTGAGAGATCTTGGTAAACGTAGCCGAAAGGCTACTGGGTTGACTCTTTTAATAATAAGAAATGGTCCAATAAATTTGGGTCCCAGTCTAGCCGAGAATTGTCGAAGTCTGATGTTGCGAGTTGACAACCACACCTTATCTCCCACCTTAAAAGTGCAAGGACGTCGGAGCCTGTCAGAAAATTTCTTCTCTCGAAAGGCCGCTTTTCTGAGAGCAAGGTGCACTTTTTTCAAAATTGCTCTGAGATGGGAGGTCAATGCCAGCGAGGAGACTGGAGAATGATGAAAAAAAGAATTAGCTCTGGGGTGAAAACCAAAAACTGAAAAGAATGGAGACTCTTTAGTGGAGGAATGACAAGAATTATTGTAAGCAAATTCAGCCAAAGGAAGAAACTCGGACCAATCATTCTGGAGTGTGGCTGAATACAAGCGCAGATATTGTTTCAATGACTGGTTAACTCGTTCGGTTTGCCCGTTGGATTGTGGGTGGAAAGCTGATGTTAACGACAGTTTCATCTTTAATGAAGCACAAAAACATTTCCAGAATTGTGCGACGAATTGTGGACCCCGATCAGAAACAATATCAGTGGGCAACCCATGAAGCCTGAACACATGGCGGAGGAACAAAACTGCCAATCCTTGAGCAGAAGGCAATCGGGGAAGAGCAATAAAATGAGCCATTTTACTAAAACGGTCCACTACCACCCATATGACTCGGAATCCAGCTGAAAGGGGAAGGTCAACCACAAAATCCATGGAAATATGAGACCATGGCCTGAGAGGGACACTTAAGGGCATAAGTTGCCCTATAGGCAAGGAACGGGGAACCTTATGCTGTGCACAAACCTGACTTGAATAAACAAATTCCCTAACGTCTTTAGAAATACTAGGCCACCATACTGAGCGAGAGACTAACTCCAATGTTTTAGTGATTCCCGGATGCCCTGAAACTTTGTTGTCATGGAATTCAGTTAAAACAGTAGCTCTCAAAAATTCAGGAACGTAAAGACGACCAGCAGGAGTAAATCTAGGAGCTTGATGTTGAAGCTGGTTTAACTGGGTAAATAAATCTTGTGTGAGGCCTGCCCGGATGACCGAAGATGGAAGTATTGGGGTAACAACAGGATTGTTATTGTGAACCGTAAGAAAGCTACGTGACAGGGCATCAGCTTTAGTATTCTTGGAACCAGGCCAGAAAGTGATTATAAATTTGAAACGAGTAAAAAATAATGCCCAACGTGCCTGCCGGGCATTAAGCCGTTTAGCTGATTCAATGTATTGCAGGTTCTTATGGTCAGTCAATACCGAAATAGTATGCTTTGCTCCTTCCAGCCAATGCCTCCACTCCTCAAAAGCCCACTTTACCGCCAGTAACTCCCGATTACCAACGTCATAATTGGATTCAGCGGAGGAGAATTTCCTGGACATAAAGGCACAAGGATGTAACTCCAGAGACTCCGGATCCTTTTGAGAAAGGACGGCCCCCACTCCAACTTCTGAGGCATCAACCTCCACAACAAAGGGCAATTCCGGATTAGGATGTCTTAGGACTGGAGCTGAGACAAAGGCTTGTTTCAGGGCCCGGAAGGATAACTCAGCTTCATGCGACCAGTTGGTAGGATCCGCTCCTTTCTTTGTCAGAGCTACAATGGGAGCAACCAGGTCAGAAAAAGAATGAATGAACCTCCTATAATAATTCGCAAACCCTAAAAAGCGCTGAATTGCTTTTAAATTGGTGGGTTGCGCCCAATTAAGGATGGCCTGGAGCTTCTTAGGTTCCATCGAAAATCCCTGAGGGGAAATTATGTACCCTAAAAAAGATACTTCCGTGACGTGAAATTCACACTTCTCCAGCTTGGCATATAAATGATTCTCACGTAACTTTTGAAGAACCAGACGCACCTGGGTGATATGTTGTTCCATCGATTCAGAATAAATCAAGATGTCGTCTAAATAAACGACCACGAATTTCCCTAGGAAGTCACGGAGCACATCATTAATGAGGTCTTGAAAAACTGCTGGAGCATTAGACAGGCCGAACGGCATCACCAGGTATTCGTAGTGACCCGACTGAGTACTGAAAGCCGTCTTCCACTCATCTCCAGATTTAATTCGGATGAGGTTGTAAGCTCCTCTCAGGTCAATTTTAGAAAAAATCACAGCAGAACGTAACTGATCAAAGAGTACAGAAATCAACGGCAAAGGATAGGTGTTTTTAACTGAGATCTTATTCAGGGCTCTAAAATCTATGCATGGTCTAAGCGAGCCATCCTTCTTCTCCACAAAGAAAAAAACAGCACTTAAAGGGGATTTTGATGGTCTAATAAAGCCTTTCTGTAAGCTCTCCTGAATATAGTCATTCATAGCCGAAGTTTCTGGCCCGGACAATGCATATAATCTCCCCTTTGGCAATGCGGCACCAGGAACTAGCTCAATAGCACAATCATAAGGCCGATGGGGAGGTAGAATGTCCGCATTGCCTTTGGAGAATACATCGGCAAACTCCTGGTATTCCCCAGGAATGAGTTCTGAAATGATAGCTGCGACTCTGACTGGAAAAGAAATACACTCCTTAGCACAAAATGTACCCCATTGGGAAATCTCCCCGGACCGCCAATCAATGGTGGGATTATGAAAGGCCAGCCAAGGATGACCCAGAACAACTGGAACTGCTGGGCAATGTGTTAGATAGAATTCGATATTTTCGGAATGTAAGGCTCCTACTGTAAGTACTACGGGAGGTGTACGGTGGGTAATAACCCCATTGGAAAGCGGACTCCCATCTAAGCCATGCATGGTGACACACCTATCCAATGGTAACTGTGGAATGCCTAAGGCCTTAGCCCAAGTTAAATCCATAAAGTTTCCTGCAGCTCCACTATCAACAAAAGCCGACACCAAAGAACTGAGGCTGTCAAAGGAAACCTTAACTGGGACTAAAAGAGAGTTATTCGAGGAGATAAGCTGCAGACCTAGGTGAACCCCCTCACAATTCACCTGGTCAACGCGTTTCCCGACTTGTTCGGACAGTTACGAGCAAAATGTCCCTTACCACCACAGTACAAACAAAGATCGGAATTTTGCCTTCTGGTCCTTTCCTCAGGAGACAGCCGGGAGAGACCCATCTGCATGGGCTCCTCGACGTCTTCTGGAATGGAATAAACACAAGGACTTGACCTTACAGATGTTCCTCTTTCAGCTCTCCGCTCTCTGAGACGATGATCAATCTTAATAGAAAGCTCCATGAGTTTATCGAGAGTCTCAGGAGCGGGGTACTGGAGGAGACTGTCTTTAATAGACTCTGATAAGCCGAGGCGAAACTGACTGCGCAGGGCTGGGTCATTCCAGCCACAGTCGTTCGACCAACGGCGAAACTCAGTACAATAAACCTCTGCAGGATTTCTACCTTGTTTGAGAGCGCGCAGCTGACTTTCAGCGGACGCCTCTCTATCTGGGTCATCATACAAAAGCCTTAAAGATTTAAAGAAAGCGTCTACTGACAACAACGCAGGATCCTCTGCTCTTAAACCGAATGCCCATGTCTGAGGATCCCCCTGGAGTAAAGAAATAATAATCCCAACCCGCTGAGATTCAGTACCAGAGGAAGTAGGTCTTAAACGAAAATAAAGTTTACAGGATTCTTTAAAATTAAAAATTTATTTTTTATCACCAGAAAAACGGTCAGGCAAATGCATCTTTGGTTCAGGGACTCCCCGTGGGGAGGCTCGCAAAAGATCTTCCTGCGACCTCACCCGAAGAGAAAGATCCTGAACCATCTGAGTAAGTTCTTGAATCTGATTGACTAAGAGCTGGCCAGGGTTTGGCCCTAAACCTATCGGATTCATGAGGCCAAAAATTTTAAACAAAAACTGAATGAGAGGAAAAAATTAAAGCCCTGTTTAATTTTAATTTTTGGTATGGTCGGTAATAATGTTATGATTCCAGCACTCTGGTCTGAGGAGATCTTATTGCGAGGACCGGAGCACTGGAACGTAATGCTGGGGAAGGGAGCGGGAATGGAAAATAGCCCCTGGCGCCCTAACTCCGTTGTCTCACCCGTGCTGTCAGAAATCCCCTGCGAGACTATGGTTGCTTGAGCCCATGGCAGCCGCGTTTGAAGGGCGGATTACGTCTGCCCAACTCTGATGCCCCCCCAGGTCTTAATGAGAGACAAAGGGAAATCCGAGACAGGGTGATAACAAGGGGCCCTCTGACTAAACAACCAGGCCAGGGGCTACAAGCTAATAAAAACTAGAATATGTGCGGAAAAACCGCCAGGGAAAAGGACAACCAAAATATCCACTTGTCCACTTCTCCTACCCGGCACCGCCGAGTTCCAGAGAGGACTTGTGGAAGCGGAACCCTCCGCAAATGCTCCAAAGACAAAATATGTAAAGATAAAGTGGATGAGCCGCAACACACGGCAGAGCCGCAACTCACGAAACACCACTCGATATTCAAAGGTGATCAGTCAGGACTACTGGGGACCCAACGACTTCCTGGGATGAGATGACAACTCCCGGATACAGGACTTCTGAGGACAGGAATGACCGGATACAGCAGGACTGGAACAGACTCTCAGCAAACCAAAGCAGCATGCAGGAAGCTATTACCGGCATCTGTGAGAAGCACTGAGAAGGTATTTAGCAGGGAGTCCTCCAATCAGCTGTTCAGAGCCTGATTGGTATTAATGCCGTGCAGCTGCCTTGCTGCACGGCCAGAAGACAAGTGTGTGTGCGTGTGTAACTAGACCCTGCAACAGGGAACGCGGTCCACCCGTGGCGTCCCCGTTGCTAGGGTCCGTGCGGCTCAGCGAGCCTGGCGTCTAGCGTTGCTAGGAAGCCAGTGGCTGAACGCACACGGCGTCCCTAGTTGCTAGGCGCCGGGCCGCGCGGACATTGCGGACCCCGGCACCTAACAGTACCCCCCCCTTGAGGAGGGGTCAAGGAACCCCTAAAGCCAGGTTTCTGAGGAAATTCCCCAAAAAATGCCCTCTTGAGCCTAGGGGCATGAAGATCCTTATCTAGGACCCAAAACCTTTCCTCCGGACCATAGCCTTTCCAGTGAACTAAAAAATAAAGCCGACCCCGGGACAATTTGGAATCAAGAACTTTCTCTACCAAGAACTCCTGTTGTCCCTGTACATCCACTGGAGATCTACCCTGAGAGATCCTCCGAGGAAATCTACTGGAAGAAACGTTTGTTTCAACAGGGAACAGTGAAACGTATTTCCAATCTTGAGAGATCTTGGTAAACGTAGCCGAAAGGCTACTGGGTTGACTCTTTTAATAATAAGAAATGGTCCAATAAATTTGGGTCCCAGTCTAGCCGAGAATTGTCGAAGTCTGATGTTGCGAGTTGACAACCACACCTTATCTCCCACCTTAAAAGTGCAAGGACGTCGGAGCCTGTCAGAAAATTTCTTCTCTCGAAAGGCCGCTTTTCTGAGAGCAAGGTGCACTTTTTTCAAAATTGCTCTGAGATGGGAGGTCAATGCCAGCGAGGAGACTGGAGAATGATGAAAAAAAGAATTAGCTCTGGGGTGAAAACCAAAAACTGAAAAGAATGGAGACTCTTTAGTGGAGGAATGACAAGAATTATTGTAAGCAAATTCAGCCAAAGGAAGAAACTCGGACCAATCATTCTGGAGTGTGGCTGAATACAAGCGCAGATATTGTTTCAATGACTGGTTAACTCGTTCGGTTTGCCCGTTGGATTGTGGGTGGAAAGCTGATGTTAACGACAGTTTCATCTTTAATGAAGCACAAAAACATTTCCAGAATTGTGCGACAAATTGTGGACCCCGATCAGAAACAATATCAGTGGGCAACCCATGAAGCCTGAACACATGGCGGAGGAACAAAACTGCCAATCCTTGAGCAGAAGGCAATCGGGGAAGAGCAATAAAATGAGCCATTTTACTAAAACGGTCCACTACCACCCATATGACTCGGAATCCAGCTGAAAGGGGAAGGTCAACCACAAAATCCATGGAAATATGAGACCATGGCCTGAGAGGGACACTTAAGGGCATAAGTTGCCCTATAGGCAAGGAACGGGGAACCTTATGCTGTGCACAAACCTGACTTGAATAAACAAATTCCCTAACGTCTTTAGAAATACTAGGCCACCATACTGAGCGAGAGACTAACTCCAATGTTTTAGTGATTCCCGGATGCCCTGAAACTTTGTTGTCATGGAATTCAGTTAAAACAGTAGCTCTCAAAAATTCAGGAACGTAAAGACGACCAGCAGGAGTAAATCTAGGAGCTTGATGTTGAAGCTGGTTTAACTGGGTAAATAAATCTTGTGTGAGGCCTGCCCGGATGACCGAAGATGGATGTATTGGGGTAACAACAGGATTGTTATTGTGAACCGGAAGAAAGCTACGTGACAGGGCATCAGCTTTAGTATTCTTGGAACCAGGCCAGAAAGTGATTATAAATTTGAAACGAGTAAAAAATAATGCCCAACGTGCCTGCCGGGCATTAAGCCGTTTAGCTGATTCAATGTATTGCAGGTTCTTATGGTCAGTCAATACCGAAATAGTATGCTTTGCTCCTTCCAGCCAATGCCTCCACTCCTCAAAAGCCCACTTTACCGCCAGTAACTCCCGATTACCAACGTCATAATTGGATTCAGCGGAGGAGAATTTCCTGGACATAAAGGCACAAGGATGTAACTCCAGAGACTCCGGATCCTTTTGAGAAAGGACGGCCCCCACTCCAACTTCTGAGGCATCAACCTCCACAACAAAGGGCAATTCCGGATTAGGATGTCTTAGGACTGGAGCTGAGACAAAGGCTTGTTTCAGGGCCCGGAAGGATAACTCAGCTTCATGCGACCAGTTGGTAGGATCCGCTCCTTTCTTTGTCAGAGCTACAATGGGAGCAACCAGGTCAGAAAAAGAATGAATGAACCTCCTATAATAATTCGCAAACCCTAAAAAGCGCTGAATTGCTTTTAAATTGGTGGGTTGCGCCCAATTAAGGATGGCCTGGAGCTTCTTAGGTTCCATCGAAAATCCCTGAGGGGAAATTATGTACCCTAAAAAAGATACTTCCGTGACGTGAAATTCACACTTCTCCAGCTTGGCATATAAATGATTCTCACGTAACTTTTGAAGAACCAGACGCACCTGGGTGATATGTTGTTCCATCGATTCAGAATAAATCAAGATGTCGTCTAAATAAACGACCACGAATTTCCCTAGGAAGTCACGGAGCACATCATTAATGAGGTCTTGAAAAACTGCTGGAGCATTAGACAGGCCGAACGGCATCACCAGGTATTCGTAGTGACCCGACTGAGTACTGAAAGCCGTCTTCCACTCATCTCCAGATTTAATTCGGATGAGGTTGTAAGCTCCTCTCAGGTCAATTTTAGAAAAAATCACAGCAGAACGTAACTGATCAAAGAGTACAGAAATCAACGGCAAAGGATAGGTGTTTTTAACTGAGATCTTATTCAGGGCTCTAAAATCTATGCATGGTCTAAGCGAGCCATCCTTCTTCTCCACAAAGAAAAAAACAGCACTTAAAGGGGATTTTGATGGTCTAATAAAGCCTTTCTGTAAGCTCTCCTGAATATAGTCATTCATAGCCGAAGTTTCTGGCCCGGACAATGCATATAATCTCCCCTTTGGCAATGCGGCACCAGGAACTAGCTCAATAGCACAATCATAAGGCCGATGGGGAGGTAGAATGTCCGCATTGCCTTTGGAGAATACATCGGCAAACTCCTGGTATTCCCCAGGAATGAGTTCTGAAATGATAGCTGCGACTCTGACTGGAAAAGAAATACACTCCTTAGCACAAAATGTACCCCATTGGGAAATCTCCCCGGACCGCCAATCAATGGTGGGATTATGAAAGGCCAGCCAAGGATGACCCAGAACAACTGGAACTGCTGGGCAATGTGTTAGATAGAATTCGATATTTTCGGAATGTAAGGCTCCTACTGTAAGTACTACGGGAGGTGTACGGTGGGTAATAACCCCATTGGAAAGCGGACTCCCATCTAAGCCATGCATGGTGACACACCTATCCAATGGTAACTGTGGAATGCCTAAGGCCTTAGCCCAAGTTAAATCCATAAAGTTTCCTGCAGCTCCACTATCAACAAAAGCCGACACCAAAGAACTGAGGCTGTCAAAGGAAACCTTAACTGGGACTAAAAGAGAGTTATTCGAGGAGATAAGCTGCAGACCTAGGTGAACCCCCTCACAATTCACCTGGTCAACGCGTTTCCCGACTTGTTCGGACAGTTACGAGCAAAATGTCCCTTACCACCACAGTACAAACAAAGATCGGAATTTTGCCTTCTGGTCCTTTCCTCAGGAGACAGCCGGGAGAGACCCATCTGCATGGGCTCCTCGACGTCTTCTGGAATGGAATAAACACAAGGACTTGACCTTACAGATGTTCCTCTTTCAGCTCTCCGCTCTCTGAGACGATGATCAATCTTAATAGAAAGCTCCATGAGTTTATCGAGAGTCTCAGGAGCGGGGTACTGGAGGAGACTGTCTTTAATAGACTCTGATAAGCCGAGGCGAAACTGACTGCGCAGGGCTGGGTCATTCCAGCCACAGTCGTTCGACCAACGGCGAAACTCAGTACAATAAACCTCTGCAGGATTTCTACCTTGTTTGAGAGCGCGCAGCTGACTTTCAGCGGACGCCTCTCTATCTGGGTCATCATACAAAAGCCTTAAAGATTTAAAGAAAGCGTCTACTGACAACAACGCAGGATCCTCTGCTCTTAAACCGAATGCCCATGTCTGAGGATCCCCCTGGAGTAAAGAAATAATAATCCCAACCCGCTGAGATTCAGTACCAGAGGAAGTAGGTCTTAAACGAAAATAAAGTTTACAGGATTCTTTAAAATTAAAAATTTATTTTTTATCACCAGAAAAACGGTCAGGCAAATGCATCTTTGGTTCAGGGACTCCCCGTGGGGAGGCTCGCAAAAGATCTTCCTGCGACCTCACCCGAAGAGAAAGATCCTGAACCATCTGAGTAAGTTCTTGAATCTGATTGACTAAGAGCTGGCCAGGGTTTGGCCCTAAACCTATCGGATTCATGAGGCCAAAAATTTTAAACAAAAACTGAATGAGAGGAAAAAATTAAAGCCCTGTTTAATTTTAATTTTTGGTATGGTCGGTAATAATGTTATGATTCCAGCACTCTGGTCTGAGGAGATCTTATTGCGAGGACCGGAGCACTGGAACGTAATGCTGGGGAAGGGAGCGGGAATGGAAAATAGCCCCTGGCGCCCTAACTCCGTTGTCTCACCCGTGCTGTCAGAAATCCCCTGCGAGACTATGGTTGCTTGAGCCCATGGCAGCCGCGTTTGAAGGGCGGATTACGTCTGCCCAACTCTGATGCCCCCCCAGGTCTTAATGAGAGACAAAGGGAAATCCGAGACAGGGTGATAACAAGGGGCCCTCTGACTAAACAACCAGGCCAGGGGCTACAAGCTAATAAAAACTAGAATATGTGCGGAAAAACCGCCAGGGAAAAGGACAACCAAAATATCCACTTGTCCACTTCTCCTACCCGGCACCGCCGAGTTCCAGAGAGGACTTGTGGAAGCGGAACCCTCCGCAAATGCTCCAAAGACAAAATATGTAAAGATAAAGTGGATGAGCCGCAACACACGGCAGAGCCGCAACTCACGAAACACCACTCGATATTCAAAGGTGATCAGTCAGGACTACTGGGGACCCAACGACTTCCTGGGATGAGATGACAACTCCCGGATACAGGACTTCTGAGGACAGGAATGACCGGATACAGCAGGACTGGAACAGACTCTCAGCAAACCAAAGCAGCATGCAGGAAGCTATTACCGGCATCTGTGAGAAGCACTGAGAAGGTATTTAGCAGGGAGTCCTCCAATCAGCTGTTCAGAGCCTGATTGGTATTAATGCCGTGCAGCTGCCTTGCTGCACGGCCAGAAGACAAGTGTGTGTGCGTGTGTAACTAGACCCTGCAACAGGGAACGCGGTCCACCCGTGGCGTCCCCGTTGCTAGGGTCCGTGCGGCTCAGCGAGCCTGGCGTCTAGCGTTGCTAGGAAGCCAGTGGCTGAACGCACACGGCGTCCCTAGTTGCTAGGCGCCGGGCCGCGCGGACATTGCGGACCCCGGCACCTAACAGTACCCCCCCCTTGAGGAGGGGTCAAGGAACCCCTAAAGCCAGGTTTCTGAGGAAATTCCCCAAAAAATGCCCTCTTGAGCCTAGGGGCATGAAGATCCTTATCTAGGACCCAAAACCTTTCCTCCGGACCATAGCCTTTCCAGTGAACTAAAAAATAAAGCCGACCCCGGGACAATTTGGAATCAAGAACTTTCTCTACCAAGAACTCCTGTTGTCCCTGTACATCCACTGGAGATCTACCCTGAGAGATCCTCCGAGGAAATCTACTGGAAGAAACGTTTGTTTCAACAGGGAACAGTGAAACGTATTTCCAATCTTGAGAGATCTTGGTAAACGTAGCCGAAAGGCTACTGGGTTGACTCTTTTAATAATAAGAAATGGTCCAATAAATTTGGGTCCCAGTCTAGCCGAGAATTGTCGAAGTCTGATGTTGCGAGTTGACAACCACACCTTATCTCCCACCTTAAAAGTGCAAGGACGTCGGAGCCTGTCAGAAAATTTCTTCTCTCGAAAGGCCGCTTTTCTGAGAGCAAGGTGCACTTTTTTCAAAATTGCTCTGAGATGGGAGGTCAATGCCAGCGAGGAGACTGGAGAATGATGAAAAAAAGAATTAGCTCTGGGGTGAAAACCAAAAACTGAAAAGAATGGAGACTCTTTAGTGGAGGAATGACAAGAATTATTGTAAGCAAATTCAGCCAAAGGAAGAAACTCGGACCAATCATTCTGGAGTGTGGCTGAATACAAGCGCAGATATTGTTTCAATGACTGGTTAACTCGTTCGGTTTGCCCGTTGGATTGTGGGTGGAAAGCTGATGTTAACGACAGTTTCATCTTTAATGAAGCACAAAAACATTTCCAGAATTGTGCGACGAATTGTGGACCCCGATCAGAAACAATATCAGTGGGCAACCCATGAAGCCTGAACACATGGCGGAGGAACAAAACTGCCAATCCTTGAGCAGAAGGCAATCGGGGAAGAGCAATAAAATGAGCCATTTTACTAAAACGGTCCACTACCACCCATATGACTCGGAATCCAGCTGAAAGGGGAAGGTCAACCACAAAATCCATGGAAATATGAGACCATGGCCTGAGAGGGACACTTAAGGGCATAAGTTGCCCTATAGGCAAGGAACGGGGAACCTTATGCTGTGCACAAACCTGACTTGAATAAACAAATTCCCTAACGTCTTTAGAAATACTAGGCCACCATACTGAGCGAGAGACTAACTCCAATTTTTAGTGATTCCCGGATGCCCTGAAACTTTGTTGTCATGGAATTCAGTTAAAACAGTAGCTCTCAAAAATTCAGGAACGTAAAGACGACCAGCAGGAGTAAATCTAGGAGCTTGATGTTGAAGCTGGTTTAACTGGGTAAATAAATCTTGTGTGAGGCCTGCCCGGATGACCGAAGATGGAAGTATTGGGGTAACAACAGGATTGTTATTGTGAACCGGAAGAAAGCTACGTGACAGGGCATCAGCTTTAGTATTCTTGGAACCAGGCCAGAAAGTGATTATAAATTTGAAACGAGTAAAAAATAATGCCCAACGTGCCTGCCGGGCATTAAGCCGTTTAGCTGATTCAATGTATTGCAGGTTCTTATGGTCAGTCAATACCGAAATAGTATGCTTTGCTCCTTCCAGCCAATGCCTCCACTCCTCAAAAGCCCACTTTACCGCCAGTAACTCCCGATTACCAACGTCATAATTGGATTCAGCGGAGGAGAATTTCCTGGACATAAAGGCACAAGGATGTAACTCCAGAGACTCCGGATCCTTTTGAGAAAGGACGGCCCCCACTCCAACTTCTGAGGCATCAACCTCCACAACAAAGGGCAATTCCGGATTAGGATGTCTTAGGACTGGAGCTGAGACAAAGGCTTGTTTCAGGGCCCGGAAGGATAACTCAGCTTCATGCGACCAGTTGGTAGGATCCGCTCCTTTCTTTGTCAGAGCTACAATGGGAGCAACCAGGTCAGAAAAAGAATGAATGAACCTCCTATAATAATTCGCAAACCCTAAAAAGCGCTGAATTGCTTTTAAATTGGTGGGTTGCGCCCAATTAAGGATGGCCTGGAGCTTCTTAGGTTCCATCGAAAATCCCTGAGGGGAAATTATGTACCCTAAAAAAGATACTTCCGTGACGTGAAATTCACACTTCTCCAGCTTGGCATATAAATGATTCTCACGTAACTTTTGAAGAACCAGACGCACCTGGGTGATATGTTGTTCCATCGATTCAGAATAAATCAAGATGTCGTCTAAATAAACGACCACGAATTTCCCTAGGAAGTCACGGAGCACATCATTAATGAGGTCTTGAAAAACTGCTGGAGCATTAGACAGGCCGAACGGCATCACCAGGTATTCGTAGTGACCCGACTGAGTACTGAAAGCCGTCTTCCACTCATCTCCAGATTTAATTCGGATGAGGTTGTAAGCTCCTCTCAGGTCAATTTTAGAAAAAATCACAGCAGAACGTAACTGATCAAAGAGTACAGAAATCAACGGCAAAGGATAGGTGTTTTTAACTGAGATCTTATTCAGGGCTCTAAAATCTATGCATGGTCTAAGCGAGCCATCCTTCTTCTCCACAAAGAAAAAAACAGCACTTAAAGGGGATTTTGATGGTCTAATAAAGCCTTTCTGTAAGCTCTCCTGAATATAGTCATTCATAGCCGAAGTTTCTGGCCCGGACAATGCATATAATCTCCCCTTTGGCAATGCGGCACCAGGAACTAGCTCAATAGCACAATCATAAGGCCGATGGGGAGGTAGAATGTCCGCATTGCCTTTGGAGAATACATCGGCAAACTCCTGGTATTCCCCAGGAATGAGTTCTGAAATGATAGCTGCGACTCTGACTGGAAAAGAAATACACTCCTTAGCACAAAATGTACCCCATTGGGAAATCTCCCCGGACCGCCAATCAATGGTGGGATTATGAAAGGCCAGCCAAGGATGACCCAGAACAACTGGAACTGCTGGGCAATGTGTTAGATAGAATTCGATATTTTCGGAATGTAAGGCTCCTACTGTAAGTACTACGGGAGGTGTACGGTGGGTAATAACCCCATTGGAAAGCGGACTCCCATCTAAGCCATGCATGGTGACACACCTATCCAATGGTAACTGTGGAATGCCTAAGGCCTTAGCCCAAGTTAAATCCATAAAGTTTCCTGCAGCTCCACTATCAACAAAAGCCGACACCAAAGAACTGAGGCTGTCAAAGGAAACCTTAACTGGGACTAAAAGAGAGTTATTCGAGGAGATAAGCTGCAGACCTAGGTGAACCCCCTCACAATTCACCTGGTCAACGCGTTTCCCGACTTGTTCGGACAGTTACGAGCAAAATGTCCCTTACCACCACAGTACAAACAAAGATCGGAATTTTGCCTTCTGGTCCTTTCCTCAGGAGACAGCCGGGAGAGACCCATCTGCATGGGCTCCTCGACGTCTTCTGGAATGGAATAAACACAAGGACTTGACCTTACAGATGTTCCTCTTTCAGCTCTCCGCTCTCTGAGACGATGATCAATCTTAATAGAAAGCTCCATGAGTTTATCGAGAGTCTCAGGAGCGGGGTACTGGAGGAGACTGTCTTTAATAGACTCTGATAAGCCGAGGCGAAACTGACTGCGCAGGGCTGGGTCATTCCAGCCACAGTCGTTCGACCAACGGCGAAACTCAGTACAATAAACCTCTGCAGGATTTCTACCTTGTTTGAGAGCGCGCAGCTGACTTTCAGCGGACGCCTCTCTATCTGGGTCATCATACAAAAGCCTTAAAGATTTAAAGAAAGCGTCTACTGACAACAACGCAGGATCCTCTGCTCTTAAACCGAATGCCCATGTCTGAGGATCCCCCTGGAGTAAAGAAATAATAATCCCAACCCGCTGAGATTCAGTACCAGAGGAAGTAGGTCTTAAACGAAAATAAAGTTTACAGGATTCTTTAAAATTAAAAATTTATTTTTTATCACCAGAAAAACGGTCAGGCAAATGCATCTTTGGTTCAGGGACTCCCCGTGGGGAGGCTCGCAAAAGATCTTCCTGCGACCTCACCCGAAGAGAAAGATCCTGAACCATCTGAGTAAGTTCTTGAATCTGATTGACTAAGAGCTGGCCAGGGTTTGGCCCTAAACCTATCGGATTCATGAGGCCAAAAATTTTAAACAAAAACTGAATGAGAGGAAAAAATTAAAGCCCTGTTTAATTTTAATTTTTGGTATGGTCGGTAATAATGTTATGATTCCAGCACTCTGGTCTGAGGAGATCTTATTGCGAGGACCGGAGCACTGGAACGTAATGCTGGGGAAGGGAGCGGGAATGGAAAATAGCCCCTGGCGCCCTAACTCCGTTGTCTCACCCGTGCTGTCAGAAATCCCCTGCGAGACTATGGTTGCTTGAGCCCATGGCAGCCGCGTTTGAAGGGCGGATTACGTCTGCCCAACTCTGATGCCCCCCCAGGTCTTAATGAGAGACAAAGGGAAATCCGAGACAGGGTGATAACAAGGGGCCCTCTGACTAAACAACCAGGCCAGGGGCTACAAGCTAATAAAAACTAGAATATGTGCGGAAAAACCGCCAGGGAAAAGGACAACCAAAATATCCACTTGTCCACTTCTCCTACCCGGCACCGCCGAGTTCCAGAGAGGACTTGTGGAAGCGGAACCCTCCGCAAATGCTCCAAAGACAAAATATGTAAAGATAAAGTGGATGAGCCGCAACACACGGCAGAGCCGCAACTCACGAAACACCACTCGATATTCAAAGGTGATCAGTCAGGACTACTGGGGACCCAACGACTTCCTGGGATGAGATGACAACTCCCGGATACAGGACTTCTGAGGACAGGAATGACCGGATACAGCAGGACTGGAACAGACTCTCAGCAAACCAAAGCAGCATGCAGGAAGCTATTACCGGCATCTGTGAGAAGCACTGAGAAGGTATTTAGCAGGGAGTCCTCCAATCAGCTGTTCAGAGCCTGATTGGTATTAATGCCGTGCAGCTGCCTTGCTGCACGGCCAGAAGACAAGTGTGTGTGCGTGTGTAACTAGACCCTGCAACAGGGAACGCGGTCCACCCGTGGCGTCCCCGTTGCTAGGGTCCGTGCGGCTCAGCGAGCCTGGCGTCTAGCGTTGCTAGGAAGCCAGTGGCTGAACGCACACGGCGTCCCTAGTTGCTAGGCGCCGGGCCGCGCGGACATTGCGGACCCCGGCACCTAACAGTACCCCCCCCTTGAGGAGGGGTCAAGGAACCCCTAAAGCCAGGTTTCTGAGGAAATTCCCCAAAAAATGCCCTCTTGAGCCTAGGGGCATGAAGATCCTTATCTAGGACCCAAAACCTTTCCTCCGGACCATAGCCTTTCCAGTGAACTAAAAAATAAAGCCGACCCCGGGACAATTTGGAATCAAGAACTTTCTCTACCAAGAACTCCTGTTGTCCCTGTACATCCACTGGAGATCTACCCTGAGAGATCCTCCGAGGAAATCTACTGGAAGAAACGTTTGTTTCAACAGGGAACAGTGAAACGTATTTCCAATCTTGAGAGATCTTGGTAAACGTAGCCGAAAGGCTACTGGGTTGACTCTTTTAATAATAAGAAATGGTCCAATAAATTTGGGTCCCAGTCTAGCCGAGAATTGTCGAAGTCTGATGTTGCGAGTTGACAACCACACCTTATCTCCCACCTTAAAAGTGCAAGGACGTCGGAGCCTGTCAGAAAATTTCTTCTCTCGAAAGGCCGCTTTTCTGAGAGCAAGGTGCACTTTTTTCAAAATTGCTCTGAGATGGGAGGTCAATGCCAGCGAGGAGACTGGAGAATGATGAAAAAAAGAATTAGCTCTGGGGTGAAAACCAAAAACTGAAAAGAATGGAGACTCTTTAGTGGAGGAATGACAAGAATTATTGTAAGCAAATTCAGCCAAAGGAAGAAACTCGGACCAATCATTCTGGAGTGTGGCTGAATACAAGCGCAGATATTGTTTCAATGACTGGTTAACTCGTTCGGTTTGCCCGTTGGATTGTGGGTGGAAAGCTGATGTTAACGACAGTTTCATCTTTAATGAAGCACAAAAACATTTCCAGAATTGTGCGACGAATTGTGGACCCCGATCAGAAACAATATCAGTGGGCAACCCATGAAGCCTGAACACATGGCGGAGGAACAAAACTGCCAATCCTTGAGCAGAAGGCAATCGGGGAAGAGCAATAAAATGAGCCATTTTACTAAAACGGTCCACTACCACCCATATGACTCGGAATCCAGCTGAAAGGGGAAGGTCAACCACAAAATCCATGGAAATATGAGACCATGGCCTGAGAGGGACACTTAAGGGCATAAGTTGCCCTATAGGCAAGGAACGGGGAACCTTATGCTGTGCACAAACCTGACTTGAATAAACAAATTCCCTAACGTCTTTAGAAATACTAGGCCACCATACTGAGCGAGAGACTAACTCCAATGTTTTAGTGATTCCCGGATGCCCTGAAACTTTGTTGTCATGGAATTCAGTTAAAACAGTAGCTCTCAAAAATTCAGGAACGTAAAGACGACCAGCAGGAGTAAATCTAGGAGCTTGATGTTGAAGCTGGTTTAACTGGGTAAATAAATCTTGTGTGAGGCCTGCCCGGATGACCGAAGATGGAAGTATTGGGGTAACAACAGGATTGTTATTGTGAACCGTAAGAAAGCTACGTGACAGGGCATCAGCTTTAGTATTCTTGGAACCAGGCCAGAAAGTGATTATAAATTTGAAACGAGTAAAAAATAATGCCCAACGTGCCTGCCGGGCATTAAGCCGTTTAGCTGATTCAATGTATTGCAGGTTCTTATGGTCAGTCAATACCGAAATAGTATGCTTTGCTCCTTCCAGCCAATGCCTCCACTCCTCAAAAGCCCACTTTACCGCCAGTAACTCCCGATTACCAACGTCATAATTGGATTCAGCGGAGGAGAATTTCCTGGACATAAAGGCACAAGGATGTAACTCCAGAGACTCCGGATCCTTTTGAGAAAGGACGGCCCCCACTCCAACTTCTGAGGCATCAACCTCCACAACAAAGGGCAATTCCGGATTAGGATGTCTTAGGACTGGAGCTGAGACAAAGGCTTGTTTCAGGGCCCGGAAGGATAACTCAGCTTCATGCGACCAGTTGGTAGGATCCGCTCCTTTCTTTGTCAGAGCTACAATGGGAGCAACCAGGTCAGAAAAAGAATGAATGAACCTCCTATAATAATTCGCAAACCCTAAAAAGCGCTGAATTGCTTTTAAATTGGTGGGTTGCGCCCAATTAAGGATGGCCTGGAGCTTCTTAGGTTCCATCGAAAATCCCTGAGGGGAAATTATGTACCCTAAAAAAGATACTTCCGTGACGTGAAATTCACACTTCTCCAGCTTGGCATATAAATGATTCTCACGTAACTTTTGAAGAACCAGACGCACCTGGGTGATATGTTGTTCCATCGATTCAGAATAAATCAAGATGTCGTCTAAATAAACGACCACGAATTTCCCTAGGAAGTCACGGAGCACATCATTAATGAGGTCTTGAAAAACTGCTGGAGCATTAGACAGGCCGAACGGCATCACCAGGTATTCGTAGTGACCCGACTGAGTACTGAAAGCCGTCTTCCACTCATCTCCAGATTTAATTCGGATGAGGTTGTAAGCTCCTCTCAGGTCAATTTTAGAAAAAATCACAGCAGAACGTAACTGATCAAAGAGTACAGAAATCAACGGCAAAGGATAGGTGTTTTTAACTGAGATCTTATTCAGGGCTCTAAAATCTATGCATGGTCTAAGCGAGCCATCCTTCTTCTCCACAAAGAAAAAAACAGCACTTAAAGGGGATTTTGATGGTCTAATAAAGCCTTTCTGTAAGCTCTCCTGAATATAGTCATTCATAGCCGAAGTTTCTGGCCCGGACAATGCATATAATCTCCCCTTTGGCAATGCGGCACCAGGAACTAGCTCAATAGCACAATCATAAGGCCGATGGGGAGGTAGAATGTCCGCATTGCCTTTGGAGAATACATCGGCAAACTCCTGGTATTCCCCAGGAATGAGTTCTGAAATGATAGCTGCGACTCTGACTGGAAAAGAAATACACTCCTTAGCACAAAATGTACCCCATTGGGAAATCTCCCCGGACCGCCAATCAATGGTGGGATTATGAAAGGCCAGCCAAGGATGACCCAGAACAACTGGAACTGCTGGGCAATGTGTTAGATAGAATTCGATATTTTCGGAATGTAAGGCTCCTACTGTAAGTACTACGGGAGGTGTACGGTGGGTAATAACCCCATTGGAAAGCGGACTCCCATCTAAGCCATGCATGGTGACACACCTATCCAATGGTAACTGTGGAATGCCTAAGGCCTTAGCCCAAGTTAAATCCATAAAGTTTCCTGCAGCTCCACTATCAACAAAAGCCGACACCAAAGAACTGAGGCTGTCAAAGGAAACCTTAACTGGGACTAAAAGAGAGTTATTCGAGGAGATAAGCTGCAGACCTAGGTGAACCCCCTCACAATTCACCTGGTCAACGCGTTTCCCGACTTGTTCGGACAGTTACGAGCAAAATGTCCCTTACCACCACAGTACAAACAAAGATCGGAATTTTGCCTTCTGGTCCTCTCCTCAGGAGACAGCCGGGAGAGACCCATCTGCATGGGCTCCTCGACGTCTTCTGGAATGGAATAAACACAAGGACTTGACCTTACAGATGTTCCTCTTTCAGCTCTCCGCTCTCTGAGACGACGATCAATCTTAATAGAAAGCTCCATGAGTTTATAGAGAGTCTCAGGAGCGGGGTACTGGAGGAGACTGTCTTTAATAGACTCTGATAAGCCGAGGCGAAACTGACTGCGCAGGGCTGGGTCATTCCAGCCACAGTCGTTCGACCAACGGCGAAACTCAGTACAATAAACCTCTGCAGGATTTCTACCTTGTTTGAGAGCGCGCAGCTGACTTTCAGCGGACGCCTCTCTATCTGGGTCATCATACAAAAGCCTTAAAGATTTAAAGAAAGCGTCTACTGACAACAACGCAGGATCCTCTGCTCTTAAACCGAATGCCCAGGTCTGAGGATCCCCCTGGAGTAAAGAAATAATAATCCCAACCCGCTGAGATTCAGTACCAGAGGAAGTAGGTCTTAAACGAAAATAAAGTTTACAGGATTCTTTAAAATTAAAAAATTATTTTCTATCACCAGAAAAACGGTCAGGCAAATGCATCTTTGGTTCAGGGACGCCCCGTGGGGAGGCTCGCAAAAGATCTTCCTGCGACCTCACCCGAAGAGAAAGATCCTGAACCATCTGAGTAAGTTCTTGAATCTGATTGACTAAGAGCTGGCCAGGGTTTGGCCCTAAACCTATCGGATTCATGAGGCCAAAAATTTTAAACAAAAACTGAATGAGAGGAAAAAATTAATTTTAATTTTTGGTATGGCCGGTAATAATGTTATGATTCCAGCACTCTGGTCTGAGGAGATCTTATTGCGAGGACCGGAGCACTGGAACGTAATGCTGGGGAAGGGAGCGGGAATGGAAAATAGCCCCTGGCGCCCTAACTCCGTTGTCTCACCCGTGCTGTCAGAAATCCCCTGCGAGACTATGGTTGCTTGAGCCCATAGCAGCCGCGTTTGAAGGGCGGATTACGTCTGCCCAACTCCGATGCCCCCCCAGGTCTTAATGAGAGACAAAGGGAAATCCGAGACAGGGTGATAACAAGGGGCCCTCTGACTAAACAACCAGGCCAGGGGCTACAAGCTAATAAAAACTAGAATATGTGCGGAAAAACCGCCAGGGAAAAGGACAACCAAAATATCCACTTGTCCACTTCTCCTACCCGGCACCGCCGAGTTCCAGAGAGGACTTGTGGAAGCGGAGCCCTCCGCAAATGCTCCAAAGACAAAATATGTAAAGATAAAGCGGATGAGCCGCAACACACGGCAGAGCCGCAACTCACGAAACACCACTCGATATTCAAAGGTGATCAGTCAGGACTACTGGGGACCCAACGACTTCCTGGGATGAGATGACAACTCCCGGATACAGGACTTCTGAGGACAGGAATTACCGGATACAGCAGGACTGGAACAGACTCTCAGCAAACCAAAGCAGCATGCAGAAAGCTATTACCGGCGTCTGTGAGAAGCACTGAGAAGGTATTTAGCAGGGAGTCCCCCAATCAGCTGTTCAGAGCCTGATTGGTATTAATGCCGTGCAGCTGCCTTGCTGCACGGCCAGAAGACAAGTGTGTGTGCGTGTGTAACTAGACCCTGCAACGGGGAACGCGGTCCGCCCGTGGCGTCCCCGTTGCTAGGGTTCGTGCGGCTCAGCGCGCCCGGCGTCTAGCGTTGCTAGGAAGCCGGCGGCTGAACGCGCACGGCGTCCCTAGTTGCTAGGCGCCGTGCCGCGCGGACATTGCGGACTCCGGCGCCTAACACAGGTGACGTATAAGGGAGGATGTTCCTAGGTCGTTAACGTCCTTACCCCTACTTATTACAACTTGACAAAGGCAACACATGGCTTGACACCTGTTGTCCGCATTTCTGTTAAAATAATTCCACACCGAAGAGGTGATTTTTTTTGTATTTTGACCAGGCATGTCAATGGCCATATTCGTCCCACGGACAACAGGTGTCTCCCCGGGTGCCTGACTTAAACAAACCACCTCACCATCAGAATCCTCCTTGTCAATTTCCTCCCCAGCGCCAGCAACACTCATATAGAAACATAGAAACATAGAATTTGTCGGCAGATAAGAACCACTTGGCCCATCTAGTCTGCCCCTTTTTTTTTTTTATATATTATTTTTTTTTTATCACTAACCTTATTTGTTCCTTATTTCTTTGTAAGGATATCCTTATGTCTATCCCATGCATGTTTAAATTGCTCTACTGTCTTAGCCTCTACCACCTCTGATGGGAGGCTATTCCACTTGTCCACTACCCTTTCTGTGAAATAATTTTTCCGCAAATTTCCCCTGAACCTCCCCCCCTCCAGTCTCAGTGCATGTCCTCGTGTCCTATTGCTTCTCTTCATTTGGAGAATGTTTCCCTCCTGGACTTTGTTAAAACCCTTCATATATTTGAAAGTTTCTATCATGTCCCCCCTTTCTCTTCTCTGCTCCAAACTATACATATTGAGATTTCTTAGTCTTTCTGGGTATGTTTTGTGATGTAGGCCATGCACCATTTTAGTTGCCCTCCTTTGTACAGTTTCTAATGTATTAATATCCTTTTGAAGATATGGCCTCCAGAACTGAATACAGTATTCTAGATGAGGCCGTACCAATGACCTATACAGTGGCATTATTACTTCTTTCTTTCTGCTGCTGATTCCTCTCCCAATGCAGCCAAGCATCTGACTAGCCTTCCTCATTGCCTTGTTACATTGCTTACCTGCCTTTAAGTCATCTGAAATAGTGACTCCTAGATCCCTTTCCTCCTCAGTAGTTTCCAGTATAGTGCCATTAATACTGTATTTAGCTTTAGGATTTTTGAGACCCAAGTGCATGATTTTGCATTTTTTGGCATTAAACTGTAATTGCCAGACTCTTGACCATTCCTCTAGTCTACCTAGATCCTCAATCATTTGTTTTACCCCACCTGGTGTGTCTACCCTGTTGCATACCTTTGTGTCATCTGCAAAAAGGCATACTTTCCCTTTAATCCCATTTGCAATGTCACCAATAAAGATATTGAAAAGCACTGGTCCAAGTACAGATCCCTGGGGTACTCCACTGGTAACATTTCCCTCCTGTGAATGCACTCCATTTACCACAACTCTCTGTTTTCTATCCTTCAACCACGATCTTATCCATTCAATAATCCTAATATCCAATCCCAAACTTTCAAGTTTATTTAGCAGTCTGCGATGTGGAACTGTGTCAAAAGCCTTACTAAAGTCAAGATAAGCTATATCCATGGCTCCACCTTTATCCATCACTTTAGTCACACAATCAAAAAAGTCAATAAGATTTGTTTGACATGATCTTCCCCCAGTGAATCCATGCTGTTTGGGATCCAGTAAATTGCCGGATTTGAGATGATCTACAACTCTTTCTTTTAAGAGTGTTTCCATCAATTTCCCTACTACTGATGTAAGACTCACTGGTCTGTAGTTGTTTGCCTCTTCCTTGCTTCCACTTTTGTGCAGTGGGACTACGTTTGCTCTTTTCCAGTCCCCTGGAATTTCTCCTGTAGCTAATGACTGGTTGAATAATTCTGTCAATGGTGCTACCAGCACCTCTTTAAGTTCTTTTAGTATCCTTGGATGTATCCCATCTGGCCCCATAGATTTGTCCACTTTCAGCTTTGAGAGTTCTGTTAGGACCTTCTCCTCTGTAAATGTACTTGTTTCATTTTCCTGAATATCCCTGCAACTTAACTGTGGCCCCTTCCCCTCTCTTTCAGTAGTAAATACTGAGCAAAAATAATCATTAAGATGATCTGCTATTAAATTGTCTCCCTCAACAAGATTCCCAGTGTCCGTCTTTAGTTTTATAATTCCGCCTTTTGTTTTTCTTTTTTCGCTTATATACCTAAAAAAAGTTTTGCCTCCTTTACCCACTGACTGGGCCATTTTCTCCTCAGCTTGTGCCTTTGCACATCTGATTACCTTCTTTGTCTCCTTCTGTCTAACAAGATATATCTTTTTGTCTTCATTATTTTGTGTCTGCTTATATTTCCTAAAAGCCATCTTTTTTGCTCTCACAATATTTGCTACTTCTTTTGCAAACCACACTGGCTTCCTTTTCCTTGTGTTTTTCCTAACAGTTTTGATACAAAGGTCTGTTGCCTTCAATATTGCACATTTGAATGTTTTCCACCTCTCCTGCACTGTTTCCAAGTTCCTCCACTCTGCCAAAGAATCGCTTACACATTTTCCCATCCCTACAAAATCAGCCTTCCTAAAATCCAACACCTTTGTTTTTGTATGGGACGAGTCAGTCTCTGTCTTAATGCTGAACCATACTGCTTGATGATCACTGGATCCGAGGTTTTCACCCACTTTTACGTCTGATAATCTGTCTCCATTTGTAAGTATTAAGTCTAATATTGCGTCTTTCCGAGTGGGCTCCCTCACCAATTGGTGGAGGGATGCTCCCTGAAGGGAATTTAAAATGTTCCTACTTCTAGTGGAACTAGCAACAGACACCTCCCAGTTTACATCAGGAAGATTAAAGTCTCCCATGATTATTACCTCTCCTTTTAATGCCATTTTAGTTATGTCCTGCAATAGGTTCTTGTCAAGTTCCTCTTCCTGACCTGGTGGCCTGTATATCACGCCAATACGAATAATCAACTTTTCCCCTGTTTCTATGGTCACCCAAAGGGCCTCAGTTTTTTCTTCAATACTTTGTATTAATGTACTATTTATGGCATTTTTTACATACATTGCTACCCCTCCCCCGATTTTTCCAATTCTGTCCTTCCTAAACAAAGTATATCCCGGTATAGCTATGTCCCAGTCATGATTTTCATTGTACCATGACTCTGTAATTGCCACAATGTCTAGATCATCCCTTGTCATTATTGCAGTTAGTTCTGGGATTTTATTTCCTAAGCTCCTAGCATTTGCACACATAGCTTTTAGAGTTTTGTTTGTGCTTTTTCTGTTCCTAGCTATGCTCTTCTCTCTGCCTATTTTTATTTGGTTTTGATCTGAATTATCTTCTGTTGCTGTGGATATGCTTCCTATTCCCTTTGCCTGCAGAAACAATACCTCTGTGTTGGGGGAGCAGATTTCTTTATATCCTCATCCTGGTGTACTTCAACAGTGACATCTTCAATTTGACTATCAGGAACTGGACTGTGGGTGCTCCTTCAAGGAATTGCAGGGGGTGTGCAAATGGTGGAAGGAGCCACCTCTTCCCGTTCAGTGTTGGGAAGGTCAGGCATCGCAACCGACACAATTGGACTTTCCTTGGGGATTTGTGATTTAGAAGAACACACAGTTCTTTGCTGTGCTCTTGCCAGCTTAACTCTTTTAATTTTTCTAGCAGGAGGATGAGTGCTTCCATCCTCATGTGAAGCTGAACCACTAGCCATGAACATAGGCCAGGGCCTCAGCCGTTCCTTGCCACTCCGTGTCATAAATGGCATATTGGCAAGTTTACGCTTCTCCTTGGACGCTTTTAATTTAGATGTTTGGGTCATTTTACTGAACTTTTGTTTTTTGGATTTTACATGCTCTCTACTATGACATTGGGCATCGGCCTTGGCAGACGACGTTGATGGCATTGAATCGTCTCTGCCATGACTAGTGGCAGCAGCTTCAGCACTAGGTGGAAGTGGATCTTGCTTTTTCCCTATTTTACCCTCCAAATTTTTGTTCTCCATTTTTTAATGTGTGGAATTATATGCCAGTAATATATCAATAGCAATGGCCTACTGTACTGTACTACTACTATATATATATACTGGTGGTCACCAAAATGCTGCACTGTACTACTATACTGCTCACAACAATGCAGCACAGATATGGATACTTGAAGTGACACGGAGCTGCAAGATACAGCAATGGCCTACTGTACTGTACTACTATATATACTGGTGGTCACCAAAATGCTGCACTGTACTACTATACTGCTCATAACAATGCAGCACAGATATGGATACTTGAAGTGACACAGAGCTGCAAGATACAGCAATGGACTACTGTACTGTACTACTATATATATACTAGTGGTCACCAAAATGCTGCACTGTACTACTGTATACTGGTCACACAACAATGCAGCACAGATATGGATACTAGAAGTGACACAGAGCTGCAAGATACAGCAATGGACTACTGTACTGTACTACTATATACACTGCTCAAAAATATAAAGGGAACACTTAAATAACACATCCTAGATCTGAATGAATGAAATATTCTTATTAAATACTTTGTTCATAGAAACATAGAAACATAGAATATGTCGGCAGATAAGAACCACTTGGCCCATCTAGTCTGCCCCTTTTTTTTTTTTTATATTATTTTTTATCTCTAACCTTATTTGATCCTTATTTCTTTGTAAGGATATCCTTATGTCTATCCCATGCATGTTTAAATTGCTCTACTGTCTTAGCCTCTACCACCTCTGATGGGAGGCTATTCCACTTGTCCACTACCCGTTCTGTGAAATAATTTTTCCGCAAATTTCCCCTGAACCTCCCCCCCTCCAGTCTCAGTGCATGTCCTCGTGTCCTTTTGCTTCTCTTCATTTGGAGAATGTTTCCCTCCTGGACTTTGTTGAAACCCTTGATATATTTGAAAGTTTCTATCATGTCCCCCCTTTCCCTTCTCTGCTCCAAACTATACATATTGAGATTTCTTAGTCTTTCTGGGTATGTTTTGTGATGTAGGCCATGCACCATTTTAGTTGCCCTCCTTTGTACAGTTTCTAATGTATTAATATCCTTTTGAAGATATGGCCTCCAGAACTGAATACAGTATTCTAGATGAGGCCGTACCAATGACCTATACAGTGGCATTATTACTTCTTTGTTTCTGCTGCTGATTCCTCTCCCAATGCAGCCAAGCATCTGACTAGCCTTCCTCATTGCCTTGTTACATTGCTTACCTGCCTTTAAGTCATCTGAAATAGTAACTCCTAGATCCCTTTCCTCCTCAGTAGTTTCCAGTATAGTGCCATTAATACTGTATTTAGCTTTAGGATTTTTGAGACCCAAGTGCATGATTTTGCATTTTTTGGCATTAAACTGTAATTGCCAGACTCTTGACCATTCCTCTAGTCTACCTAGATCCTCAATCATTTGTTTTACCCCACCTGGTGTGTCTACCCTGTTGCATACCTTTGTGTCATCTGCAAAAAGGCATACTTTCCCTTTAATGCCATTTGCAATGTCACCAATAAATATATTAAAAAGCACTGGTCCAAGTACAGATCCCTGGGGTACTCCACTGGTAACATTTCCCTCCTGTGAATGCACTCCATTTACCACAACTCTCTGTTTTCTATCCTTCAACCAAGATCTTATCCATTCAATAATCCTAATATCCAATCCCAAACTTTCAAGTTTATTTAGCAGTCTGCGATGTGGAACTGTGTCAAAAGCCTTACTAAAGTCTAGATAAGCTATATCCATGGCTCCACCGTTATCCATCACTTTAGTCACACAATCAAAAAAGTCAATAAGATTTGTTTGACATGATCTCCCCCCAGTGAATCCATGCTGTTTGGGATCCAGTAAATTGCCGGATTTGAGATAATCTACAACTCTTTCTTTTAAGAGTGTTTCCATCAATTTCCCTACTACTGATGTAAGACTCACTGGTCTGTAGTTGTTTGCCTCTTCCTTGCTCCCACTTTTGTGCAGTGGGACTACGTTTCCAGTCCCCTGGAATTACTCCTGTAGCTAATGACTGGTTGAATAATTCTGTCAATGGTGCTACCAGCACCTCTTTAAGTTCTTTTAGTATCCTTGTTCTTTACATAGTTGAACGTGCTGACAACAAAATCACACCAAAATGATCAATGGAAATCAAATTTATTAATCCATGGAGGTCTGGATTTGGAGTCACACTTAAAATTAAAGTGGAAAAACACACTACAGTCTGATCCAACTTTGATGTAATGTCCTTAAAACAAGTCAAAATGAGGCTCAGTAGTGTGTGTGGCCTCCACGTGCCTGTATGACCTCCCTACAACGCCTGGGCATGCTCCTGATGAGTTGGCGGATGGTCTCCAGAGGGATCTCCTCCCAGACCTGGACTAAAGCATCCGCCAACTCCTGGACAGTCTGTGGTGCAACGAGGCATTGGTGGATGGAGCGAGACATGATGTCCCAGATGTGCTCATTTGGATTCAGGTCAGGGGAATGGGCGGGCCAGTCCATAGCATCAATGCCTTCGTCTTGCAGGAGCTGCTGACACACTCCAGCCACATGAGGTCTAGCATTGTCTTGCATTAGGAGGAACCCAGGGCCAACCGCACCAGAATATGGTCTCACAAGGGGTCTGGGGATCTCATCTCGGTACCTAATGGCAGTCAGGCTACGTCTGGCGAGCACATGGAGGGCTGTGCTGCCCTCCAAAGAAATGCCACCCCACACCATTACTGACCCACTGCCAAACCTGTCATGCTGGAGGATGTTGCAGGCATCAGAACGTTCTCCTTGGCGTCTTCAGACTCTGTCACGTCTGTTACATGTGCTCAGTGAGAACCTGCTTTCATCTGTGAAGAGCACAGACACCAGTGGCGAATTTGCCAATCTTGGTGTTCTCTGGCAAATGCCAAACGTCCTGCATGGTGTTGGGCTGTAAGCACAACCCCCACCTGTGGATGTCGGGCCCTCATACCACCCTCATGGAGTCTGTTTCTGATCGTTTGAGTAGACACATGCACATTTGTGGCTTGCTGGAGGTCATTTTGCTGGGCTCTGGCAGTGCTCCTCCTGTTTCTCCTTGCACAAAGGCGGAGGTAGCGGTCCTGCTGCTGGGTTGTTGCCCTCCTATGGCCTCCTCCACGTCTCTTGATGTACTGGCCTGTCTTCTGGTAGCGCCTCCATGCTCTGGACACTACGCTGACAGACACAGCAAACCTTTTTGCCACAGCTCGCATTGATGTGCCATCCTGGATGAGCTGCACTACCTGAGCCACTTGTGTGGGTTGTAGACTCCGTCTCATGCTACCAATAGAGTGAAAGCACCGCCAGCTTTCAAAAGTGACCAAAACATCAGCCAGAAAGCATAGGAGCCGAGAAGTGGTCTGTGGTCACCACCTGCAGAACAACTCCTTTATTGGGGGTGTCTTGCTAATTGCCTATAATTTCCACCTGTTGTCTATTCCATTTGCACAACAGCATGTGAAATTGATTGTCAATCAGTGTTGCTTCCTAAGTGGACAGTTTGATTTCACAGAAGTGTGATTGACTTGGAGTTACATTGTGTTGTTTAAGTGTTCCCTTTATTTTTTTGAGCAGTAGATATACTGGTGGTCACCAAAATGCTGCACTGTACTATTGTATACTGGTCACACAACAATGCAGCACAGATATGGATACTAGAAGTGACACAGAGCTGCAAGATAAAGCAATGGACTACTGTACTGTACTACTATATATATACTGGCGGTCACCAAAATGCTGCACTGTACTACTATGTACCCCATCTTTGGCACCCCTGTCTGTCTACCCCTCCCCTTTAGATTGTAAGCTCTCACGAGCAGGGCCCTCTTCCCTCATGTGCTTATCCTTTGTCTTACTTTAATAATCTTCAACTGTACCACATCCAGCAGTATTCTGCCACCTGATACTTATTCCAGTGTCCTTTATTTACCCTGTACTTGTCCTATACTGTCATCAACTGTAAGTTGCTGTTTTCCTGTTTGATTATTTATGTACTCTGTACTTGGGCGCTGCGGAACCCTTGTGGCGCCATATAAATAAAGGATAATAATAATAATAATAATAATAATAATATACTGGTCACACAACAATGCAGCACAGATATAGATACTAGAAGTGACACAGAGCTGCAAGTTACAGCAATGGCCTACTGTACTGTACTACTATATACTGGTGGTCACCAAAATGATGCACTGTACTACTATATAGTATATACTGGTCACACAACAATGCAGCAGATATTGAGCACTGATCATCAGGATACTGTCTAGAACGGAGTCTGACACGGAGCTGCAAGATACAGCAATGGCCTACTGTACTGTACTACTATAATATACTGGTGGTCACCACAATGCAGCACACTGAGCACAGATATTTGCAGCACACAGAGCACAGATATTGAGCTTTTCAGGCTCAATCTACAATGCCCGAGTGAAAATGGCGGCGACGCGTGGCTCTTTATATGGAATACGAATCTCGCGAGAATCCAACAGCGGGATGATGACGTTCGGCCTCGTTCAGGTTAACCGAGCAAGGCGGGAAGATCTGAGGCTGCCTCGGACCCGTGAAAAACACATGAAGTTCGGGGGGTTCGGATCTCGACGAACCGAACCCGCTCATCTCTAATATGTATATGCATACACACACATAGCATATATACAGCATATACACACACATAGCACATACATACAGCATATACACACATAGCATGCATACATACATATAGCATATACACAAACATAGCATACATACAGCATATACCGTACACACAAACATAACATACAGCATATATACACAAACACACATAGCATACATGCAGCAAATACACAAACACACACAGAATACATACAGCATATACACACATAACATACATACATACAGCATATACACACACACACATAGCACGTACATCAGTGGTGTAAGTTCATCCCAGTTGCCCGGAGGCAAGATAAATATTTGTGCCCCACTATTTCCTATATTAAGATAAATATATGTATGTGTGCGTGCGTGTGTGTGTGTGTGTGTGTGTGTGTGTGTGTGTGTACTGAAAAAAATTTATATACTGTATTTATACATTTTATTGTCTTTTATTTTAAATCACACATTTCTTAGCAGTCATACCCAAGATTAGAACCCATGACCTGTTACACTAACAGCAGACACTTTACTAATGGAGTTATTTGCTCCTGTAGAGAAAGCATGAGAATTCTAACTATATGAAGTTATGTGTAATTCATACTTACCGACATTCTGGCTGCTCTCTGCGGGAGAGAGCAGCCAGGTCGGCTCAACAGGCGGGCCGGGAGCACTTTGACGAATGGAGGGGGTGGGCCGGAGGCAGTACGGGGGCGGAGCAAGGGCGGGACGGGGGCGTGGTTACGGCGATGCCTTCTTTAAGCCACACCCCCGCTCTGTAATGCCGCGATCACCGGCATTACAATGCAGGGGGCGTGGCTACGGAGACGCGTTCAGCAAGAATCGCGTCATCGTCTGCCCGGACCGCCCACTTTACACACAAAGTGGGCGGACGGGCAGGGAGGACCCCATCAAATCGGGAGACTTGCCTGCTCTTCCGGGGGGCCGGGAGGGTCACCCGATTTTCGGGAGCCTCCCGGCCATTCCGGGAGAGTAGGCAAGTATGGTGTAATTGTCAGAGAAGTAACTTCATACAGTTAAAATTCTCATACTTCCTATACAGGAGCAAACAGCTTCATCAGTAAGGTGTCTGCTTCCAGTGTAATAGGTTGTGGTTTCTAATCCTGGGTATGACACTTGTAAAATGTGTATATTCAGTATAATAAAGTGGGTGTGATTTGTAAGGTGCAGGGACCAGTGAGGAAGTTGGCCACTAAAAAGACAGCGGCAGCTATCAATTAACTTAATTCAATGGTGTCACGGAATGGGAGGAGAGGTGCATATACACACATATAGCATACATACACACACATAGCATACATACAGCATATACACACACATAGCATGTATACATAAAGCATATACACATACAGCATATACACACACACACACACACACACACACACACACACACACACATATACACACATTTCATGTCCCCCTCCCCCTCCCCCTCAAATCAGGACAGTGGGTTCCTCACCCGCCCAGGATAACTAAGCCCCAGTATATGCACACACACACACACAACTGCTCGCTGCAGGGCATAACTCTCTGCCTCACCCGACTCTTGCCAGCTCTGATACAGAAGTCACATGGGATGGGAGAACTGCCTGGGAGGAGCTGCACACACTGCCTCTGCAGCTATAGCAGTTCCTCCTACATACTCAGTCAGCCGCACAGCCAAAGGCTCAGTCTGTCAGTCACAGTGTGATAGAGTCAGCTTCCGGCAGCTGCACAGCGTGGGGCTCAGTTAAAAAAAAATATAAATAAAAATCGGTAAGCTGCGGCAAGGAGGGGGTTTCTAGGTACTCGGAAAAAACCTGTATGCGCATATGAACACAGTGATGAAAGATTATCCCTGAAGTCTTTTGGTGTCCTGATATACAAGAAACTGATTTGATGTTTTCTCTTACGTCCTAGTGGATACTAGGGTCTTCTACTTTAGTACCATGGGGTATAGATCGGGTCCACTGGAGCCTGGCACTTTAAAAACCTTTACTGTGTGTATGTGTGTGCTGGCTCCTCCCCTCTATACTCCTCCTACCAGACTCAGTTTAGAAAAATGTGCCCAAGGAGACATGGTGCATTTCTCTGGAGCTCCAGAGAGGTTCCTTTGTTTTTATTTTATTATTTTCAGGTAGCCGTGGTTGGCAACCATGCTACCTGCTTCCTGGGACTTAGAGGGGGTACCGACCAACCTCCCGAGGGTTAATGGCTCATAATCCCAGCTGACAGGACACTGAGCTCCTGAGGTACTGTATCGTTAGTATGTGTGCCCACACCAGCAGCTAGCCGCCATCCTCTAACAGATGCTGAAGTACAAGGTGCGGTGAGTGTTACACCGGGGTCCTGGTTAGCGGGTATCCGGTGCAGTTTTGGCAGCAAGTCATGTGGCGGTCACGGGCCCAGAGCTGCGGTGCTCGCCATGGACAAAATGCCCCTCAGTGCTCACTGCCACAAAAAGGCTTTGTGTGTACTGTATGCATATTATGTTATTTCTAACATAGGCCCTCATTCCGAGTTGATCGCTAGCTGCTTTCGTTCGCAGCGCTGCGATTAGGTAAAAAAAGGACAGTTCTGCGCATGCGTATGGGGCTTTCACAAAAGCCGATGCAGTTTCACACAAGGTCTAGCGATGCTTTTCAGTCGCACTGTTGGCCGCTGAGTGATTGACAGGAATGGGGCGTTTCTGGGAGGTAACTGACCGTTTTCCGGGAGTATGCTGAAAAACGCAGGCGTGTCAGATACAAATGCAGGCGTGCTTGGGGAAACAGGGGAGTGGCTGACCGAACGCAGGGCGTGTTTGTGACGTCAAAACAGGAACTAAATAGTCTGAAGTGATCGCAAGGTAGGAGTGGGTCTGCAGCTACTCAGAAACTGCTTGATAAAATTTAGATGCCGTTCTGCGATCCTTTCGTTTGCACTTCTGCTAAGCTAAGATACACTCCCAGAGGGCGGAGGCTTAGTGTTTGCACGCTGCTAAAAGCAGCTAGCGAGCGATCAACTCGGAATGAGGGCCATAGCCAGTATAAACTATTGATCAGTGACCACGTGCCATTACAGGGGGCGGGGTTTTCCTGGAGCAGGACCTGAGGCAGGAAGGCGCCATTTCCTGCTGCTGCGGATCAAGGCTGCATGCACGCTGCTCCTCCGGAGACCCACACTGCTACAGGACTATGTGCTGGTACCAGGGGTCATAGAAAGGGAGAGCACGCCAGCGGTAGCACCGCTGCACTACTGTCAGGTCATACACTTAGTTACACATTGTACTGCTGTGTTTCTGTGTGCTGGTGTCTGCTCCTCAGTGTCACTCCAGGGGCTCTCTAGGGTCTGTGTGGAGGTGTTGGTCAGTGGGCTGCGAAGTTTTTACAGTGTATGATGTTTGTGGACATGGTAATTTTTGCTGCTTGTAACTCAACCCCGTCTTCAGTGGGGTTACTCATGTATGAACAATGTTCCTCGTCTCCACAAGGTCACAGTTCACAGGCACCTGACTGGCTAGATAGTTTTAAAAGCATGATTCAGAATGTTAATTCAGAATTAGCTGCAGCTAGAAAAGAGAGTCAGGTGTTAAAACACTCTGGTGGTCATTCCGAGTTGATCGCTATCTGAAAATGTCTGCTGCACTGCGATTAAGTGAAAAACTGGCACTTCTGCACATGCGTATGCGGCCGATGTATTTTTACACAAGATCTAGCAAAGCTTTTCAGTCGCAATGGCCGCCGCAGAGTGATTGACATGAAGTGGGAGTTTCTGGGTGTCAACTGACCGTTTTCAGGGAGTGCTCAAAAAAATGCAGGCGTGCCAGGAAAAATGCAGGTGTGGCTGGCCAAACACAGGGCGTGTTTGTGACGTCAAATCCGGAACTGAATGGTCTGAAGTGATCGCAAGTGCTGAGTAGGTCTGGAGCTACTCTAAAACTGCACATTTTTTTTTGTAGCCGCTCTGCGATCCATTCGTTCGCACTTCTGCTAAGCTAAGATACACTCCCAGTAGGCGGCGGCATAGCGTTTGCACGGCTGCTAAAAACTGTTAGCAAGCGCTCAACTCGGAATGACCACCTCTATTCATTGTGTGACCAAAGCAGCAGATACCAAGAAGGCTTCTCAGCCCCTCTAGTGGTTTCACATAAACGCTCACTGCCACAGGTGCTCCAGTCTGATTCTGATCAGCCTGATGTAGATGATGATGATATGGATGAGGACAGCTCTCTGTCCCCAGTGGTGGCGGTCCTCATCTTTGCTGTGAGAGAGGCTCTTCACATACCGGATCAGGAGTCAGAGCCAGATGAGGAGTTGTATTTTAATGTCAGACCAAAGACCTCAGCATCTTTTCCTGTGCCTAAAGAATTAAACTCCCTGGTCAAGGAAGCATGATTAACCCCTGATAAAAAATTTTTAATTCCTCAGAGGTTTTTAACTACTTTTCCCCTACCAGCTGAGGACAGGAAGGTATGGGAAAAACCCCCATCAGTCGATACATCTGTATCCAGACTGTCTAAGAAATTGGTACTGCCGGTACCAGGGGCTATATCCCTAAAAGAGCCTGATGAGTGTAATATTGAGACCATGCTCAAGGCAATACATACGGCAGCAGGCGCAGCACAACCCCCCCAAATGTTTGTGGGTGGATTTTCAGGGTGGTAGTCAAGTGGTCAGATAATGTTATTGATGGTTTAGACTCTCTGCCCCAGGATGAGGTAATTACTCTGCTGCAACATACACAGGATGCTGCAAATTTTATGAGTGAGGCTATTAACGAATTGTGCAAGATAAATGGCCGCACTACTGCTATGGCTGTTTCGGAGCGCAGAGCCTGCGGTTATATCAGTGGTCGGCATATGCTAATTCCAAAAAGGGTGTAGAAAATCTTCCCTTTACAGGTGATGCCTTGTTTGGAGATTAATAAATGGATCTCCCAAGCAATGGCGGGTAAGTCTACCTATCTGCCGTCGACTGCACCACCTGCTAGATGTTCTTATACAGGACCCTCCTTGCAGTCCTTTCGTGTGGCAAGGTTCAGAGGCAGTGGCTGAGGAGTCTCCCCCATGCCCAGAGGATCTCGTGGTAAGTCCTGTAAACCTACAAACGCTGTCTTCCTGGACCAGACCACCAGATCCCCTGCCACTAAGCCTTCCACGTGATGGGTGGCCCCAGCAGCAAGGAAACTTTCAGGTAGCTGCTCATCTTCAACACTTTGACCACGTGTAGGCGGAATCCTGCTGGGATCCTTGGATGACGGACCTTATTTCCCGAGGATACCGGCTGGAATTTCAAACACTTCCTCCTCACAGATTTTTCAAGTCAGGCCTACCAGCTTTACCCACAGCAAAAGTTACCTTACGAGAGGCTATTCAAAAACTCTTACAGACGGGGAGGGGGAGGGGGGGGGGGTGATTCCAGTACCTCCTCCGTTACACAACAGGGGGTTTTACTACAGTCTTTTTGTTCCCAAACCAGATGGTTCGGTGCGCCTCATCTTGACCCTGAAGTCTCTAAACCCGTATCTGTGGGTGTTCAAATTCAAGATGGAATCCCTGAGGTAGTGGTGTACGCTCTGGAGGAGGGGGAGTTCTTGGTGTCTCTGGATGTCAAGGATGCTTACCTACACATTCCCATGTGGCCCCTTCGTCATGCTTACCTCAGGTTTGCCATATTAGACGACCATTTCCAGTTTCAGGCCTTACCCTTTGGATTATCCACAGCTCCGAGGGTCTTCACCAAAGTCATGGTGGATATGATGCTGCAACTGCACATGATGAGAGTAAACATAGTCCCCTACTTGGACGATCTCCTCATAAAAGATGTGTCCAAGGAGCGTCTGCTGCACAGCATCGATCTGACGACTCGACTACTTACGGATCATGGGTGTATCCTAAATTTACAGAAATCTCACCTGGAACCAACCCAACGTCTTCAGTTCCTCAGAATGATTCTGGACAAGGCCTTGACTATCCAGGTTATGGTTCGCTCAATGCCCAGTCCTCGCAAGGTGTCCATACATCTTTGCATTCAATTACTGAGCAAGAAGATGGCTGCTTTTGGCAGATTCCATGCCCGTCCATTTCAGCTGGATCTACTGGACAAATGGTCGGGGTCTCACCTTCATATTCATCAGGAAGTGACCTTATCTTCGAAAGCCCGGATTTCTCTATTATGGTGGCTACAGGTTCCTCACCTGGTGGAGGGCAGGAGTTTCAATATTCACTCATGGACTCTACTGACAATGGATGCCAGCCTCCGGGGTTGGGGTCTGTGAGCCACGGGGCCCATTTACAGGGGATATGGTCGAGACAGGAGTCTGTTCTGCTGATAAACATCCTGGAACTCAGGGCAATTTACAATGCTTTTCTGCAGGCGTCTCAACTCCTGAAGGATCAGGTGATCCAGGTTCAGTCGGACAACTCCACAGCTGTGGCATACATAAATCAACAAGGGGGAACAAGAAGCAGAGCGACGATGTGAGAGGTGACAAATATCCTCTTCTGGGACGGAGGCCAACACAAGGGCCATCTCATCCATATTCATTTCAGGAGTGAACAACTGGGAAGCAGACTTCCTCAGCAGTTGTCTCCATCCCCAGGTGTTTCAACAGCTAATTCATTGGTGGGGCTGTCCGCAGATAGATCTGATGGCTTCTCAACTCAACAAGAAGTTGTGCTGTTACTGTTCCAGAATGAGGGATCCACAGGCTGTTGCAGTGGATGCACTGACGATGACGCGGAGGTACCAGTTTGTGTAACAGTTCCCTCCTCTACCGCTAATCCCAAGGGTCCTAAAAAGACTAAGAAGGGAAAGCGTTCAGGCCATTCTAGTTGCCCCGGGTTGGCCACGATGGGTGTGGTACTCAGACCTCCTAACCATGGCTCTGGAGCATCCCTGGCCTCTAC
Source organism: Pseudophryne corroboree (assembly GCF_028390025.1). Lineage (NCBI taxonomy): Eukaryota > Metazoa > Chordata > Amphibia > Anura > Myobatrachidae > Pseudophryne > Pseudophryne corroboree. The sequence goes on from NC_086444.1 coordinate 686,196,525, forward strand.
CGCTCCGAGAAGATCTTCTTCAACAAGGTCCGTTCGTCTATCCAGACTTACAGTTGCTATATTTGACGACTTGGAAGTTGAGAGGGAAATTCTAGCTAGGAAAGGTCTTCCCTCCAGGGTCATTTTCACCATGGTCCAGGCCAGGAAGATGGTTACGTTGAAACATTATCATTGTATCTGTAAATAGTATGTTTCCTGGTGTGAGGGTAGAAAGGTTTCTCCCATGGAATTTAGAATTGGTCGTTTTCTACTTTTCCTGCAAGCGAGAGTAGATATGGGCCTACGGTTAGGCTCCATCAAAGTTCAGATTTCTGCGCTCTCTATTTTCTTCCAGAAACAACTTGCCTTGTTGCCTGAAGTACAGACTTTCTTGAAGGGAGTTCTTCATTTGCAACTGCCCTTTGTACCTCCCACGGCTCCGTGGGACCTCAATGTGGTTCTGTCCTTTCTCCAATCGGACTACAGTTTGAACCCTTACATAGGGTGGAGTTAAAATTTCTCACCTGGAAGACAGTTATGTTATTGGCATCTGCCAGACTGGTGCCTGAATTGGGGGCCTTATCCTGTAAGAGCCTTATTTGATATTTCATGAAGACAGAGCGGAACTTAGGACCCATCCTCAGTTCTTGCCAAAAGTGGTGTCAGCCTTTCATGTGACTCAACCTATTGTGGAGCCGGTGTTGTCTGATGCTTCCGTTGGTCCTGAGTCCCTGGATGTGGTCAGGGCCTTGAAAATTTATGTCAAAAGGATGGCTCGTCATCGGAAATCTGACTCGCTGTTTGTCCTTTATGATGCCTCCAAGGTTGGTCGGTTGGCTTCTAAGCAATCTTTTGCTCACTGGCTCCTGTTGACCATCCAACAGACATATACTTCTGTGACTCTGCCCTTGCCGACATCTATTCAGGCCCACTCGACAAGGTCGGTGGGCTCTTCCTGGGTAGCTGCCCGGGGAGTATCGGCCCTACAGTTGTGCCGAGTTGCTACTTGGTCGGTTCGAACATGTTTGTAAAATTCTATCAGTTCGATACCCTGGCCAAGGATGACCTTCAGTTTGGTCTGGCGGGTTTAAAGGGGTCTCAGCACTCTCCCATCTGCTTGGGAGCTTTGGGACTTCCCCATAGTACTAAAGTACAAGACCCCATTATCCACTAGGACGCAAGAGAAAATAGGAATTTAATACCTACCGGTAATTCCTTTTCTCCTAGTCCGTAGTGGATACTGGATGCCCACCTCAGTGCTTCGTTCCTGCTTACCTGTGTAAGTATTTGGTTGAACCGACGTTGCGGTCTCATTATGTTGTTGGGATAGCTGTGCTATCCGGATTAGGTTGGTGTTGCTATCGTCTGTTCTGGTTAGCGCCCTCCTTTCATTTATGGTTGTGTGTTGGCTTGTTGCCTCACCGCTGTTGTAATGTTTCTTCTCTCATATTATGTCCGTCTCCTCGGTCACAGTTTTATTAGACTGAGTCTTGTAGGAGGGGCATAGATGGGAGGAGCCAGCACTGTCACAACTGAGGGCCTGAGCTGACGGGAGGCAGCCTCAGTTGTAGGGGCTGAGATGTACCGGAACCTGGAAGGTTGTATCAGACCCCTGGACATGTAAGTAACATGAATAATAACTGCCCGAAGGCGTGACCACGACAACTTAGATAAAAGTCAATGATGTTTATTATGACAACTCCGCATCACAGCAGCAATAAAAGAAAACGTAAAAGTCAGCAAAGAATAAATACAGTTCCTGAGTACTACAGCATGGCAGGAGCCACAGGGCACTGGTAGTGTGAGATAGTTCTTATGATCTTCTAGATGGAAAGTCCTTACCAGGCCCGGCTGTAGCAATGGAGATAACCCAGGATTGTACCAGCTGGTGTTCCAGGAAGAGCTGGGTTGCTGAAGGTAAAACAGCTGCTGTGGATACTGGCTGGAACCAGACTGTTGTTAGCACGGAGTGGATACTGGCTGGAACCAGTTAAATAATAAATGAACTTTGGGAGCGATGAAATGTGAACTGAAATGTAGAACTTGAGAGCGGAGAAATAATAATTCCGGTGGAGAGTGGTAAAGTGTAGAAAGGACACCGGCCCTTTAAGGGAAGCTGTACTCTGCTGGAAGCTGAGGCTGGAAGCAGGTAGTGTTGTAGCTGGAAACAGATGAATCCACAATGGATTGGAGAGTCAGGCTACACCGCAGGTGGAATGCTGGTGCGGGTCTCTATGGTGGAAGTCTTGAGACAGGAGCTGGAACCTGGAAGACAATCATAGAAGAGAGACAAACAGGAACTAGGTTTGACAACCAAAGCACTGACGTCTTCCTTGCTCAGGTACAGCTTACTTATACCTGCAGCAAGGAAGGGGTTGGCTAGGCAATTATGCAAATCAACAACACAGACAGCAGATTGGTGGAAATGATCAGATGACAGAATCCAAGATGGCTGCGCCCATGCAGACACTTGGAGGGAAGTTTGGTTTGTAATCCATGTGGTCTGGGAAACAGTAATGGCGGCGCCGGCCACCGGAGACAGGAGACGCCAGGCTGATAGATGCACATTTAACCACGCGGGCACAGCGGAGGCCGCGGCTGATGAAAAGACCACTCTGCATGTGGAAACTCAGGAACAGCGGAATCCGGTCCTGGAACGCTGAGCCCGCCTTAGGAGGCATCTGAAGGGTAAGTAATGGCGTCCAGATACCCGGATCGTGACAGCACCCCCCCCTTTAGGAGTGGCCCCAGGACACTTCTTAGGCTTTAAAGGAAACTTTGCGTGGAAATTTCGGACCAAGGCAGGAGCATGGACGTCAGAGGCATTGGTCCAAGAGCGTTCTTCAGGACCATAGCCCTTCCAGTCAATGAGATACTGAAGTTGACCGTAACGGTGACGTGAGTCCAGGATCTTGGCCACTTCATACTCAACGCCTCGTTGAGTTTGGACTTTCGGAGTTGGTGGAAGTGAGGAATGAAACCGATTCAAGATTAGCGGTTTCAACAGGGAAACATGGAATGTCCTGGGTATTTTTAAGAAGGGAGGTAACTGGAGTCTGTAAGCAACAGGATTGATGACTTGATCAATTTTAAAAGGACCGATGTAGCGAGGTGCAAACTTCATACTGGGAACTCTTAACCTCAAATTCTTCGTGGATAACCATACCCGATCACCCACCTTGAGAGCAGGAACTGCTCGACGCTTCTTATCCGCAAACTTCTTGTACCTGAACGATGCCTTGAGCAGAGCTGATCGTACGCTCTTCCAGATATTGGCAAACTGATGCAAGGTGATATCCACTGCGGGAACAGAAGTTGCTGGAAGCGGTTGGAACTCAGGGACTTTAGGGTGGAATCCAAAGTTGGTGAAGAATGGTGTTGAGGAAGATGAAGAATGATACTGGTTGTTATGACAGAACTCGGCCCAGGGAAGTAATTGAACCCAGTCATCTTGAGAGGAGGACACATAGATGCGGAGGAAGGCCTCCAAGTCCTGATTCACCCTCTCAGTTTGACCATTGGTCTGAGGATGGTAAGCCGTGGAAAACTTTAACTTGACTTGGAGGACTTGACATAAACTTCGCCAGAATTTGGCTGTGAATTGAACTCCTCGATCTGAGATAATTTCTTCTGGAAGACCGTGGAGTCGGAAGATCTCTTGTATGAATACTTGAGCCAACTTGGAAGCTGACGGAAGACCGGTGAGAGGAATGAAGTGTGCCATCTTGGTGAACCGGTCAACTACCACCCAGATGGTATTAAACTTGTTGCACATGGGCAAATCTGTAATAAAATCCATCGACAAATGGGTCCATGGTCGACGGGGAACAGATAGTGGAACCAGTTGCCCCGCAGGCGACTGGCGGGATACTTTATGTTGAGCACACTTTGGGCAAGATGCAATAAACTCCAAAACGTCCTTTTTCAGAGTTGGCCACCAATAGGACCTAGAGATAAACTCCAGGGTTTTTTGGATACCTGTATGTCCGGCAAAACGGGAAGCATGGGCCCAATGCATGAGCTTCTTCCTTAGTGTCGGCTTCACAAAACTTTTCCCTGATGGGGGCGTAGAGTCCATCCCTACCGTGGAGAATGCCAACGGATTTATAATAGGATGCTTGTCTGAAGACTCTGACTCATTTTCTTGCTCCCATGAGCGGGAAAGGGCATCGGCCTTGCGATTCTGAGAGCCCGGACAGAACTGGAGTTTAAAGTCGAACCTGGAAAAGAAAAGTGCCCATCTGGCCTGACGAGGGTTGAGACATTGTGCGCCTTTTAGATATAGAAGGTTCTTGTGGTCTGTAAGGATGGTGATTGAATGAGAAGCTCCCTCCAACAGATATCTCCACTCCTCTAGAGCGAGCTTGATGGCTAGCAACTCCTGGTCGCCAATGGCATAGTTGCGCTCCGCTGGGGAGAACTTCCGTGAGAAGAAACTGCAAGGATGTAAATGACCATCTTTAGCCCTCTGAGATAACACCGCTCCTACTCCAACGGAGGAGGCATCCACCTCTAAGATGAAAGGAGAGTCGATGTCAGGCTGTTTCAGGACAGGTGCAGAGATGAACCTCTGTTTTAAAAGATGAAAAGCTTGCATGGCTTCTTCAGACCACTTGGACGGGTTAGCACCCTTCTTGGTGAAAGCAGTAATAGGCGCCACAATGGTGGAAAAGTCTCGTATAAACTTTCGGTAATAATTGGCGAACCCTAAGAACCTCTGGACCCCTTTGAGGGTTAAGGGTACCGGCCAATTCTGGATTGCTTGTAGTTTCTCAGGATCCATCTCTAGTCCGGAACCGGACACAATGTACCCTAGAAACGGAATGGACTTGACTTCAAAGACGCATTTCTCTAATTTGCAGTAGAGATGATTGACACGGAGACGGGACAGAACCTCCTTTACCCAGAAACGATGTTCCTCTAAATCGTTGGCAAAAATGAGGATATCATCTAGATAGACCACGACATGACGGTATAGAATGTCTCTGAAGATCTCATTGACGAAATGCTGGAAGACAGCTGGAGCATTGCTCAATCCGAAGGGCATGACGAGGTACTCATAATGTCCGTCACGGGTGTTAAATGCGGTCTTCCACTCGTCACCCTCACGGATCCGGATGAGATTGTATGCACCTCTCAGGTCCAGCTTTGTAAAGATGGTAGCTCCGCTAACTCTGTCAAAGAGCTCAGTAATCAGGGGTAAAGGATAGCGGTTCTTGATGGTAATGTCGTTCAAACCTCTGTAGTCGATGCACGGCCGCAGACCACCATCTTTCTTCTTTACAAAAAAGAAGCCTGCGCCGGCTGGAGAAGAAGAAGGTCGAATGAACCCCTTTGCTAGGTTCTCTTTAATGTATTCCTCCATAGAATGTGTCTCGGGGAGAGACAACGGATAAGTTCGGCCTCGAGGTGGAACCTTCCCTGGAACGAGATCAATCGGGCAGTCCCATTCTCTATGAGGAGGAAGGATATCAGCAGAAGCTTTACTGAACACATCCGTGAAATCTTGATATGGAGGAGGTGGAACATCAGACGACCTGGGGGAGGAAGAACAGACAGGCAACACTTTAAACAAACATGTCTTAGTACAGGAGGAACCCCATGCCAGGATTTGCGTAGTCGTCCAATCAATTGTAGGATTGTGAAGACGGAGCCATGGAAGGCCCAGGACCACAGGATGTGTGGCTCTTGGAATCACTAAAAATGAAATAAGTTCGGAATGAAGAACTCCCACTCTCAGACGAACTGGTAGAGTCCTTAGAGAAATAACTGTATCAAAAATTTTACTGCCATCCACAGCAGTTAAGGAAAAGGACGAAGGAAGTCTCTCGGTGGGTAGGGACCACCGTTTAACATAGGCTTCAGTAATAAAGTTCCCAGCTGCTCCGGAATCCAGGAGGGCAATGACGTTCTGATAACGTTGAGCAACTTGAAGCGAGACTGGGAGGTTACAATCTTGAGGAGATGGAGAGGAGATCATTACTCCTAGCCGGCCCTCTCCTTGGCGAGCTAGGATTTGGAGTTTCCCGGACGTTTGGGACAGGCATTAATGGTGTGAGACGGAGCTGCACAATACAGACAGAGAAACTCGGAGAGACGTCTTCGGCGCTCAGCAGGAGTTAAACGGGAACGGCCAATTTGCATGGGTTCATCTGTAGTTGGTGACAGTTGGCGAGGAGGAGGAGTAGAAGATTTTGGAGCAGATGATCTTCCACGCTCAGTTGCTCTCTCTCTGAAACGTAAGTCAACTTTCGTACAAAGTGAGATTAGCTCATCTAACTTGGAGGGTAAGTCTCTGGTAGCTAACTCATCTTTAATACGCTCGGATAAACCATGCCAGAATGCAGCATACAGGGCCTCGTCGTTCCATGCCAGTTCGGATGCCAGGATCTGGAACTGTATAAGATATTGTCCTACAGTACGTGATTCCTGGCGTAAACGGAGAATCTCAGACGAAGCTGAAGTTACCCGGCCTGGCTCGTCGAAGATGCGCCTGAATGTTGACACAAATGCAGTGTAAGAAGATAGCAGGGTGTCGGACCTCTCCCATAACGGTGATGCCCAATCAAGGGCTGAGCCACTGAGAAGAGAAATAATGTAGGCAATTTTTGTACGGTCACTGGGAAAATTGCCAGGTTGTAGCTCAAACTGAATCTCACACTGGTTGAGAAATCCCCTGCAGAATCTTGGAGATCCGTCAAATTTTGCTGGCGTTGGAAGATGAAGACGTGGAGCAGAAATGGGTAAGGTGGGTGGGGTTATAGCTGGAGTCACTGTGGTTGACGCACCAGACGCGCCTGATCCACGGAGAGTTGTCTGAATCCCATCCAGCCGAGTAGAGAGATCCTGGAGACAGCGGATGATGTGGCCCTGTGCAGCTTCCTGATGTTCTAGTCGGGCTGCCAGTTCTTGCATCGGCCTGGCCGCTTGATCCTGGTCTCCGGCTGGATTCATTAGGTCAGTGCTTACTGTCACAACTGAGGGCCTGAGCTGACGGGAGGCAGCCTCAGTTGTAGGGGCTGAGATGTACCGGAACCTGGAAGGTTGTATCAGACCCCTGGACATGTAAGTAACATGAATAATAACTGCCCGAAGGCGTGACCACGACAACTTAGATAAAAGTCAATGATGTTTATTATGACAACTCCGCATCACAGCAGCAATAAAAGAAAACGTAAAAGTCAGCAAAGAATAAATACAGTTCCTGAGTACTACAGCATGGCAGGAGCCACAGGGCACTGGTAGTGTGAGATAGTTCTTATGATCTTCTAGATGGAAAGTCCTTACCAGGCCCGGCTGTAGCAATGGAGATAACCCAGGATTGTACCAGCTGGTGTTCCAGGAAGAGCTGGGTTGCTGAAGGTAAAACAGCTGCTGTGGATACTGGCTGGAACCAGACTGTTGTTAGCACGGAGTGGATACTGTCTGGAACCAGTTAAATAATAAATGAACTTTGGGAGCGATGAAATGTGAACTGAAATGTAGAACTTGAGAGCGGAGAAATAATAATTCCGGTGGAGAGTGGTAAAGTGTAGAAAGGACACCGGCCCTTTAAGGGAAGCTGTACTCTGCTGGAAGCTGAGGCTGGAAGCAGGTAGTGTTGTAGCTGGAAACAGATGAATCCACAATGGATTGGAGAGTCAGGCTACACCGCAGGTGGAATGCTGGTGCGGGTCTCTATGGTGGAAGTCTTGAGACAGGAGCTGGAACCTGGAAGACAATCATAGAAGAGAGACAAACAGGAACTAGGTTTGACAACCAAAGCACTGACGTCTTCCTTGCTCAGGTACAGCTTACTTATACCTGCAGCAAGGAAGGGGTTGGCTAGGCAATTATGCAAATCAACAACACAGACAGCAGATTGGTGGAAATGATCAGATGACAGAATCCAAGATGGCTGCGCCCATGCAGACACTTGGAGGGAAGTTTGGTTTGTAATCCATGTGGTCTGGGAAACAGTAATGGCGGCGCCGGCCACCGGAGACAGGAGACGCCAGGCTGATAGATGCACATTTAACCACGCGGGCACAGCGGAGGCCGCGGCTGATGAAAAGACCACTCTGCATGTGGAAACTCAGGAACAGCGGAATCCGGTCCTGGAACGCTGAGCCCGCCTTAGGAGGCATCTGAAGGGTAAGTAATGGCGTCCAGATACCCGGATCGTGACAAGCACACACATATACACACACACACACACACACACACTAAAGGTTTTTAAAGTGCCAGGCTCCAGTGGACCTGATCTATACCCCATGGTACTAAAGTACTAGAACCCAGGATCCATTACCGACTAGGAGAAAAGGAATTACAGGTAGGTATTAAATTCCTATTTTCTGCACCTGAACTACTGGTACATACATCATTGCTGTGGTATGTTCTGTCACCTGAAGAAGCCATTGGTCAGGTTGCCTGTATTTAAACAGAGAGCGCTTGTTTTAGTTCTTTCTTTCTTTTGCTTTTCATTAGATGTTTGGTGACACCATCCAGACTATAGCTGCTTCTGCTTATTGCGCAGTGGGGACACTAATTTTCTTACATAAAATATTTACTTTGTATAACAATGCAAGCTTCCCATTTGGACAGACTCTGCTCCCCTGCACTGTTCTGGAGAAGCTACAGATGCAGACGTTTTCATAGAAACAACGTACTGTAAATGTATATTTTGTAATGTGTTTTACTAGGTTATATTTATAGCGCTGTGCCCCGTTGTGAAGTTGGGGAAACTCCTGTTTGAATGTGTAAACTGTGCACTTCTGTTATTTATTCGAGATTTAATTGTAGAAGCAGTTGCCAACTTCTATGACACAGGAAGTGATGGCAATTGTCCTTGCACCAGCCAACTTGTAATTGGAAGTGACCAGGAAACTAGATTCTATCTATCCTCATGTCTAAGGCTCCCATGTGCCCCAATTTTATAGAACAATTATGTATTTTCTCACTGGAGGTCTATAATTTGTAATTGTCATTTCACTATAATTAAAGAGTCTGATGCAACTATCCATTTCAAAATGTTGGTACTTTTCTGGATTGTTTTGGTTTGGGAAAGGGCGTGTCTCAAAACATAAGGTTAACCAATGATGATCCCTATAAATTATTCACAGTATTTGGCACTCAAAAAGGAAGCATAGGAAGACATAGGGATGTATTCAATAAGTGTCGGAAGCTGTCGTCTTGTCAGAAAGACAGCAGCTTCCGACAGATTTAGGCCGGAAGGGATTCCGACGTATTCATTGTGGCCCCGTTTTTTCCGACAAGTCGGTAAATCCAATTTACGGAAGCCTTCCGACAACATACGCGGCTCGGTGGCTGAATCCGTCGATCCCCGTGTATTGTCAGAAGCACGGTCAAACACGACAGGTTTCCGACAATGTAAATTCGACTTTAAAAAAAAGGCAGATTGGTGGTGTCGGGAACGGGCCAAACCTGTCGGGTTTGGCCGCAGCACTGAATACTGACCTGTTGGATCCTTTCCGTCGGAATACTGACCTGTCGGATCCTTTCCGTATTGAATATACCCCATACTGTAGCAAAGTACATGAAAATGCTAAATACTTGCCAATGGTATTTATTTACCTGATACAACTATGCCTGGTGGTTGTGTGGACATGCCCATTCTGTATTTTCAACAACCATCATGTGTCATAGTGTTGTAAACAAACTGCATTGCAGTCACATTTAAATAAAAAATATAGGGGCAGATGTATTAAACTGGAGAAGGCATAAGGAAGCGATAAACCAGTGATATGTGCAAGGTGAAAAACACACCAGCCAGTCAGATCCTAACTGTTCATTTACATATTGCAGCTGATTGGCTGCTGCCTTTATCACCTTGCACATATCACTGGTTTATCACTTCCTTATGCCTTCTCCAGGTTAATACATCTGCCCCATAATTAGAATTAGAGATGTGCACCGGACATTTTTGGGGTTTTGTGTTTTGGTTTTGGATTCGGTTCCGTGGCCGTTTTTTGGATTCGGACGCATTTTGGCAAAACCTCCCTTAAATTTTTTTTGGGATTCGGGTGGTTTTTTTTCATAAAAACCCTCAAAAACAGCTTAAATCATAGAATTTGGGGGTAATTTTGATCCTATAGTATTATTAACCTCAATAACCATAATTTCCAATCATTTCCAGTCTATTCTGAACACCTCACTCCTCACAATATTATTTTTAGTCCTAAAAATTGCACCGAGGTCGCTGGATGACTAAACTAAGCGACCCAAGTGGGCGGCACAAACACCTGGCCCATCTAGGAGTGGCACTGCAGTGTCAGACAGGATGGCACCCAAACAGCACATGATGCAAAGAAAAGAGAAAGAGGTGCACTGTGGTTGCTGGATGGCTAAGCTAAGCGACACAAACACCTCAAGTCAATATCACAGGAATTATTCGTTCTAATCAATGGTATTATTGGTCCAAATCACTGGAAGAAAATGACAAAATCACAGGAATTATTCGTTCTAATCAATGGTATTATTGGTCCAAATCACTGGAAGAAAATGACAAAATCACAGGAATTATTCGTTCTAATCAATGGTATTATTGGTCCAAATCACTGGAACAAAATGACAAAATCACAGGAATTATTGGGCCGTGGGGCCGCCTGTCCTACGCGGCCCCGCCCCCCTCTGTGTTACCAGGCAGGCACAATACCTGCATAATGTAATACAGTCTGCGGCCACTGTCAGGAGAGCCGGCCCCGCAAATCACCATCTCATGCTGCCCCCCCTTCCCCTCAACAGCTTATGCCTGTGTGCGGCCACGCCCCCCCCCCCCACCCCCCGCACGGCACGTCACCAGTCACCTAGTCACCAGTCACCTAGCTGCTTCGGCCAATGGCCGCTATCAGGGGAGCCGGCCACACCCCTCCATGTCATCTGCTTATGCCTTGCTGCAGCGGCCGCTATCAGTAGAGCCGGCCACGCCCCCTCCACATACTCTGCTTATGCCTTGCTGCGGCCACAGAACCGGCCCCGCCCCCCCCCCCCCTCTGTGTCACTTGCTTCATTGTGGGCAATGCAGCGGCCGTTTTCTAGTCAGCGGCCCCGCCCCCAACCGGCTGACCTGAAGAGGAGGTCCGCGCGCCAAGCGCCACAGACGTAATCAGTGCGGACCTTGCAGGAAGAGAAGGTGCGGCCGCGGTGGGTGCACACATTCTACAGTAGGAGAGGTGAGGTGGTATGACTCGTGTACAGTGCTCTGGAGGTGTGAGGTGTAATTTTATGGGTGAGGTGTAATTTTGTGTTTGGGGGGTAAGGTGTAATTTTGTGTAGGGGGGGTGAGGTGTAATTTTGTGTAGGGGGGTGAGGTGTAATTTTGTGTAGGGGGGGTGAGGTGTAATTTTGTGTAGGGGGGTGAGGTGTAATTTTATGTTTGGGGGTGTGAGATGTCATTTTATGGGTGCAAGGTGTAATTTTGTGTCTTGGGGAGTGAGGTGTAATTTTGTGTCTTGGGGTGTCGGGTGTAATTTTATAGGTGTCGGGTGTAATTTTATGCCTGGGGATGTGAGGTATAATTTTATGTCTATGGGTGTGAGGTGTAATTTTATGGGTGTGAGATGTAATTTTGTGTCTTGGGGAGTGAGGTGTAATTTTGTGTCTTGGGGAGTGAGGTGTAATTTTATGTTTTGGGGTGTCGGGTGTAATTTTATAGGTGTCGGGTGTAATTTAGTGTCTTGGGGTGTGAGGTGTAATTTAGTGTCCTGGGGTGTGAGGTGTAATTTAGTGTCCTGGGGTGTGAGGTGTAATTTCGTGTCTTGGGGTGTGAGGTGTAGTTTTATGAGTGTTGGGTGTAATTTTATGTCTGGGGTGTGAGGTGTAATTTTATGTCTGGGGGTGTGAGGTGTAGTTTTATGGGTGTCGGGTGTAATTTTATGTCTGAGGGTGTGAGGTGTAATTTTGTGTCTTGGGGTGTGAGGTGTAGTTTTATGAGTGTTGGGTGTAATTTTATGTCTGGGGGTGTGAGGTGTAGTTTTATGAGTGTTGGGTGTAATTTTATTTCTGGGGGTGTGAGGTGTAATTTTGTGTCTTTGGGTGTGAGGTGTAGTTTTATGAGTGTTGGGTGTAATTTTATGTCTGGGGGTGTGAGGTGTAATTTTGTGTCTTGGGGTGTGAGGTGTAGTTTTATGAGTGTTGGGTGTAATTTTATGTCTGGGGGTGTGAGGTGTAATTTTATGTCTGGGGGTGTGAGGTGTAGTTTTATGGGTGTCGGGTGTAATTTTATGTCTGGGGGTGTGAGGTGTAGTTTTATGGGTGTCGGGTGTAATTTTATAGGTGTCGGGTGTAATTTTATAGGTGTCGGGTGTAATTTTATGTCTGGGGTGAGGTGTAATTTTATGTCTGGGGTGTGAGGTGTAATTTTGTGTCTTGGGGTGTGAGGTGTAATTTTATAGGTGTCAGGTGTAATTTTGTGTCTGGGGGTGTGAGGTGTAATTTTATGTATGGGGGTGTGAGGTGTACTTTTGTGTCTGGGGGTTTAGATGTCTGCGGCTAACCGCAAAGTTAATTGATGTCACCCACAAGAGTGACCTCAATTAACCTCCCGATTATCCGCAGACCGCAATTTTCCCACCATTGACTATAATGGAGGACCGCTCCGTCTGATTGACAGGCCAGGAGCGCTCAGCCAATCAGGAGAGTGCTATGACGTAACGCTCCCGGATTTGCTGCCAGGTCCTCTAGTGACAGGAGTCACAGTGGGGTCCCGGCATTCAGGGAAAGGGGATCCATGTGTTAACATGGATCCCCTTTAGTGCATTGGACCAGGTTTCTCGCTTTTTTTTTTTTTTGGTGCAGTGTGCCTCAGTGCTCTCTACCTGGTGCAATGTGTCTCAGTGCTTTCTACCTGGTGCAATGTGTCTCAGTGCTCTCTACCTGGTGCAGTGTGTCTCAGTGCTCTCTACCTGGTGCAGTGTGTCTCAGTGCTCTCTACCTGGTGCAATGTGCCTCAGTGCTCTCTACCTGGTGCAATGTGCCTCAGTGCTCTCTCCCTGGTGCAATGTGTCTCAGTGCTTTCTCCCTGGTGCAATGTGTCTCAGTGCTCTCTACCTGGTGCAGTGTGTCTCAGTGCTCTCTACCTGGTGCAGTGTGTCTCAGTGCTCTCTACCTGGTGCAATGTGTCTTAGTGCTCTCTACCTGGTGCAATGTGTCTCTGTGCTCTCTACCTGGTGCAATGTGTCGCAGTACTCTCTTACCTGGTGCAATGTGCCTCAGTGCTCTCTACATGGTGCAGTGTGCCTCAGTGCTCTCTACATGGTGCAGTGTGCCTCAGTGCTCTCTACCTGGTGCAATGTGTTTCTGTACTGTCTACCTGGTGCAATATGCCTCAGTGCTTTCTACCTGGTGCAATGTGTCTCTGTGCTCTCTACCTGGTGCAATGTGCCTCAGTGCTCTCTACCTGGTGCAATGTGCCTCAGTGCTCTCTACCTGGTGCAGTGTGTCTCAGTGCTCTACCTGGTGCAATGTGTCTCTGTGCTCTCTACCTGGTGCAATGTGCCTCAGTGCTCTCTACCTGGTGCAATGTGCCTCAGTGCTCTCTACCTGGTGCAGTGTGTCTCAGTGCTCTCTACCTGGCGCAATGTGTATAACATGCTCTATCTGGCGCAATATGTATAACGTGCTCTACTTGTCGCAGTGTGTATAGGAGGTTCTACCTGGTGCATTGTGTATTAGGTGCACTACTGTGTGGTGTAATGTGAATTGCCACTGTTATGTGGCCACGCCCCTTCCACATGAAACAACGGCCCTAAATTTTTGACGCGCGCCTTCGGCGCGCACTGTCCATACTTTATCCTGTGGGAATGGGAGCACCAAGCATTATAGTATGTACTGTACGTAATTTTGCCCTTCTAACTTAAAAAAGTGCCCTTCCGAATGAAAAATGTGCCCTCCCTGTGATCAGCACCCTGCCCTAAAAATCCTAGAGTGAACACTAACATGATCTGCCTTTTGTTGGTGTAACTCCGCCTACATTATATTTTGAAGCAGTAATCCCGCCTACTTTTGTATTGGTCCCGCCTACAGTTGATTTGATGCCGCCCACAAGGCCACTTCTAGAATTTTTTCCAGGGCCACTTTTATCTCCCAATCCGTCCCTGGTTCTAATCAATGGTATTATTGGTCCAAATCACTGGAAGAAAATGACAAAATCACAGTAATTATATGTTCTAATCAATGGTATTATTAGTCCAAATCACTGGAAGAAAATGACAAAATCACTGGAATTATTTGGCAAGATCACTGTAATTAATAATTATAAATCACTGATATTAATTGGTAAAATCTCGCTATCGCCTGCCTAGTGAAGTGGAATCTAGATGGTATTTTGAACCGGGGACACAATAACTTCATTAATTGTCTAAATCCCAATGCACTAATGGCGGAAAACGGGCGCACGTCTAACAGCTCACTGATTATACTGAGAACTGATTATACTGATCACTGACTATACTGAGCACTGATTACACTGAGCACTGATTACACTGAGCACTGATGATACTACGGAGAACTGACACTGAGCAGCGAGAACAGCACTGGACTATTGTACTGTAGTATACTGGTCACCACAATGCAGCACTGACATTGAGCACAGATATTAAGCACTGATCAGGATACTAGAAGTGACACGGTGCAGCAAGATACAGCAATGGCCTACTGTACTGTACTACTATATACTGGTGGTCACCACAATGCAGCACTGTACTACTATATAATGGTGGTCACAACAATGCAGCACAGATTGAGCACTGATCAGGATACTAGAACTGAGTCTGACACGGAGCTGCAAGATACAGCAATGGCCTACTGTACTGTACTACTATATACTGGTGGTCACCACAATGCAGCACTGTACTACTATATACTGGTGGTCACAACAATGCAGCACAGATTGAGCACTGATCAGGATACTAGAACTGAGTCTGCCACGGAGCTGCAAGATACAGCAATGGCCTACTGTACTGTACTACTATATACTGGTGGTCACCATGCAGCACTGTACTACTATATACTGGTGGTCACAACAATGCAGCACTGTACTACTATATACTGGTGGTCACAACAATGCAGTACAGACTGAGCACTGATCAGGATACTAGAACTGAGTCTGACATGGAGCTGCAAGATACAGCAATGGCCTACTGTACTGTACTACTATATACTGGTGGTCACCACAATGCAACAATGCAGCACTGTACTACTATATACTGGTGGTCACCACAATGCAGCACAGATTGAGCACTGATCAGGATACTAGGACTGAGTCTGACACGGAGCTGCAAGATACAGCAATGGCCTACTGTACTGTACTACTATATACTGGTGGTCACCACAATGCAGCACTGTACTACTATATACTGGTGGTCACATCAATGCAGCACAGATTGAGCACTGATCAGGATACAAGAACTGAGTCTGACACGGAGCTGCAAGACACAGCAATGGCCTACTGTACTACTATATACTGGTGGTCACCACAATGCAGCACTGTACTACTATATACTGGTGGTCACAACAATGCAGCACATATTGAGCACTGATCAGGATACTAGAACTGAGTCTGAAACAGAGCTGCAAGATACAGCAACAGCCTACTGTACTGTACTACTATATACTGGTGGTCACCACAATGCAGCACTGTACTACTATATACTGGTGGTCACATCAATGCAGCACAGATTGAGCACTGATCAGGATACTAGAACTGAGTCTGCCACGGAGCTGCAAGATACAGCAATGGCCTACTGTACTGTACTACTATATACTGGTGGTCACCACAATGCAGCACTGTACTACTATATACTGGTGGTCACAACAATGCAGCACAGATTGAGCACTGATCAGTATACTATAACTGAGTCTGACACGGAGCTGCAAGATACAGCAATGGCCTACTGTACTGTACTACTATATACTGATGGTCACCACAATGCAGCACTGTATTACTATATACTGGTGGTCACAACAATGCAGCACAGATTGAGCACTGATCAGGATACTAGAACTGAGTCTGACACTGAGCTGCAAGATACAGCAATGGCCTACTTTTGTTAGGATTCTGTTCAGTATGTATCTGGTGTCAGCTGATCCATCTGTGTGTTCTGTTCCTTTGGCTCTGTGTACATGCAGCTCAGCAGGTGCACAGGGTTTGTAATTAGAGTTAACACTCCCAGTCTGGCCTTGTTCATTGGTTAGTGTGGCTGTTAAAAACCAGCTAGCTGAGTTCTCCGACGCCAGTGATATTATACTACTTTCGTACCTGAACTATCTGCATTGCTTGGTGTCTTAGTCCTAGCTCCTGTTCATGCCGAGAAGCCTGGTCTGCCAGTTCATGTTATCCTGCAATAACATTTTAACCGTTCTTGCCAGTTCATGTTCCAGGACTATCTAGCTAAGTATTATGGACTTTTACTGTGCCCTGTGGATTCTCTAGCATTCATTACTTGTGTTACATATTACTATGGACTTCCTTTATGCCTGCATGCTGTTCAGCTTTATTGTGCAAATCCTGCAATCTGAGTTCCGTGGATTATATTACTCTGGTTCTAATTACAAACCCTGTGCACCTGCTGAGCTGCATGTACACAGAGCCAAAGGAACAGAACACACAGATGGATCAGCTGACACCAGATACATACTGAACAGAATCCTAACAGTACCCCCCCTTCAGGGTGGACTCCGGACACCCGAACAGGACTAAGGGAAACAAAAAGTCTTAGAGATAAATCATAAATTCAAGATCTCCGACGATGCTTTTACTTACGGGACCGTTTTGGTTTTACCACTGGAAGCATAAAGACATTGTCATAGCTCACAGGTAACTCCAGTAACAGAGCTTCTTCAGCTACTGAGTCATAATCCAAATTGGGGTCAACGTCACAAGGCAAAACCATAGCTTTCTTAGCAGGAGATAAAAACTTGACAGAATGAGCAGATGATGGGTTCCAATGACAGGAATTTTCAGAAAATCAATTGTATGGAGAGGAGAATGACATACAGCCAGAAGTTATGTACTAGGTTTGTTGTTTTGGAGAAGATTTAGGAAGGCTGCAGTTTTTGTGAGATGAAGAGTCATTCATGCGCTGGTTCCTCAAAGGTGATCCGACTTCAGTAATAGAAGGTTCTTTCGTGGACAAGGCAGGACTCCCAGAACATTCAGAAACATCTATTTCAGGACCACTAAATCTTTTAGTAACAGCATTACTGAAGGCTTTCAAGTCTCGAAGAACAGGATCGTTGGAAGAGATGAGTGGTTTAAGCAATTCCAGAGCCTCCACCTTGAAGGCCATGCCCAAGAATAGAATTATCTCAGCATCAGAGGAAAGGCATGGACCCAATTCCCGAACTTGAAGTAACAGATCTCGAAATTGCTCCAACCTCCCTTTAAAGATAATAGGGTCTGAGTCTTGGTCAGGATCAACAGAATGAGAGTCTTTAGCTGGACCAACAGACTGGACTTTCTTTTCAGGCTTGACAGAAGGAAGAACTTTCTCAGGATCAATAGGACATGAAGCCCCTACTTGAGACTTACAAAGCTTAAGGTTCTTCCCAGGAACCGGTAGGGCAGGAAATTTCTCTTTAGGATCAGCAAGACATGGAGACTCATTAACAGAAACAGTTAAATTAACTTTATGGACCGGAATAGGCAGACTTTGACTGGAAATAGATAGGACAGAATTTGAATCTACAGATAACTTTGGACAGTCTGATTTTGAGGTGAATCTTTGTTGTACCGCTTTAATGAAGGCAGGAAGATCAGTGAGCAATGGATTTTTGGACTTGATGAAGGGCTTTGCCCAGTCCAAAGCTTCCCCTTTGAAGGATCTGAGGAAATAATTAACTGCATTGGCAGGAGTGATGCTGATTGGCTCGTCAGTATCTCATATACATCGAATCAGACTCGTCAATCAGCATCACTCCTGCCAATGCAGTTAATTATTTCCTCAGATCTGGGAGCCCTGAGCAGTGCACACAGCCCTCCCCCATGCCTGGGAACAGGGGCAGGGAGTGGGACACAGTGCAGCAGCGTGGACTCTGAACGAGGGGGAGCTGGAGATGCCCTGTGACAGAGAGAAGAGATTTATGAGGTATGTTTCTCTGGGTGGCAGACAGCTCCCCCTGTACAACGTGTGTGTGTGTGTGTGTGTGTGTGTGTGTGTGTGTGTGTCAGGGTGCATCTGGTCCCTATACAGTGTGCGTGTATGTTAGTGTGCATCTGGTCCCTATACAGTGTGTGTGTGTGTGTGTGTGTGTGTTTCAGTGTGCATCTGGTCCCTATGCAGTGTGTTTGTGTCAGTGTGCATCTGGTCTCTGTACAGTGTGTGTGTGTGTGTGTGTGTGTGTGTGTGTGTGTGTGTGTATCAGTGTGCATCTGGTCCCTATACAGTGTGTTTGTGTCAGTGTGCATCTGGTCCCTATACAGTGTGTCTATGTATGTGTCAGTGTGCATCTGGTCCCTATACAGTGTGTGTTTGTGTGTGTCAGTGTGCATCTGGTCCCTATACAGTATGTTTGTGTCAGTGTGCATCTGGTCCGTATATAGTGTGTATCTGGTCCCTATACAATGTGTGTGTGTGTCCGTGTGCCTCTGGTCCCTATATATACAGTGTGTGTGTGTGTGTGTGTGTGTGTGTGTTAGTGTGCATCTCATCCGTATACAGTGTGTGTGTGTGTGTGTGTGTGTACTTGTGTGTGTGTGAGTGTGCATCTGGTCCCTATACAGTGTGTGTGTGTGTGTGTGTGTGTGTGTGTGTGTGTGTGGTATGTGTGTGTCAATGTGTTCATATACAATCTGTTTTTGTGTCAGTGTGCTCCTGGTCTGTGTGTGGGTGTCAGTGTTCCCCTGGGACCTGTACCATATGTGTGTCAGTGTGCCCTGTATACAATCTATGTAATGTGTATATGCGGCTCCTCTGTGGTGTAATGTGCATAAGCGGCTATATTGCGGCGTAACGGGTATAAGCGGTTGTACTGTGGTGCAACGTTTATAAGCAGCTGTACTGTGGTGTATTGTGTATAAGCGGCTCCTCTGTGATGTAACGTGTATAAACAGCTGTACTGTGGTGTAGTGTGTATAAGTGGCTGTACTGTGGAGTAATGTGTATAAGCGGCTGTACTGTGGTGTAACGTGTATAAGCGGCTGTGCTGTGGTGTAACATGTATAAGCGGCTGTACTGTGGTGTAACATGTATAAGTGGCTGTACTGTGGTGTAAAGTGTATAAGCGGCTGTACTGTGGTGTAACGTGTATAAGCGGCTGTACTGTGGTGTAACATGTATAAGCGGCTGTACTGTGGTGTAACATGTATAAGTGGCTGTACTGTGGTGTAACGTGTATAAGTGGCTGTACTGTGGTGTAACATTTATAAGCGGCTGTAATGTGGTGTAACATTTATAAGCGGCTGTACTGTGGTGTAACGTGTGGGATTATGTATATAATTGTATTTTAATTATATATATATATATATATATATATATATACACAGTTCTTAGTGGCAGCACTCACACTCCTTGACTCCGCACTTAGCCACGGGTCCTTCACAAAAAAACAATGTAGGCGGCACTTGGAATTCACTGCACAGCACAAGCAGGTAGGTAATAACGTTTCGAAGTTTATTCACCTCTTCTTCAGATTACCTGCTTGTGCTGTGCAGTGAATTCCGAGTGCCGCCTACATCGTTTTTCTATATATATATATATATATATATATATATATATATACACCAGCATATAGAAAACCACAGCACTCGCCACCCCAGAAGTGGGGTGCAGTATCCGCACTCGCCACTAATAGGGTGGGGTGCATGTAGCCCATGGCCACCTACTCAAAAATATAGAAACAAAAAGTACAGCACTCACCAAAATAAGCTCAATTATCCTCACAACATCTCTGGATCAATGAATAAACGATGGGGGTTTAGTTAGTGAATTGGCCAATGCACGGAAGCCTGCATACCGCTCCACGGTACCCCACCTTCATGCAGGTCCTACACTATCACCAAATCATCAAAATTAAAACCTTGCAACTGTATCTCATAATATAACTGCAAAAATGCCCACTTGGTGTAAGGTATACCTGCCATGAACTGCATGGCTTTTAAAGGTACACTAGTCACCTGACACTGGCTAATCATTTACTAAAGGGCAGCTGACACAGGTTTAAGATAATTGGGGTGCATGAACAGAGTTTGTGGCCATGCTGGTATATTTTAGGGTTAACCCCTGGTTAACTCATTAACTGTGGCCACAAACTCTGTTCATGCACCCCAATTATCTTAAACCTGTAAATAACCGATCAAAAATGAAGACATGCAGTGTTCAATCACAGATGTATCCACTAAAGCAGTCCACCATCAAATACCCGATACAATATTGACAAACATAAAAAATAATGAAAATAACACACTTACATACAGCACATACGAATGAAAAAAAGAAAGGCCACGTACGGCTAATGTTACGGACCAAATCTATACACACACTAATACACTAATTAAATCACTAATGAAATCAATACTTAAATCATGGTCAGTATAAGTATTAAAAAATTATTAAAGAAAGCATTTCATATTAATACTCTCATTCAAACCCCGAGGGGCTTTGGTGTCCAATCTGAAAATCCATCTGGACTCACTTTGAAGGAGTTTTTTTCCCCGATCACCACCCCTCTGTAAATTAGGTACATGATCTATGATCATACATTTAAGTGTTGCCAGTTGGTGTCCATTGGTCAAAAAATGCCGAGCCACCGGTTTATCACTTTGTTTATTAATCATCGCTTGTCTGATCGAAAGACGATGATTTGCCATTCTTTCTCTGAAGGTGGTAATTGTCTTCCCCACATAATACAGCCCACAGTGGCACATTAAAACATAAATCACGTGATCCGTAGTGCAGGTGACATGATGTTTAATAGGGATTTTCCTACCAGTGTGGGGGTGGGAGAAAACTTTACCAGTAAGCATACTGTTACAGGTAGTACACCCCATGCAGCGGAAACAGCCATGTTTTTTTGAACGTAACCACGTCTCTTTGGTTTTAGTATTAAAGTTCTTCATTGGCTGCATAAGGAGCTGTTTCAGGTTTGGTCCACGAATGACACTAATGGTTTCTTGGTTATATTCTTAAATGTGGTATCCGAGGCGATTATTGGCCAATGTTTTCTAACCGAACTGGCGAATACAGGGGCATTGACATCATAATGAGTTGTAATCACCATCCTATCTGATATCCGTGATTTGGATTTACTTCTCCCACCAGAAAAGATGTGTCGTGCCCTTTTCAACGTCTTTTTCACCAAACTGGTACCATAACCCCTCTCCTCAAATCTGGTCACCATCTCGGAAAGTTGTTGCTCCCTCAAATCATCCTGTGAATTGTTTCGCATTACACGTAAGAACTGTGAAAT
The DNA here is from genome assembly GCF_028390025.1 of Pseudophryne corroboree. NCBI lineage: Eukaryota > Metazoa > Chordata > Amphibia > Anura > Myobatrachidae > Pseudophryne > Pseudophryne corroboree. The sequence goes on from NC_086444.1 coordinate 686,217,906, forward strand.
CGGGAGTCCATTTTTGAGGGCCCGGGGGTGGTGACTAGTGGAATGCAGGAACGTGTTTCTTTCAGTGTTTTTTCGAAATAACGTAGTCCCTATTGAATCCTCCTTCTTAAAGATGCGTACATCTAAAAACTCTATTTGGTCGGTCTGAATATTGTGCGTGAAGCGAATCGGACTATCAAGCCCATTCAATTCCGTTACCATCTGTAGAAAACTCTCACGGGTATCACCCCACAAGATAAAAACATCATCTATATACCTATAGTAGTGCAGAATGCTGGGACCATATTTGGGGTAGATATTAACACTCTCATATTCCGTCATATAGATGTTAGCATATACTGGCGCCAAATTTGATCCCATCGCGGTCCCAGCATTCTGCACGTAATAGGCCTCTGCATATTGAAAATGATTTTGAGTTAAAATGACCTCAATCATCGCACATACATAATCAATTGGTGGTCCTACAAATTCAGAATTGGAAAAGGCCAACCTGACTGCTGAAATGCCACTATCATGGGGAATCACAGTGTATAACGATGAAACATCCATTGTTGCAAACAAGAAGTCTTTTGGAAGTGTATCGATAGAGGTGAGTTTATTTAAAAAGTCACCAGTATCCCGTATATAGCTCTTGCTGCATCGTACCAATGGCTGCAGCAGGAAATCTATATATTTGGCTAGGGGTTGCAGAACCGATTTCTCTGCCGACACAATTGGGCGACCAGGGGGTCTATCAGGGGACTTGTGGATCTTTGGTATACAGTATAATATTGGACATACCGGATGGTCCACTGTCAGAATTTTTACCAGCCGTTCATCCAGCCAGCCACCCATTAGACCCTGGTCTAATAGGCGGTCAACCTTAACCTTAATCTCATGCATTGGGTTGTAAGTTTTCTTAGTGTACGTGGCTCTGTCACTCAACTGGGATCTAATGTCCTCATCATAATACCGAGAATCTAATATCACAAACCCCCCCCCACCTTTGTCCGCCATACGGATAACAATATCACTGTTGTTCTGAAGTGACTTGATGGCGTCTCTTTGTTCATGATTAATATTCTGGTAGTATCCAGATTTTTTAGAAGAGCTTTTGAGATCATCATCCACCATCCTCAAAAAGGTTCTAATGCTTGGATTGGTGGACGGGGGGTCAAAGTCACTAGATCTTTTCATTGAGAACGTATTGTCGTCAATCTTGGTATCCGTTGAATCCTTAAAGAATTCACGCAACCGTAACTTTCTACCCAATTTATACATATCTAGTTGTACATTAAACTCCTCACGTATAAAAGTGGGTATAAAGGAAAATCCAAGGGACAAAACCGAATGTTCAGCCGGTGTCAATAGATGTTTAGATAAATTAAAAATACTTTCAATTCTCACTTCCTTCTTCTTCCCCTTCTTCCCCTGGCCCCTCCGCGTGCGACCCTTCTTTCTAAATTGCCACCTATCCCTCTGGGGGTCCATCTGGGTCCCTAAAAAATTCTGGCCGCTAGGGGGTAGTGTATCATTGTTTTCTGCTTCAGAGGAGGAATATGAAGAATCCACAGAGTAAGGTACCCTATGCCTATTATCAAAAAATCTTTGTCTCGGGAATCTTGATGCCTCACCTGTTAGCCACCTATATACCGTGTGATTCCTATAGTCGCTCTGAACCGTTTCTAATTTATTTTTCTTAAAAGTTATGAGATCCTTTTTATATCGGTCTATCTGTGTAGTTAATTTTTTGATCCATTTTTCAGATTTATCCTCAATCAATTTAGGTTGCAATTGTACCCGGAACTCCTCCAGGTCAGCTCTTGTCTGTTGTAGCTCAGTTCCAACCTCCTCAACTACCAATAAAATAAGGTCAAGTGAACACTTATTTAGAACACCGCACCATTTGCTACAGAAACTGGGGTTAGTGCGTCCTATTGTGGGAATATTATGAATCCTAAAACCCCTTGGGATTTTTTTCTGTCAATAATAATCAGACAAGAACTGACCATGGAGGACCAGGTCAATCTCACGTTTACTTAGCCTCAACAATTTGTAATAGAGGTCAACCGCATTATCAGCCGGTAACTGATTAAACTCCTCTTGTTCAAATAATACCTTATCTGCGTCCTCATCAGTGAGGCTAACCTGGGCATTTTCCGCTAGGTTCAACAGATTTTCATCAAGTAACCTAGCCCCTTGTGACATAATTCAACCTATGCCTAATAGGCAATAAAATTATTGGTTTAAATCTTACAACCCAAACAGATCTTAGTGTAAGAGCTGAAACTGCAAATAGGGAAGATCACAGATCAAACAATCTATACCCCAGAAAAAACACACACAAATGAAAAAATACTAATACAGACATACATATAGGTAACGGAATCAAAGTGAACCTAACTTCAGTTCACTGTATATTGATTCAATCTGTACTCAATCTAGCTCTTATGGAAACAACACGCACAATACAGACCGACCAAATAGGTACCATATCACTGACCATGATTATCATATACAACACAAAATATAACACATCAAAAAAACAAAAAACATCCAGTTGTCAAATATTGTATCAAAGCCTAGGGGGTACCATAAAGAGAGAATTAATTTTTTTTTTATATAGAAAAATCAATACTCCGAGGTGCTAAGTATAAAGAGCTGAGTAAAAAATCAGCCCATAAAGAGATCCTATGTGTAGATACTTGCACACTCTAATATTTAAATATGTGGTGCTCCTTAAGTTCTGTTCCATTACAGTCCAGATAAATGCAAGAATTTGTAGAGAAGGGCACTCAGTCCAGCTTTGAAAAATATATCCTTTTACTATCACCCCACCATGGGCATTAAAAAATGAACAGCAAATCGCGGTGGCTCAGCATGAAATAACTTGAAATATCATCTCCAAATCACTTGGCGTATCAACGCCTACATATCATTTCCAAAGGTGTGTTTCATAGTCATAGGGGTACATATTGTAACTTAGCTGTCCGTCGACCTCGGTCACTAAATGACCGTTCAAGACCATAACATCATGTCACTGCCACCCCGCCGTAGTGTAGAGCCATCTGTGTGTGAACATCACCAAATCAAACTTAATATACACATATAAATGAGTAACAACTTACAGGTGGGCTAGCCGCAAGGTCCACTACTCCTTGCGTGCGTTCCACCCGTATGCGCATGCGCCTCCATGTATGCAAGTTTGCTCACAGGGAGCGGAATCCCTCTGCGTTCCACCGTATACTTTACTTCCTGGGTATGCGTTCCAAATGCCGTTACGTCACTTCCGGTGACGAGCGGTGGGCGCAACACTACCAGGAGGTTACCTTAGTCCTCACCATGGTTACAGGGTGTCATGAGTGACAAGCTACCGCCCGCACATCACCGCCCCGTCCTCCGGGATATGACTGCAGAGTATAACCCGCTCGGGTTGCTTTTACCCTCAATGAGCGAAATAAACAAAACATGCTTACCATGATAGTTCACACTGGAGTATTAATCCGCGGTAATGGTTACTACCAGCAGGTATTGCGCAGACGGGGGAACAGAACTTAAGGAGCACCACATATTAAAATATTAGAGTGTGCAAGTATCTACACATAGGATCTCTTTATGGGCTGATTTTTTACTCAGCTCTTTATACTTAGCACCTCGGAGTGTTGATTTTTCTATATTAAAAAAAAAAAATTCTCTCTTTATGGTACCCCCTAGGCTTTGATACAATATTTGACAACTGGATGTTTTTTTGATGTGTTATATTTTGTGTTGTATATGATAATCATGGTCAGTGATATGGTACCTATTTGGTCGGTCTGTATTGTGCGTGTTGTTTCCATAAGAGCTAGATTGAGTACAGATTAAATCAATATACAGTGAACTGAAGTTAGGTTCACTTTGATTCCGTTACCTATATGTATGTCTGTATTAGTATTTTTTCATTTGTGTGTGTTTTTTCTGGGGTATAGATTGTTTGATCTGTGATCTTCCCTATTTGCAGTTTCAGCTCTTACACTAAGATCTGTTTGGGTTGTAAGATTTAAACCAATAATTTTATTGCCTATTAGGCATAGGTTGAATTATGTCACAAGGGGCTAGGTTACTTGATGAAAACCTGTTGAACCTAGCGGAAAATGCCCAGGTTAGCCTCACTGATGAGGACGCAGATAAGGTATTATTTGAACAAGAGGAGTTTAATCAGTTACCGGCTGATAATGCGGTTGACCTCTATTACAAATTGTTGAGGCTAAGTAAACGTGAGATTGACCTGGTCCTCCATGGTCAGTTCTTGTCTGATTATTATTGACAGAAAAAAATCCCAAGGGGTTTTAGGATTCATAATATTCCCACAATAGGATGCACTAACCCCAGTTTCTGTAGCAAATGGTGCGGTGTTCTAAATAAGTGTTCACTTGACCTTATTTTATTGGTAGTTGAGGAGGTTGGAACTGAGCTACAACAGACAAGAGCTGACCTGGAGGAGTTCCGGGTACAATTGCAACCTAAATTGATTGAGGATAAATCTGAAAAATGGATCGAAAAATTAACTACACAGATAGACCGATATAAAAAGGATCTCATAACTTTTAAGAAAAATAAATTAGAGACGGTTCAGAGCGACTATAGGAATCACACGGTATATAGGTGGCTAACAGGTGAGGCATCAAGATTCCCGAGACAAAGATTTTTTGATAATAGGCATAGGGTACCTTACTCTGTGGATTCTTCATATTCCTCCTCTGAAGCAGAAAACAATGATACACTACCCCCTAGCGGCCAGAATTTTTTAGGGACCCAGATGGACCCCCAGAGGGATAGGTGGCAATTTAGAAAGAAGGGTCGCACGCGGAGGGGCCAGGGGAAGAAGGGGAAGAAGAAGGAAGTGAGAATTGAAAATATTTTTTATTTATCTAAACATCTATTGACACCGGCTGAACATTCGGTTTTATCCCTTGGAATTTCCTTTATACCCACTTTTATACGTGAGGAGTTTGATGTACAACTAGATATGTATAAATTGGGTAGAAAGTTACGGTTGCATGAATTCTTTAAGGATTCAACGGATACCAAGATTGACGACAATACGTTCTCAATGAAAAGATCTAGTGACTTTGACCCCCCGTCCACCAATCCAAGCATTAGAACCTTTTTGAGGATGGTGGATGATGATCTCAAAAGCTCTTCTAAAAAATCTGGATACTACCAGAATATTAATCATGAACAAAGAGACGCCATCAAGTCACTTCAGAACAACAGTGATATTGTTATCCGTATGGCGGACAAAGGTGGGGGGGTTGTGATATTAGATTCTCGGTATTATGATGAGGACAATAGATCCCAGTTGAGTGACAGAGCCACGTACACCAAGAAAACTTACAACCCAATGCATGAGATTAAGGTTAAGGTTGACCGCCTATTAGACCAGGGTCTAATGGGTGGCTGGCTGGATGAACGGCTGGTAAAAATTCTGACAGTGGACCATCCGGTATGTCCAATATTATACTGTATACCAAAGATCCACAAGTCCCCTGATAGACCCCCTGGTCGCCCAATTGTGTCGGCAGAGAAATCGGTTCTGCAACCCCTAGCCAAATATATAGATTTCCTGCTGCAGCCATTGGTACGATGCAGCAAGAGCTATATACGGGATACTGGTGACTTTTTAAATAAACTCACCTCTATCGATACACTTCCAAAAGACTTCTTGTTTGCAACGATGGATGTTTCATCGTTATACACTGTGATTCCCCATGATAGTGGCATTTCAGCAGTCAGGTTGGCCTTGTCCAATTCTGAATTTGTAGGACCACCAATTGATTATGTATGTGAGATGATTGAGGTCATTTTAACTCAAAATCATTTTCAATATGCAGAGGCTATTACGTGCAGAATGCTGGGACCGCGATGGGATCGAATTTGGCGCCGGTATATGCTAACATCTATATGACGGAATATGAGAGTGTTAATATCTACCCCAAATATGGTCCCAGCATTCTGCACTACTATAGGTATATAGATGATGTTTTTATCTTGTGGGGTGATACCCGTGAGAGTTTTCTACAGATGGTAACGGAATTGAATGGGCTTGATAGTCCGATTCGCTTCACGCACAATATTCAGACCGACCAAATAGAGTTTTTAGATGTACGCATCTTTAAGAAGGAGGATTCAATAGGGACTACGTTATTTCGAAAAAACACTGATAGAAACACGTTCCTGCATTCCACTAGTCACCACCCCCGGGCCCTCAAAAATGGACTCCCGATTTCACAGTTCTTACGTGTAATGCGAAACAATTCACAGGATGATTTGAGGGAGCAACAACTTTCCGAGATGGTGACCAGATTTGAGGTGAGGGGTTATGGTACCAGTTTGGTGAAAAAGGCATTGAAAAGGGCACGACACATCTTTTCTGGTGGGAGAAGTAAATCCAAATCACGGATATCAGATAGGATGGTGATTACAACTCATTATGATGGATTCGGGTGTTTTTTTAAAAAAAACCTAAAAAACAGCTTAAATCATAGAATTTGGGGGTCATTTTGATCCCAAAGTATTATTAACCTCAATAACCATAATTTCCACTCATTTTCAGTCTATTCTGAACACCTCACACCTCACAATATTATTTTTAGTCCTAAAATTTGCACCGAGGTCGCTGGATGACTAAGCTCAGCGACCCAAGTGGCCGACACAAACACCTGGCCCATCTAGGAGTGGCACTGCAGTGTCACGCAGGATGGCCCTTCCAAAAAACACTCCCCAAACAGCACGACGCAAAGAAAAAAAGAGGCGCAATGAGGTAGCTGTGTGACAGGGACGTGCAGTCAGGGGAGGCAGGGGAGGCAGTGCCTCCCCTGTCATAATGATTAAAATAATACTAAGAAGATACTTATGACACAGAATATCTTCTTAGTATTATTTTAATAGTTAATCCTTTATCATTTATATAAATTTACTATGTATAAACATGTCTTAATGTGTGTGGGAGGCACTGCTCTTGGTGCCTCCCGATGTCAGTGTGAATAGTCCGGAAGCGGGGGGCGGGGCCAAGCATTGTGCAGCAAAAACACATGAAGAAAACCCCTGGAAGCGGCACCTAATAGCAGTGCCTCTGTGACAGGGGCGTGCTGTCAGCTCATATGCCCCTGTCCCTGATCTTATGTGATTGGGCACTGAACGCTGGGGCTGTAATGTGAGCTGTCCTCGGCTGCTCTTCCCAGCCCCCATGTGTTGTGTACCGAGCAGTGCAGCAGGGGAACAGGCAGCCCTCCTCCTCAGCTCCAGACTCCGGACTTCAAGACAGCACAGCTGCCACCAGTACACAGGTACCAGCTTCCTGTTATGATTCCTGTACTCCAGACCGGAGGAGATCTTATGACAGGGATCTGAGTACAGGAAAATAAGCTGGTTGTGGGAGCTGGATAGCCTAGTAACCCCTGGCGCCCTAACTCCGTTGTCTCGCCCGTGTTATCAGAAATCCCCTGCGAGACTATGGTTGCTTGAGCCCATGGCAGCCGCGTTCGAAGGGCGGATTATGTCTGCCCAACCCCGATGCCCCCGCAGGTCTTAATGGGAGACAAGGGGAAGTCCGAGACAGGGTGATAACAAGGGGCCCTCTGACTAAGCAACCAGGCCAGGGGTTACAAGCTAACTAACTAAATCAAAAGGTATGTGCGGACTAGCCGCCAGGGAAAAGGACAACCAAAGATCCACTGATCCGACACTCCTATCCGGCACCGCTGGACACCAGAGTGGATCTGTGGAAGCGGAATCCTCCGCAAAGCTCCAGAACACAATTAAACAAAATAATAAACAGAAGCGGACAAGCCGCAACACACGGCTGCGCCGCGACTCACGAACACCACCAGATGTTAAAGGTGCTCGGTCAGACTCCAGGAACAGATGGTAACTTCCGAGTACAGGATCTCTGAGCACAGGAACAACCGAATAGACCGGGACTGGGAACTCTCTGCAGCAGACATAGGCAAACAGGAAGCTGCCGACACCGACTTTCAGAACTGGAGGACAGGCAGAATCCACTGGAACTCAGGGTAGGACACGGGATCAGACACAGGAATCAACACAGGGACTGACACAGGAATCCACACAGGGACTGACAGGAACCAGCTCAAACTTAAAGCAGACTGCAAACCAAGGAATATCATCAGCCTCTGCTAACTGCAGTGAGCCAGCATATATCAGAGAGGCCTAATTAATTATCTCTTGCAGCTGGCCTGCTGCACGACTAAGCTGACAAGATGCAATCAGCAGCCAGATGAGGCTGAACACATGGGAACAAGCTGCAATTGCACAGACTCACCAGCGGCAGCAGACAAGAGTAATCCAAAACAGAGCAATGGGAAATCCTGGCATGCAAGACAACTAAATAAACATAAAATAGGAATGAACCACTACCTGTGGTTCATAACAGTATCCCCTCCTTAAGGGTGAGCTCCGAGCACCCCATGACACCCACGGGGAACATAAACAGAAGTATAACATGAAGTACAGAACAAAACTGCAAAACAGGAATGAGCCACAGCCGTGGCTCATAACAGTACCCCCCCCTTGAGGAGGGGTCAAAAGACCCCAAAATTCAGACTATCCAGAACAAGGGATACAAAAAAAAAAAACCTGACACATTGGTCTAACAGACACGAAAACAGAAACAAGCTGCAACCACAGCTTGTAACAGTGCCCTCCCCTTGATGGTGGCCACTGGACACAAGACAAGGGAAAAAAAATCTTTTTTTTTTTTTTTTATCAAGGCAAGAGTCAAAAAATTATTTCTTTTTCTTCTTCTTCTTTTTACAAAGCTCTTTAGGTCTGACCAAGGTAATTCCCCAAACATTGTCTGAACTGATGGTACCACCCAGCAAGGCTGCGTTCAAATCAGAGACAGGTCTCTTACCCTTGGGAGCTGAACTTTCTGGTAAAGTACTATTATTAGAAGAAGTAGTCAGAAAAGCACATCCTGCAGTCACAACAACGGGCTGAGACTCCTGTGCCGAGTTTACAGTATTTTGTGGACTCTCAGCAGACAAGACGGGTGACTTAGAGGAACCTGAACCAATTTCTTTGGAACCATATCTTTTAATAATTGCATCACTGAATGCTGGGGGATCCTGAAGAATGGGATCTTCAGCTTTCATTAGGCTGGTCGCCCACTCAAAAGGCTCTCCTCTAAAAGAATAAATAAGATAGAGCACAAGGTTCTCTGGAGTGATGCCCAGAAATGGTCTAGACAACATAATAATGTAATAGTGTTTGTAAAGCGCCAGAAATTGGGCTAAGTCCCCATCAAAGATTATGGATGTTGAGATATCAGAGTCAGGATCTGTTTCCTTCTCATCTGACTGACTGGAGTGCTTTGCTAGGACCTGGTCACTATTGACCTTACTCGAGGCTGAGACTCTCTGAACCCCACCCAGGGCTGAGACTCTCTGAACCCCACCCGGGGCTGAGACTTTCTGAACCCCACCCGGGGCAGTGACTTTCTGAACCCCACCCGGGGCAGTGACTTTCTGAACCCCACCCGGGGCAGTGACTTTCTGAACCCCACCCGGGGCAGTGACTTTCTGAACCCCACCCGGGGCAGTGGCCTCCGGGAACCCCGCTGGGGCAGTGGCCTCCGGGAACCCCGCTGGGGCAGTGGCCTCCGGGAACCCCGCTGGGGCAGTGGCCTCCGGGAACCCCGCTGGGGCAGTGGCCTCCGGGAACCCCGCTGGGGCCAGCACCTCGGATTCTTTTACTGGGACCGGGTCGTTGGCCTCCCTGACTGGGATCGGGCCATCGGCCTCCCTCTCTGAGTCGATAATAATCGAAAGTTCTCCCGGGACTATGACTTCCGGGACTTTTGCTGAAGCAATAACGTTCAGATCCTCCACTAATGCTATGCTTCTTAAGTTCTTTCCTGGGGAAGCGACTTCTAGACCCTTCTTTGGGGCTGCGTCTCTCGAGACCCCACTTGGGGATATTACTTCAAAGATCCCTTCTGGGGTTTTGCTTCTCGAGTTCCCTTCAAGAACTATGGTTTTAGATACCCTTTCTGAGGTTGCGCTCCTCAAGTCCCTACCTGGGGTAACAGCTTCTGAGACCCCTTCTGGTATGGAAACCTGAGCTACAATATTTGATGTCCCTCTATAAGCTTGGGCATCGGGTACCGCTCCAGCACTCTGGGCATCGGGTACCGCTCCAGCACTCTGGGCATCGGGTACCGCTCCAGCACTCTGGGCATCGGGTACCGCTCCAGCACTCTGGGCATCGGGCACCGCTCCAGGACCCTGGGCTACGGGCACCACTCCAGGACCCTGGGCTACGGGCACCACTCCAGGACCCTGGGCTACGGGCACCACTCCAGGACCCTGGGCTACGGGCACCACTCCAGGACCCTGGGCTACGGGCACCACTCCAGGACCCTGGGCTACGGGCACCACTCCAGGACCCTGGGCTACGGGCACCACTCCAGGACCCTGGGCTACGGGCACCACTCCAGGACCCTGGGCTACGGGCACCACTCCAGGGACTTGCAACTCCGCTTCCACAGGAACCTCAAGAGAGGAGAGAAACATTCTCCTTTGATTCCTGAATCTATAATGGGGCTCCCTTGCCCAAGGACCCCAATTATAGGACAGAGAGCTTTTTTGTGTGGGTTGTGTGACAAGTACCTCTGCCACAGTAGAGACAGGAGTAGGTCTTGTATCATGACTCAACTTGGCCAGAGGGCAAGACTCGTCACCACACTTTGGCTTGCGCAACTCACAGGTCTGCAGATAATGGCCTAAACCCCCACAATATAGGCATAAGTTTAAGTTTCTGCGACGCAGACGCTCCTCTTCTGAGAGCCTGGGCCGCAGAAAACTTTTAAACTTTTTCTCTTCAATTAAACCAGAGGATTCTCTTGTCACCATACTGTGAACAAGAGTCTCTTTAGAGATAGATGTACTCTCAACGACTTCTGGCAAAATAAGCAAGATTTTAGTCAGAAGGTTTTGCAGTTGCTTTAGGGATTGCTGCAAAACTTCTAGTCGCTCTGGTCTCAAAGCACTGAATACAGAGTTCAGGGCTGCGAGAGATGCCTGCAGGGCTTGCATAGTAGACATAGGAGGATTTAAAACTAGACAAGACAAGACAAGGCAAGGCAAGGCAAGACAAGGCAAGACAAGGCAAGGCAAGACAAGGCAAGGCAAGACAAGGCAAGGCAAGACAAGGCAAGGCAAGGCAAGACAAGGCAAGACTAAATTTTGGTAAACAAAACAAGACTTTTTTTTTTTTTTTTTTTTTTAAACACCGGACTGGATTCTAAACACCGGACTGGATTCTAAACACTGGATTGGATTCTAAACACCGGACTGGATTGGATTCTAAACACCGGACTGGATTGGATTCTAAACACCGGACTGGATTGGATTCTAAACACCGGACTGGATTCTAAACTAGACACTGGACTGGGCCAAAAAAGAAAAAAAAAAAGTTTTATTTCTTTTTTGTGGTATGGCTGATGATAATGTTATGATTCCTGTACTCCAGACCGGAGGAGATCTTATGACAGGGATCTGAGTACAGGAAAATAAGCTGGTTGTGGGAGCTGGATAGCCTAGTAACCCCTGGCGCCCTAACTCCGTTGTCTCGCCCGTGTTATCAGAAATCCCCTGCGAGACTATGGTTGCTTGAGCCCATGGCAGCCGCGTTCGAAGGGCGGATTATGTCTGCCCAACCCCGATGCCCCCGCAGGTCTTAATGGGAGACAAGGGGAAGTCCGAGACAGGGTGATAACAAGGGGCCCTCTGACTAAGCAACCAGGCCAGGGGTTACAAGCTAACTAACTAAATCAAAAGGTATGTGCGGACTAGCCGCCAGGGAAAAGGACAACCAAAGATCCACTGATCCGACACTCCTATCCGGCACCGCTGGACACCAGAGTGGATCTGTGGAAGCGGAATCCTCCGCAAAGCTCCAGAACACAATTAAACAAAATAATAAACAGAAGCGGACAAGCCGCAACACACGGCTGCGCCGCGACTCACGAACACCACCAGATGTTAAAGGTGCTCGGTCAGACTCCAGGAACAGATGGTAACTTCCGAGTACAGGATCTCTGAGCACAGGAACAACCGAATAGACCGGGACTGGGAACTCTCTGCAGCAGACATAGGCAAACAGGAAGCTGCCGACACCGACTTTCAGAACTGGAGGACAGGCAGAATCCACTGGAACTCAGGGTAGGACACGGGATCAGACACAGGAATCAACACAGGGACTGACACAGGAATCCACACAGGGACTGACAGGAACCAGCTCAAACTTAAAGCAGACTGCAAACCAAGGAATATCATCAGCCTCTGCTAACTGCAGTGAGCCAGCATATATCAGAGAGGCCTAATTAATTATCTCTTGCAGCTGGCCTGCTGCACGACTAAGCTGACAAGATGCAATCAGCAGCCAGATGAGGCTGAACACATGGGAACAAGCTGCAATTGCACAGACTCACCAGCGGCAGCAGACAAGAGTAATCCAAAACAGAGCAATGGGAAATCCTGGCATGCAAGACAACTAAATAAACATAAAATAGGAATGAACCACTACCTGTGGTTCATAACACTTCCTCTTATAGCATGGGAGTGGGGCAGGCAGAGTTTGTGTGTTGGGAATGGGGGGAGACAGTCTGCAGACACATTGTTTAAGCTGCAGTACCAGTGGGGGGATGGGGGCAGACTGCAGTCACAGTGTGTGTGTGTGTGTGTGTGTGTGTGTGTGACCAGCACTGTCCTAGTGTGTATGGGGGATGGGGGCAGCCTGCAGTCACAGAGTGTGTGTGTGTGTGTGTGTGTGTGTGTGTGTGTGTGTGTGTGACCAGCACTGTCCTAGTGTGTATGGGGGATGGGGGCAGCCTGCAGTCACAGAGTGTGTGTGTGTGTGTGTGTGTGTGTGTGTGTGTGTGTGTGTGTGTGTGTGTATGATCTACAGTCCAGGTGTGTGTGTGTGTGTGTGTGTGTGTGTGACCAGCACTGTCCTAGTGTGTATGGGGGATGGGGGCAGCCTGCAGTCACAGAGTGTGTGTGTGTGTGTGTGTGTGTGTGTATGATCTACAGTCCAGGTGTGTGTGTGTGTGTGTGTGTGTGTGTGTGTGTGTGTGTGTGTGACCAGCACTGTCCTAGTGTGTATGGGGGATGGGGGCAGCCTGCAGTCACAGAGTGTGTGTGTGTGTGTGTGTGTGTGTGTGTGTGTGTGTGTGTGTGACCAGCACTGTCCTAGTGTGTATGGGGGAGGGGTGCAGCCTGCAGTCACAGAATGTGTGTGTGTGTGTGTGTGTGTGTGTGTGTGTGATCTACAGTCCAGGTGTGTGTGTGTGTGTGTGAGGGCAGTCTGAGTGTGTGTGTAATGTGTATGTATGTGGGACTGCGACAGTCTACAGTCCGAGTGTGTGTGTGTGTATTCTGCAGTGAAAGTGTGTGTGCGGTGTGGAGACAGTCCGCAGTAAAAGCGTGGTAGGGAACGCGGCATTCTGCAGTCCAAATTAGGAATAGACCTATACTGGGATGCGGTCAAGATCCCTGCAGTCGGGATCCCAACAGTCAGTATACCAGCGGAGGGTTTGGGTTAGGCTACAGGGGTGGGGTAGGTTAGACGTAGGCTGGGCACGGGGTGTGTGTGTTAGGGTTAAATGGTGGGAGGAGAATTTATATGTGTGTGTGTAACACACATGGAAACCCCCCCTCGCAACTCTTACGTTTGCCCACGGTGGATTGGTAGCGTCTAGTTTACCTTCGTGGAGAGGACCTTTCCCATAACCCCCTGGGTCCATGTCACAATCTATTTGGAATAGTAAACGGTGGCGAGCGAAGCGAGCCCGGGAGGGTTCAATGCTGCATAGAAAAAAAAAATTACCCCAAACGAACGGAGAACGAAGAAAACATTTAAGTGCTGTAAGGGCGGAAGTTCTCTCCTGCCCACTCGTTTTGTCACTTCCAGGTCCTGAGCACTGTTTGGTGAGCAGCCATGCTGCTGGCGTTGGTGGCATCGGACTAAGATGTGAAATGGCGGCAAGGGCAATTGATGGCGGCAATTGTATAGGCCATTAGCGGTGGTGGCAGCATTTAGCAGTAGCAGGCATCAGGGGCGATGGCAGTAGCAGGCATTGGCTTGGGGGCGGTAGAAGGCATCAGCTTGGCTGCGGTAGGGGTCATCGGCGGGATTCATTGCCTCACCAGCCACTGACCTCACCGCACGCCACTGCTGTGTGACTAAGCTCAGCGACCCAAGTGGCCGACACAAACACCTGGCCCATCTAGGAGTGGCACTGCAGTGTCAGGCAGGATGGCCCTTCCAAAAAATACTCCCCAAACAGCACATGACGCAAAGAAGAAAAAAAAGAGGCGCAATGAGGTAGCTGTGTGAGTAAGCTAAGCGACCCTAGTGGCCGACACAAACACCTGGCCCATCTAGGAGTGGCACTGCAGTGTCACGCAGGATGGCCCTTCCAAAAAACACTCCCCAAACAGCACATGACGCAAAGAAAAAAAGAGGCGCAATGAGGTAGCTGTGTGACTAAGCTCAGCGACCCAAGTGGCCGACACAAACACCTGGCCCATCTAGGAGTGGCACTGCAGTGTCAGGCAGGATGGCCCTTCCAAAAAATACTCCCCAAACAGCACATGACGCAAAGAAAAAAAGAGACGCAATGAGGTAGCTGTGTGAGTAAGCTAAGCGACCCTAGTGGCCGACACAAACACCTGGCCCATCTAGGAGTGGCACTGCAGTGTCACGCAGGCTGGCCCTTCCAAAAAACCCTCCCCAAACAGCACATGACGCAAAGAAAAATGAAAGAAAAAAGAGGTGCAAGATGGAATTGTCCTTGGGCCCTCCCACCCACCCTTATGTTGTATAAACAGGACATGCACACTTTAACCAACCCATCATTTCAGTGACAGGGTCTGCCACACGACTGTGACTGAAATGACGGGTTGGTTTGGACCCCCATCAAAAAAGAAGCAATTAATCTCTCCTTGCACAAACTGGCTCTACAGAGGCAAGATGTCCACCTCATCATCATCCTCCGATTCATCACCGTGTACATCCCCCTCCTCACAGATTATCAATTCGTCCCCACTGGAATACACCATCACAGCTCCCTGTGTACTTTGTGGAGGCAATTGCTGCTGGTGAATGTCTCCATGGAGGAATTGATTATAATTCATTTTAATGAACATCATCTTCTCCACATTTTCTGGAAGTAACCTCGTACGCTGATTGCTGACAAGGTGAGCGGCGGCACTAAACACTCTTTCGGAGTACACACTTGTGGGAGGGCAACTTAGGTAGAATAAAGCCAGTTTGTGCAAGGGCCTCCAAATTGCCTCTTTTTCCTGCCAGTATACGTACGGACTGTCTGACGTGCCTACTTGGATGCGGTGACTCATATAATCCTCCACCATTCTTTCAATGGTGAGAGAATCATATGCAGTGACAGTAGACGACATGTCCGTAATCGTTGTCAGGTCCTTCAGTCCGGACCAGATGTCAGCATCAGCAGTCGCTCCAGACTGCCCTGCATCACCGCCAGCGGGTGGGCTCGGAATTCTGAGCCTTTTCCTCGCACCCCCAGTTGCGGGAGAATGTGAAGGAGGAGATGTTGACAGGTCGCGTTCCGCTTGACTTGACAATTTTCTCACCAGCAGTTCTTTGAACCCCTGCAGACTTGTGTCTGCCGGAAAGAGAGATACAACGTAGGTTTTAAATCTAGGATCGAGCACGGTGGCCAAAATGTAGTGCTCTGATTTCAACAGATTGACCACCCGTGAATCCTTGTTAAGCGAATTAAGGGCTCCATCCACAAGTCCCACATGCCAAGCGGAATCGCTCAGTGTTAGCTCCTCCTTCAATATCTCCAGCTTCTTCTGCAAAAGCCTGATGAGGGGAATGACCTGACTCAGGCTGGCAGTGTCTGAACTGACTTCACGTGTGGCAAGTTCAAAAGGTTGCAGAACCTTGCACAACGTTGAAATCATTCTCCACTGCGCTTGAGACAGGTGCATTCCACCTCCTATATCGTGGTCAGTTGTATAGGCTTGAATGGCCTTTTGCTGCTCCTCCAACCTCTGAAGCATATAGAGGGTTGAATTCCACCTCGTTACCACTTCTTGCTTCAGATGATGGCAGGGCAGGTTCAGGCGTTTTTGGTGTTGCTCCAGTCTTCTGTACGTGGTGCCTGTACGCCGAAAATGTCCCGCAATTCTTCTGGCCACCGACAGCATCTCTTGCACGCCCCTCTCGTTTTTTAAATAATTCTGCACCACCAAATTCAAGGTATGTGCAAAACATGGGACGTGCTGGAATTTGCCCATATTTAATGCACACACAATATTGCTGGCGTTGTCCGATGCCACAAATCCACAGGAAAGTCCAATTGGGGTAAGCCAATCTGCGATGATCTTCCTCAGTTGCCGTAAGAGGTTTTTAGCTGTGTGCGTATTCTGGAAAGCGGTGATACAAAGCGTAGCCTGCCTAGGAAAGAGTTGGCGTTTGCGAGATGCTGCTACTGGTGCCGCCGCTGCTGTTCTTGCGGCGGGAGTCAATACATCTACCCAGTGGGCTGTTACAGTCATATAGTCCTCAGTCTGCCCTGCACCACTTGTCCACATGTCCGTGGTTAAGTGGACATTGGGTACAACTGCATTTTTTAGGACACTGGTGAGTCTTTTTCTGAGGTCTGTGTAAATTTTCGGTATCGCCTGCCTAGAGAAATGGAACCTAGATGGTATTTGGTACCGGGGACACAGTACCTCAATCAAGTCTATAGTTGGCTCTGCAGTAATGATGGATACCGGAACCACGTTTCTCACCGCCCAGGATGCCAAGGCCTCAGTTATCCGCTTTGCAGCAGGATGACTGCTGTGATATTTCATCTTCCTCGCAAAGGACTGTTGGACAGTCAATTGCTTACTGGAAGTAGTACAAGTGGTCTTACGACTTCCCCTTTGGGATGACCATCGACTCCCAGCAGCAACAACAGCAGCGCCAGCAGCAGTAGGCGTTACACTCAAGGATGCATCGGAGGAATCCCAGGCAGGAGAGGACTCGTCAGAATTGCCAGTGACATGGCCTGCAGGACTATTGGCATTCCTGGGGAAGGAGGAAATTGACACTGAGGGAGTTGGTGGGGTGGTTTGCGTGAGCTTGGTTACAAGAGGAAGGGATTTACTGGTCAGTGGACTGCTTCCGCTGTCGCCCAAAGTTTTTGAACTTGTCACTGACTTATGATGAATGCGCTGCAGGTGACGTATAAGGGAGGATGTTCCGAGGTGGTTAACGTCCTTACCCCTACTTATTACAGCTTGACAAAGGCAACACACGGCTTGACACCTGTTGTCCGCATTTCTGTTGAAATACTTCCACACCGAAGAGCTGATTTTTTTGGTATTTTCACCAGGCATGTCAATGGCCATATTCCTCCCACGGACAACAGGTGTCTCCCCGGGTGCCTGACTTAAACAAACCACCTCACCATCAGAATCCTCCTTGTCAATTTCCTCCCCAGCGCCAGCAACACCCATATCCTCCTCATCCTGGTGTACTTCAACACTGACATCTTCAATCTGACTATCAGGAACTGGACTGCGGGTGCTCCTTCCAGCACTTGCAGGGGGCGTGCAAATGGTGGAAGGCGCATGCTCTTCACGTCAAGTGTTGGTAAGGTCAGGCATTGCAACCGACACAATTGGACTCTCCTTGTGGATTTGTGATTTCGAAGAACGCACAGTTCTTTGCTGTGCTTTTGCCAGCTTAAGTCTTTTCATTTTTCTAGCGAGAGGCTGAGTGCTTCCATCCTCATGTGAAGCTGAACCACTAGCCATGAACATAGGCCAGGGCCTCAGCCGTTCCTTGCCACTCCGTGTGGTAAATGGCATATTGGCAAGTTTACGCTTCTCCTCCGACGATTTTATTTTAGATTTTTGAGTCCTTTTTTTACTGATATTTGGTGTTTTGGATTTTACATGCTCTGTACTATGACATTGGGCATCGGCCTTGGCAGACGACGTTGATGGCATTTCATCGTCTCTGCCATGACTAGTGGCAGCAGCTTCAGCACGAGGTGGAAGTCGATCTTGATCTTTCCCTATTTTTGGAACCTCAACATTTTTGTTCTCCATATTTTAATAGGCACAACTAAAAGGCACCTCAGGTAAACAATGGAGATGGATGGATACTAGTATACTTATGGATGACGAGTGACTACCGACACAGAGGTAGCTACAGCCGTGGACTACCGTACTGCGTCTGCTAGTATAGACTGGATGATAATGATATAAAAAATATATATATATCACTACTGCAGGACAGGTATATATTATATAATGACGGACCTGCTGGACACTGTCAGCAGACTCCTAAACTACTAGTATGAAGAAGATAGAAAAAAAAAACCCACCACAGGTAGGTATACAATTATGGATGAGCACTGCCGACACAAAAGGTAGCTACAGCCGTGGACTACCGTACTGCGTCTGCTAGTATAGACTGGATGATAATGATATAAAAAATATATATATATCACTACTGCAGGACAGGTATATATTATATAATGACGGACCTGCTGGACACTGTCAGCAGACTCCTAAACTACTAGTATGAAGAAGATAGAAAAAAAAAAAACCACCACAGGTAGGTATACAATTATGGACGAGCACTGCCGACACAGAGGTAGCTACAGCCGTGGACTACCGTACTGCGTCTGCTAGTATAGACTGGATGATAATGATATAAAATATATATATATATCACTACTGCAGGTATATATTATAATATAATGAATGACGGACCTGCTGGACACTGTCTGTCAGCAGAATGCGTTTATAGAATAAAAAAAAAACACCACACGAGTGTTTAACTTTTTCAGGCAGACAATATACTGGTGGTCACTGGTCAGTCACACTGGCAGCAAAAGTGTGCACTGTTATGTACTCCTGCTATAACTGCTCCCCAGTCTCCCCCACAATTAAGCTGTGTGAGCAGTGAGCACTCAGCACAGTCAGATATACATAGATGATATTATCATGCAGCACACTGAGGCTGAGCACAGATATGGTATGTGACTGTGTATCGTTTTTTTTCAGGCAGAGAACGGATTTTAAATAATAAATAAAACTGGTGGTCACTAGTATAACTATCAGCAAAACTCTGCACTCTCTGAGTACTCCAGTCCTAATGCTCCCCAAAATTACTAAAATTAAACTACTAGTAAATCAAGTGTCTCACTCTCTATCTAAACGGAGAGGACGCCAGCCACGTCCTCTCCCTATCAATCTCAATGCACGTGTGAAAATGGCGGCGACGCGCGGCTCCTTATATAGAATCCGAGTCTCGCGATAGAATTCGAGCCTCGCGAGAATCCGACAGCGGGATGATGACGTTCGGGCGCGCTCGGGTTAGCCGAGCAAGGCGGGAAGATCCGAGTCTGCCTCGGACCCGTGTAAAAAGGCTGAAGTTTGGGGGGGTTCGGATTCCGAGGAACCGAACCCGCTCATCTCTAGTTTTAATGTGCCCCTGTGGGCTGTATTATGTGGGGAAGACAATTACCACCTTCAGAGAAAGAATGGCAAATCATCGTCTTTCGATCAGACAAGCGATGATTAATAAACAAAGTGATAAACCGGTGGCTTGGCATTTTTTGACCAATGGACACCAACTGGCAACACTTAAATGTATGATCATAGATCATGTACCTAATTTACCGAGGGGTGGTGATCGGGGAAAAAAACTCCTTCAAAGTGAGTCCAGATGAATTTTCAGATTGGACACCAAAGCCCCTCGGGGTTTGAATGAGAGTATTAATATGAAATGCTTTCTTTAATAATTTTTTAATACTTATGAGGTTCTCACTGACCATGATTTAAGTATTGATTTAATTAGTGATTTAATTAGTGTATTAGTGTGTGTATAGATTTGGTCCGTAACATTAGCCGTACGTGGCCTTTCTTTTTTTCATTCGTATGTGCTGTATGGAAGTGTGTTATTTTCATTATTTTTTATGTTTGTCAATATTGTATCGGGTATTTGATGGTGGACTGCTTTAGTGGATACATCTGTGATTGAACACCGCATGTCTTCATTTTTGATCGGTTATGTATTTGGATATATCAAGTAACTATTAGACAGTAGCAACTATAATTGGTGTGTGCCTAGTCGGTCCCTGGCAAACTCGTGATTGAACTGACCCCCGTCTGCGGAATACCCGCTGGTAGTAACCATTACCGCGGATTAATACTCCAGTGTGAACTATCATGGTGAGCATGTTTTGTTTATTTCGCTCATTGAGGGTAAAAGCAACCCGAGCGGGTTATACTCTGCAGTCATATCCCGGAGGACGGGGCGGTGATGTGCGGGCGGTAGCTTGTCGCTCATGACACCCTGTAACCATGGTGAGGACTAAGGTAACCTCCTGGTAGTGTTGCGCCTACCGCTCGTCACCGGAAGTGACGTAGCAGCATTTGGAACGCATACCCAGGAAGTAAAGTATACGGTGGAACGCAGAGGGATTCCGCTCCCTGTGAGCAAACTTGCATACATGGCGGCGCATGCGCAGATGGGTGGAACGCACGCCGGGAGTAGTGGACCTTGCGGCTAGCCCACCTGTAAGTTGTTACTCATTTATATGTGTATATTAAGTTTGATTTGGTGATGTTTACACACAGATGGCTCTACACTACGGCGGGGTGGCAGTGACATGATGTTATGGTCTTGAATGGTCATTTAGTGACCGAGGTCGACGGACAGCTAAGTTACAATATGTACCCCTATGACTATGTAACCACCTTTGGAAATGATATGTAGGCGTTGATACGCCAAGTGATTTGGAGATGATATTTCAAGTTATTTCATGCTGAGCCACCGCGATTTGCTGTTCATTTTTTAATGCCCATGGTGGGGTGATATTAAAAGGATATATTTTTCAAAGCTGGACTGAGTGCCCTTCTCTACAAATTCTTGCATTTATCTGGACTGTAATGGAACAGAACTTAAGGAGCACCACATATTTAAATATTAGAGTGTGCAAGTATCTACACATAGGATCTATATATATATATATATATATATATATATATATATTTTGTTGGGGGGGCACACAAATTTACTGTCTTCCCCGGGTGAGAGCAATCCTAGTTTCAGCCCTGCCCACTACTCCCAGGCAACAAACCCCCGCACCCCCGCCCAGTGTCATAACTTGCAGCAGGGCAACCGCTGCGTTGCACAGAGGCCCGCCACTATGAAGAGGCCCACTGCCGGCGGCGGCATTATAATGAGTCAGCCTGACTAATTTAATGCTGCCAAGTGCTGGGCTGCGGGCAGCAACAAAGGTGACGGAGGTAGCGGCAAAGGGAATGGCAGCCAGGAACCCCCTTCACTCCGGCAGCTTGACGTGCAGTATACGCTGCATGCTGGGGAGGAGGGAGGAAGCAGGAAGGAGGAGGAGCAGGATGGGATGTGGGGAACTGCTGCTGCACTGCCTGTGGGTGTGCACTGTGCAGGAGGCTGGTGTGAGTGCCTCTGCATGAGGACTGCAGCAAGAAAAGTATGTTCTAAAACTAAATATATAAATCCTGTATTGTGCAACATGGGCTCTACCTGATGCAATGTGTAAAGGCTCTACCTAGCGCAATATGTAAAAGTGGGTTCTGCCTGGCGCGATGTGTAAAAGTGGGCTCTGCCTGGCACAATGTGTAAAAGTGGGCTCTGCCTGGCACAATGTGTAAAAGTGGGCTCTGCCTGGCACAATGTGTAAAAGTGGGCTCTGCCTGGCACAATGTGTAAAAGTGGGCTCTACCTGATGCAATATGTAAAAGTGGGCTCTACCTGGTGTAATGTGGCACTACTGTGGAGTGCCACCTATACTTTTCCATGTGGGCTATTATGCTCTATACTGGAAGGGTCCTATTGAATACTGAATTGAAGGAGAGCACGCCAATACTTACCAACCATCCTGAGTGACAAATTTACATGTGTTTGTATGTATATATTACACACAATTTTGATATTTTTTTTTATATGAGACCAAGGGTTGTAATTCAGAGTGTTCATATTGTCGGGCAGTGTCTTACTGGAGTGATGAGTAAAACACTGCCGGACATAACACAATGAAGCCCGGCCGGATCAGTGAGATCCATGCAGGGCTTCATTGTGTACAGTATTAAAAGAGTTAAAAGTTTAAAAAAGAAATTGCGTGGGGTCCCCCCTCCTAAGCATAACCTGCCTCGGGCTCTTTGAGCCGGTCCTGTTTGTTTAAATACCGGGGGGAAATTGACTGGGGTCCCCCCATATTTAGACAAACAGCAACGGGCTCATGGGCCAGCCCTGGTTCAAAAAATATAGGGGACAAAAGACATAGGGGTCCCTCATATTTTTAAAACCAGCACCGGGCTCTACTAGCCAAGAAGATAATGCCGCAGCCGTGGACACTTTTATACTGTTCCCTGCGGCCGTGGCATTACCCCCCAACTAGTCACCCCTGGACGGGGTACCCTGGGGGAGTGGGGACCCCTTAAATCAAAGGGTCCCCCTACAGCACCCAAGATCCAGGGGTGAAGCCAGAGGCTGTCCCCCCATCCTTGGGTGGTGGATGGGGGGCTGATAGCCATAAGTGTGTAAAAAATAGAATATTGTCTTTTGTTTTAGAACTACAAGTCCCAGCAAACCTCCCCTGCTTGCTGGTACTTGGAGAACCACAAATACCAGCATACAGGGAAATAACAGGCCCACTGGTACCTGTAGTTCTACAACAAAAGAAATACCCACATAAAAACAAGACTTTGGTGACAGTACAAATTTATTTAAAGACACTTACTCATACATACTTACCTAGATCCCACGCCAACCAATCACGTCCCCTTCTCCAGTAGCATCCAATCGTGTACCTGTAAAACCAAAATTCCAATATACTCACCTATTATCCAGTGATAATCTATCCTCTTCTTTCCAGAAGTAATCAACGGCCTTGTTAAAAATAAAAAAAATGGAAACCCGGTCCACGCCACTAAAGGGGTTCCATGTTTACACATGGAACCCCTTTCCCCAAATGCCAGGACCCCCTGTGACACCTGTCACTGGAGATCCCAGCAGCCAATCAGGGAGCGCCACGTCATGGTGCTCTCCTGATTGACAGGCTAGTAGTGCACAGCCAATCAGGAGGGCGCCATACATAGGAGAGGGGACTCCATGCAATTTTTTTTTATGATTTTTAACTATTTCTGACCCTTTTACACAGAGAAGCATCCACAGATCTCACTAATCCGTGCATGACTATCTGAACACGCCAGCAAAAAGCAGGTCTATTTGAAAGCTCCTTTTTTTTACGAATTCTATGCTTTCCCAGCAGTGTTTGGCTACTGTCGGCAGTGATTGAGAATACGAATTCTTAGTAAATTACCGAGTTGTAAATAACAGCCGTATTTGACCGATGGTCTATTCATTCTGATTTGTGAACATTGCCGGGAAAAACCATACGAATAGCCCCAACACTGCCGAGACTTGTGTTTAGTACACACTTAGAAAACAAAAAAACGAATGAAAATCGGGACCTTAGTAAATATACCTCTGGAAGTCTGACAAGGTTGCTAGTCAGCATGTCTCACTGAGTGGCGGTAGATCCCAGCTGCAGTGTATCAGGTAATAACTGGTCTTTGTATTTGTATCTATAAATGCTACTGTACTTTGTATCATTGTATTCGATCCTTGATGACGGGTTCTGTCCCAAAAGGTAGGAGATGAAGGAGGAATAAACTCACTTTTTATGCTACTACACAGACTATGAGTGCCGCCATTCTGTATTTGGTGTAATTAATTTTATCTATCCATCTATCAAAATGTGTATATAGTACATATCTGGAATCCCCCCTTACAAATCCCTGGGAGGGGGGGTGGAGTTTAGGGGGTGGGGGGCCCCAGAGATATCAGTGTATGGAGCGCCAAGATTTCTGTTGCCAGCCCTGACTGTGGGTATAAGGGACACTACTGTGGGTATTGTGTATACTGTGTGTTGTAACATGTGGTGCAATATGAATCATGGACTCTACGTGCAGTGTAATGTGAATAAGATTGTGCTACTGTGTGGCTTGAATTGGGGGTACTGTTGGTGGTCACGCCCCTACCTTATTAGACCACACCCCTTTTTTGCTGCCCATGCCTCCGGCATGCACTGTTCCTTTATTGCATATGGAGGGAGAGCGCAAATTTGTTATTTGCAGGGGACACTGAACACCCTAGCACTGGCCCCTGCTCTCAGGGTTTCTGTATGGACTGATACGAGAGTAGGTCCATATGGGATGGTGACACCATGAGTTACAATACCGGGTGACACCAACCCTAGTGACGCCTCTGCCTATGTGGGAAAAAAAGATTATTTTATTTTCAGATATTACTTGTTGGACATTTCTGATTAGTCTGAAAATAGAATTTAGTAATGATACAATGACGTTAGGTTTAAGCGTGTCAACATTTTTGACCATGATGGCCACTGTGAAATTGTGATGTATTTGAAATCAAAGGTAACATTTTAGGAGGAAAACAGAACTTAAAAAATGTTCAACGATGGACTTTCCTTTACATTTGGTACTATTTTTTTTTTTGCTTTTTGCTATTTATATAGAAACCAGAGGCGGAACTACCGCCAGTGCAAGCAGAGCGTTGCACTGGGGCCTGCCTCTGTCCAGGGGCCCAAGCATGTAATGAGTCAAACTGACTCATTACATGCCGCTGTGCGCTGCGGGCAACCGCTGCCCGCAGCGCACAGCCGCCCGAAGAGAGGAGAGGAGCAGCGGCACGGACGGGGGAAGGAGGAGGAGGGAGGTGAAGGAGGAAGCCGCAGCAGCGCTTTGTTACTGGTGGAGGCGCTGCTGCTGCTGCCCCTCTGCTTCACTATAGGCTGTCTTCAGAGAACAGCCTATAGTGAAGCAGAGGGGCAGCAGCAGCAGCGCCTCCACCAATAACACAGCGCTGCTGCGGCTCCATCCTCCGCCTCCCTCCTCCTTCTCTACTGCCCGGGAATCGTCAAGTTGCACCGAGGAGCCTGAGCCAGCGGAGAGGGTACGTATAATTCTTCTTTCTTTCTCTCTTTCTTTCTTTCTTTCTTTCTTTCTTTCTTTCTTTCTTTTTCTTTCTTTCTTTTTCTGTGTGCCGCAATGTGTAAAAACGGGGAATCTGCCTGCCACAATGTGTAAAAACGGGGAATCTGCCTGCCACAATGTGTAAAAACGGGGAATCTGCCTGCCGCAATGTGTAAAAACGGGGAATCTGCCTGCCGCTATGTGTAAAAATGGGGAATCTGCCTGCCACAATGTGTAAAAATGGGGAATCTGCCTGCCGCTATGTGTAAAAATGGGGAATCTGCTTGCCGCAATATGTAAAAATGGGGAATCTGCCTGCCGCAATGTGTAAAAACGGGGAATCTGCCTGCCGCAATGTGTAAAAATGGGGAATCTGCCTGCCGTAATGTGTAAAAACAGGGAATCTGCTTGCCGCAATGTGTAAAAAGGGGGACGCTGTTTGCCGCAATGTGTAAAAAGGGGGAATCTGCCTGCCGTAATGTGTAACAAGGGCACGCTGTCTGCCGTAATGTGTAACAAGGGCACGCTGTCTGCCGTAATGTGTAAAAAGGGGACGCTGTCTGCCATTATGTGTAAAAAGGGCACGCTGTCTGCCGTTATGTGTAAAAAGTGTACGCTGTCTGCCGCTATGTTTAACAAGGGCACGCTGTCTGCCGTTATGTGTAAAAAGGGTACGCTGTCTGCCGCTATGTTTAACAAGGGCACGCTGTCTGCCGTTATTTGTAAAAAGTGTACGCTGTCTGCCGTTATGTTTAACAAGGGCACGCTGTCTGCCGTTATGTGTAAAAAGGGGACGCTGTCTGCCGTTATGTGTAAAAAGGGCACGCTGTCTGCCGTTATGTGTAAAAAAGGGGGACGCTGTCTGCCGTAATGTGTAAAAAGGGGACGCTATCTGCTGTAATGTGTAAAAAGAGGAATCTGTCCACCGTAAGGTGTAAAAGGGTCTCTACCTGGTTTAGTGGTGCTACTGTGTGGCGTAATTTGAATAATGGAGACTACTGTGCACCGTTTTATGAATTGGTATTATTTTGTGGCCACACCCCTTCCCCACGAAGCCACGCCCCTATATTTAATGCGCGCACCTGCGGCGCGCACTACCCCCGTTTTGCATGCAGGGGTGGGGCTCCAATGCCGTTTCTTGCACACAGTGCTAAAATGTCTAGTTACGGCACTGTTGCTAGGTATCCACTTCCCTGAGCAGGTCCCCCTCATCAGATCCTCTCCAGGGGTGAAGGGGTGGACTTGGATGGGATGGGGGGAGGGGGGCCCAAGCCATTTTGTCGCCCACCGCTCGCTAGTTCCGCCACTGATAGAAACAGTATATAAAGTAACAGTAACTCCCTAGAATGTAAGCTTTCACAGGAAGTAGTCTTTTCTCCTACTCTCACTTCATATGCCTGTCTTGTCTAATGCTGAATTGTATGTGAGTGGTGTACTTAGTTTCACACATACATTCAGAGCATACTTGCCTACCTTGCTGCCCCCTCCTCCGGGAGGAGGCAGCGTTGTAGGCACATGGGGGCGTGGCCGGCGGCATGATGAACCATCCAAGGGCATGGTCAGAGCCAATGTGGGCATGACAACAAGGAAGTGGGCAGTCCGGGGGGGGGTGATATCACAATTGTGGCTCCGCCCCCCGCTATACAGTGCCAAGAAAATAGGCACTGTATAGCGGGTGGAGCTATGATGATGCGATTCAGTGCGAATCACATCATTGGATCCCCTTGGCCGCACACTTGTTCTTTGCTGTCGGTGGCTGAGGCGGGAGGGGCGTGGAGGGCCTGACAGGGAAAACGGGAGGCTTGCCCACCCTTCCGGGGTCCCGGGGGTGAGGGGGGGGGCACCCAATTTTCGGGTGCCTCACGGCCATTCCGGGAGGGTAAGCAAGTATGATTCAGGGATTCTGGTGCAACTCACATTTGTACCATACGTTTGTTATTATGCTTAATTGTACTCCTGTTTTTATGACAGTCTACTGGAATTTGCTGCGACTAATAAATAATAATGAAGTTAAATCATATTTCTTCTTCAGGTTTCATAGGGCATCGCAGGGAGAACATTGGGGTTGTAGGGGGTGGATAAGAGTCCAGGCAACAAACAGTTAAGCTTTCAGGCTTCCCAGAATGCTTGGCTCCTCTCCCCTATAACCCCCACCTCCATGCTCAGGTTGGTCAGTTTTTTTGTTGGTGCCAGCAAGAAAGCTGGTTGAACCTTTACAGGGGGCTGCTATAGCAGCCCTATGCTTTCAAATTAAAAAAAAAAATTCTCCCTTTTCTGAGCTTGTCAGCGCTGTAAGTTTGTTAGACTTCAGCACTACAGCTTCAACACCTCCCAGCTGGTGCTGAAACTCCCGCAGGGCCAATGTAAAGATGGAAACTTGCAACAGCGGGCGCACATTGCGTCTAGCACCGTTCACTGTGGGGACCCAGGACTGCATGGCTGGCATGTGGGGGCAGGTAAGAGTGTCCCATCTTAAAGAACCTGCATTTATATCGTGGTCCACCTCGTGTCCCGGGAGATGGACCACAGTGCTAACGTGGACACTGACTCCGGTCATGGATTCCACTAGATCATCATGGCATATATAAGGCACAGGTTTTTAGTGTATACACTAAATTTATAAATGCCTTTAGTACCTGGGGTGGAAGACAAGCAAGGGGAGACGGTGCTTAACCAGTAGCCCCTCCCCCAGCTTTGGATGTCAGTTTACTCATAGTTGCCAACCCTCCCTCATTCTGCAGGAGACTCCCTGAAACAGTAGCAATCTCCCTGAACAGACCAGCAATATCCCTGATTGCACCTTATATCCATTATGCAGCTGTTACATTCTTGGGGGGGGGGGTGGAATAAATCACAGATACATACATTGAAATACGGAAAAATTTTGACCACGGATACCACCGGGTGCCTAAATCAAAGACTTATAGAGAATGGTGTCTAGGTATACGTAAATGGTGATATATATATAAAAAAAAAAGTATACAACCCTTTATCTGAAGTGAAGTGTCCAATCTCCAAAAATCACAACTCCTCCTCGTAGCATGTATCATATAGGTACAGCATATGTAAATAGAGGAGAGAGGGAAACCACATGTGTCGTACAGTAATTTAATAACATATACACACATAAAATTAGGACATGAATCACAAACAACACAACAAAGACAATGGTCAAATGGTAAAAATAGTAAAAAAAAACCATGAGTGGGAGCCACAGGGGAAAAGTGCGAAACAATTACCAGAGTGTCTGAGAACCCACAAAAAGCTCTCAGACAAGTTCCTTTAAAGTCCAGAAGCTGTCCCGGGCCGAAAGCTCGAAATGTCTCTGATCTCCGTACCGCGTTGGCGGCACCCATCCGTGGACAGTATCCAGTGGGTATTTTGCGGTACGGAGATCAGAGACATTACCATTTGACCATTGTCTTTGTTGTGTTGTTTGTGATTCATGTCCTAATTTTATGTGTGTATATGTTATTAAATTACTGTACGACACATGTGGTTTCCCTCTCTCCTCTAATTACATATGCTGTACCTATATGATACATGCTACGAGGAGGAGTTGTGATTTTTGGAGATTGGACACTCCACTTCAGATAAAGGGTTGTATACTTTTTTTTATATATATATATCACCATTTACGTATACCTAGACACCATTTTCTATAAGTCTTTGATTTAGGTGCCCGGTGGTACCCGTGGTCAAAATTTTTCCGTGTTAGAATTTCCTTTGTGGTGTTTTGGAGAGACACCATTTCTGGTTACGGGAACCATAAGGCAGCCTTCTGCAGTTTTTGCGCAACACGCGGAGTGTTTGGACATATCATTTATTGTGACTAATACATTCAAATAGGTTCATCAGTGCCATTTTTCTACACTAGTTATAAGGCACAATGATCCATATGGCTACATGCATTTAAATAAGGTTTCTTGTGGCCACTTACAGTATATGGAACCTCTCGAAAAACACAATACACAAACAAGTCCTTGAAAAATATCTGTGTCTTTTCTTCAACAAATAGATCTTACTAACTTTGGGGCTTATGTACATTTGGATGTAAGTAATTTTTATGACAAGCCTCTCAGATGTAGCAGTGCACATCCACGCTGATAGGTGTTACTTTCACAATCTCCCTGAAATGTTTTTTCAAAAGTAGGCAAGTATGAGTTTACTGCAGATTTCCCGCTCTTCAGCTGTAAACAACACTCCCTCCTTCCCTCAGAGACCAGGGTATCCACAGAGACCAGGGTATCCATCTTCAGCATGCAGCAAGCAAGGTCTCCAGGAATGCTAAGCTCAGTCTCCCTATGAAAACATCTCTAAGGAGCTAGGTTTCTACAAACACTTATATCCTACCTGGTTTCAACACTTCTATCCTATGTCCTTGTCCATTAATATTTGTTTTATGCATCATGTGATTTGATATTATGTGAAATACTGTATTTTGAGTGTACTGCTGTAATTTCCCTCTCCCACTACCCCTATTTTTTTCCTACTGTCTAAACATTCTTTCCTCCCATTTTACATTGTTTTGTGAAAAATCTCTTAAGAATTCATATGCAAATAATTCAGATTTCATTGTCCCATCAATGATGGCAAGTTGTCCTAGGCCAGATGCAGCAAAGCAGGCTGAAACCATGATACCACCACCACCGCCACCACCACCACCACCACCACCATGTTTTACAGATGCTGTGAGGATTGTTGGAATGCAGTGTTCTAATTTCTCCAAGCAGAATGCTTCTCATGTAATACAAAAAGCTCTATTTTGGACTCCTCTGTCCACAAAACATTGTTCCAATAACCTTCTGGCTTGTCCAGGTGATCTTTAGCAGACTGCAGACGGGCAGCAATGTTTTTTTGTTTTTTTTTATGGAAAGCAGCGGCTTTCTCCTTGCTTAGAGATTACCTTGGGTTCCAATGCGACCTTGCTAACTATTAGACGCCTCACTCTTAGCATGATCTTTGCTGGTCGACCACTCCTGGGTAAGGTAATAATGGTCTAGAATTTTCTCTATTTGTACACAATCTGACTGTTGATTGGTGGAGTCCAAACTTTTTAGAGATTATTTTTTTTTACCTTTTCCAGCCTGATAAGCATCAACAACTCTGAGGTCCCCAGAAATCTCCTTTGTTCGTGTCATGATACACTGTCACAAACATGTGTTGTGAACATCAGACTTATATAGATCCCTGTTCTTTTAAAGAGACAGGTTGTCCACTCACACCTGACTGTCATCCCATAGATGGAAAATACCTGACTCTATTTTAACCTGTTACTACTTGCTGCTGTGTATGCGTGGGCACACTGCTGACACACCTCCGGAGTAGCATCGGTAATCCCCTACTGGTCACGTTAACTGTCAGAGAGCGGAGCTGCATGTGATGCATTGCTGTTTGTCACAAGATGAAAAAGCAGTTGTCTTGAAGTCAAGATTTTTATTACTCCAATAGTCTTAAAGACTCTTCACTCATTTAAGGGGATACAGCCATACAGGATGTTACAGCAGTTCAACCTTCTTGATGTCACAAAAAGTATACACATTCTGAGGCTCGCAGGCCTCCTTTTAGCCTCATCCAGCACACAATACTACAGGGGGTAGTCCCACCCTGTTGTTTTTACTCAATCAAGTTAGGTGCCTGATCACCTTTAACATTGTACTCTATGAACAATGAGGAGTGGTCACCACCTCTGTGCCTATGACCACCTGCCATGTTAGGAGCAGGCCAGGTGCCAACTCGTCTGGGGGAAAACTTCCCCTAAAAACCATTTTCCAGAAATCTGCTAAGAGATCCAGCTCACCATCTCTTGCCTGAATCCAATTTCCAGAGATGGGCAACCAGGGTTCCGTAGCAGGGTTACCTGACCATAGAGGGGAAGCTCTTTGGAGCTCCCTGAAAACTTACCTGGCTGGCCAGCTTTCTCTCTGCCTTTCCATGCTACTTTCATGGGAATGGCTCTAATGAAGGTATTCAGTTAACCTGGGAGGTGGCTGGGAGACACAACAGCCCACGGAGAGCTCTATCGGTTCCCTAGACCACGAGGAATGCAAGTAAGTGCATTTTTACTTAAAGTACTTTTAAATACACTTTTCTCTTACATCCTAGGGGATACTGGGAATCCATTTAGTACCATGCGGTATAGATGGGTCCACTAGGAGGCTTGGGCACTTTAATAATTTGATAGTGTGCGTTGGGTCCTCCCTCTATGCCCCTCCTACCAGACTCAGTTTAGAAAATGTGCCAGGAGGAGACGGTCACGTCTCTGGAAACTCCTGAAGAGTTTTCTGCATTTATTTTCTATGTTTGTTATTTTCAGGCAGGACAGGATGGCACCAGCCTGCCTACTTCGTGGGATTTTTCTTTGGGGGGGACGACCCAACCTCGCTCAGGGCTAATGGTCCCTATCTCGCTGACAGGACACTAGCTCCTGAGGGAACTATTCGCAGGCCCCACCACGACAAGCGTACATTCCCAAAGCACGCCACCACCTCTAACAGAGCCAGAAGAATGAAGAGTGGTGAGTACTAAGCCAGTGTCCCGCTTAGCGGGTCGCTGACCATTATGGCAGCATGAGGGTAAGATGCACGGCTTCTAAACGGGGCGGACTGCGTTGCCCGCTGTGTACAGACACAGATGCTGAACAGCGTACACAGTACCCAGACTGGCAACAAAGCCATAAAAAGTGTCTGTCTCCATTTTATGCAATTAGACACATACAGCCAGTATAAAAAAAGTGCGGGAAGACCGCGTGCCATTGAAGGGGCGGGGCTTCACTATGAGCGGTGTCGAAGGCGAAAATATTATAGGCACACTCATCACGTACAAACACCACACAGCTGGCCTCCATGCGGGTGCATACTCGCAAGCTGCGCATAATCGCTCACGTGGTCTTGCGTGTTAGCGCATGGTATGAGTAATTACGGTAGCATATGCATTTGCATGGAAAAGCCACAAAGACATAGCTCATATTTAATTCACATAGCACATAATTTACACATAGTCTACATGCACCACACCAGCGAGTTTCATTTGTTTAAAAGGTACAACAACAGAGGGATTCAACTTTACAGGATATGAGGGGACAGAATTAGGTTAGGAGGTGGTGTTTGGTATCCAGCTGTATGGTATTTTAAGAGCAATATTCCGGTAGCAGCTTGCAGAAGATAGCACGCTCCTGCGTATATCTATGCACAGGAACAGAATATTAATATTACACTGTATTTACTGTACTCTGATATTCGGCGGGAACCCAGTGGATAACATCTGCAAGTGCAGATAACTGTTGGTGAGTCAGATCCCAACATATTTAAATACAATTGGTGTCATGTCCCTTTCCTGCTAGGGGTTATAGAGTGTATTCCGCCTCACGTATAGCTACTTTGTGCTTACAGCATGACGGCGTGCGCACGCAACGTGTACGCATATGTTAGGGGTTTCACACACACGCTTAGCGGTCGCAGCGGCCTGTACAGATATGCGTTTAAGATATTGCTTTTTTCTTCCTGTAAGTTAATCAGCATTAACAATTGGGGGATCCCCCGGTTCATCACACACTCAGACTTGCAGGCCATAACAGACTTTAATCTATAAGCAAAGGGTGGAGATGCATGTTAAATAACCTTTGCTTTGCAGTGTGCTAAAACCAGTTTGTGCTGATTAGATTGCATCTGTTCTGTCTAGTCTTAGAGGTGCTGTTGTTGTAATCCGAAGGACACGGGAAAAAAAGCCGTTTAAAATTTGTGTGTAAATTTTTGGCGCGAAAAGCGTACACAAAGCATACACAAAGCGTACAGATACTTTGCATATTCTCTCACATATTGTTGCCATAAGTTAACAGTCATTTTAGATCTGTGTGAAATCGGATATATTTGTTTGCTATATATATATTTGAAATAGTGTATTAAGAGTGTAATTGTAAAACACAAAACGCAGTTCTGGCCTAGTCATTAAGGTTTATACAGAACAAGTGTGGGTTGTGTTAGTGAGCGATAGTAGTTTTATTGCTCACATTTATAGAGATTGTGTGGTTTAAGTGAATTGCGAACGCACGTTTGTACACGTGGTACGGAACGTGAAAACAGCGTACAGTAGCGTGCATGTGGCGCAGGGTCACACACGTGGCGTAGAGGCACGCGCGGTCACGTGTTTACGCAAGGTTGCATAGAGTTGCGAGCGCAAAGTATAACCACGCGATAGTTTGTTCAATTCAAGGCGGGATAGTATACATTTAATATTGTAGCACATAACTTTCCGATTTCAAAAGCCGATTACCTTAATATTTTGTTTAAACTGTACTACCTCTGGGGCAAAGTAGCCAATCAAAGGGAGTGATATTTTCTGTACAGAAAAAAAAACACTGTGTATTTGAGTGAGTGAAAGTAGGAGTGGATGTATTGAACCACGGTTAATTGGATTGTTGTGGAAACACTGGGTTAGTAAAGGCCCGGCGGCATAAGGTTCGCTATCTTACAAGAATATATAGAGAAATACGCAAGTCGTGAGGAGACTTGCACAGGAGCATGATAGGGAATTGTGAACTGTGGTAGAATTGTGAATTGTAGTAAAGGTTTTTTGTTACGCTCCGGCTGAGGAGCGCAGCTTGTGAATTTGACTCTCGCGATCATACGGCATATAGATAACAAGTATCTATAGGCCGTGCGATTGAACCGCACGTCCGTGTGTTCTACACAGCACAACGTGATACTATTGTGCCATATGCGCTGTGGAAAGCATACGTAGACGTGATTGTGTAAACAAGGGGTTTTTCGCTGATTACGTCAGGAAATCTCCCTGGTGGAAATCCACTGGAAAGGGTGAGCAATAGTTATTGAAGTTTTCTGTTTTTCACCCTACAAAACTTTTAGTTGAAAGATACTGAAAAAGGAATTTTTTGCTGCCTCTCTCAGGAATATATTCCAAACAGAACCTCCGCCGAAAGAAATTACGGTGTTGTAAGGTCTGATAGGAGCCCTAAGTTGGGTACATTGTGATCCACTATGTAAATGTCAAATTGCTTTCTAACAAATGTTTAAAATGCCCGCTCTAATATATCTTGTGGACGCCTGTGCATCTTATTACCATGTGCTATGAATGTGCGCAATACATCGCAAAACACTGCATCCCATAAGAGTAAACAATACACCCACACATTATCTGAGTTCCAAAGCTCATTGATGTATATATTTGTTATTAAAAGGATATGTATTCAATATATCACAATGTACAGTATATATATATATATATATATATATATATATATATAGTTACATGGTTACAATTTACACAGGAAGCAGGAATCCGTACAGTTACAGGCCAGCATACAATACCATATTTTGTTCAAATAAAGTCTCCATTCCATATCTCTCTCTCTCTCTCTCTCTCTCTGTAAAATCATGCAGCCACTGGACAGTCAACATCTCCATCATCATCTGGGACGAAACAGCAACTAACTCTCTAAGTCCTAGAAACTGCCTATATCACACAGTGGGAATTTTCAGTCTGTTGATTTCGGTCTCCTTCTATTGGTCCAGAGGCCAGACCTCTCAAGAACTCAACGGCTCATTGGTCAGAGTGAGGGCTTTTGTGCTGTGTTGCTGGCACATGTGTCTGCCCCCAGGGCCATGCTGTGGAGCTAGTTTCAAGTCTTCAAAAGATCTTTTGTTCACTTTAGAATTGTGGCTTTATATTCCTAAATTTAATCATATCTACTCATGGACATGTGCCACAACTTAATAACAGGCATCAAATGAATGTACACATTAATCTGGTTACTATGACACCAAGCATGATATGTCCATCTTGCTCTGCTCCAATAATACACATACATGACGTTACTCCATTATATAAATTTTAAAACATTATGATGTCTGGCGCTTGATATGTTATAATTATGTGCTGTATGAAATATGTGTTGAATCTATCTTTGTGGCATGTCTGTGTAAATGCATATGTTACCATATATTGCTGTGCTCGTTGCGCAGATTTTCAAGCATAGCGACTCAAAATGTGTGGAGTCTGTATGTTCTCTCTATGTAATATTTTTGACTTCGACAGTCCACCCCTTGGCAGTAAACAATAACTGCTGTAAATTATTAACATAAGAAAAATATTTCAGACAATAATCGGTGACCTAGACACGCGTATGTATTCATTTTGCAAATCAGACATTTGACTATATTTGGGGAAGACAGGGAGGAGGACGAGACATCCTCTATATGCACTCAGCAGTCACGGGACCACTGGTTGGGTGTGGGACAACATTCAACTTATAGAGTATGCTGGGACAGTGCTTTGGCCTATAATGTCTGATTTGGATGAATATTTCACACATACATGTACCTACGTCTTTGTACACTGATGTTCGGATTCGATTGAGGTTCTCCTGGGTAGAAGGAGAAGACACAAACAAATCGTGAAAGTGACATATAAAGTTTTCATGATTTACATATTCCTATAATTTTCTCAACATTGTTTCCATTTCTGTTTCATCATTGAACAAGGGTTATAAGTAGGCGTGTGGAATTGAAAGTCGACAGTAACTAGGTCGACCACTATTGGTCGACAGTAACTAGGTCGACAGGGTGTCTAGGTTGACAGGGTCTTTAGGTCGACATGTTCTAGGTCGACAGGTCAAAAGGTCGACATGAGTTATTAATGTTATTTTGGTGTCATTTTCTTCGTAGAGTGACCGGGAACCCCAATTAGTGCACCGCGTTCGCTCGCCATGCTTCGGGCATGGTGCCTTCGCTCCGCTACCGCTTCGCTCGGCACAGATTATCGTTCCAATCTTAGTCCATGTGGATCATTAAGTATGAAAAGGTTCAAAAAAAAGAAAAAAATAGTGAAAAACTCATGTCGACCTTTTGACCTGTCGACCTAGAACATGTCGACCTAAAGACCCTGTCGACCTAGACACCCTGTCGACCTAGTTACTGTCGACCAATAGAGGTCGACCTAGACATTGTCGATCTAGTTACTGTCGACTTTCAATCCGGATCCCATAAGTAGTGTCCTTCCTAAATAACATAAACCTTCGGAGTTCGGGGAGAGCCACTCATAAACCTTTCTTTCACATATATTAATGAGCTCTTTATCTGCTATGTGTGAATAGCCATTGTCTGATTGTTCCTGATTATCTCCCAATTTCCTGAAATTGGTGAAATTTAAACATACCAAGGATTTATCTATGGTACTGGTGGATCTTAAGGCTAGGGGGTCTAGTTATATTATATTCTTTGTCCACCAGTCCCCTCCCCCTTCCGTGTAATTCAAGTACATCAGCTAACTCTAAAAAATAAATATATGGCACTAATCCTGCATCTTTTCATCTTAGAGGTACCTGTGAGCACATACAACATTCTGTTTGGTTTAAGACATTACCCACTAGTGAGCAGTAATCACTCAAGGGACGTCTGTCACCTTATTGCTAGACTGACATCTCTGGATACTCTCATCTTCAAATATGGGGTCACAATAACTACAAAATACAGTATTTCTCAGACAATAGCCTATCACGTTACCTCCGAACGCCGTAACTACTAAACCTTTGATTTTTCTCTGGCTTTAACAAACTGATCGGCTAATCCTGGGATCCTATAAGGAAATCACTCCTTCCTCCAGAACCAGTTCCAGTCCCACACTCGACTCCTCATGAAAAACCTCGCAAAAATAGAATGTCCTGAAAAAAAAATGTTTGTCAGCGGGAAAGAGAGAAAAGAGAAATAGAACAAAACAACTCTTGTTCATAGCAAATCAATTACAATGACTGGTCTTTCTGTGATCCTTTAGCACGCTCAGGTAGTGTTCAACAGTGCCGCCTCTCAGTCTTCACGGAAGAGACTCTCTGGTGATACTTTTGCGATTTCACTCCATTTACGAGTTCCTTCCGGACTACCAACTTTCCTGCAATGGGAATCGTGGACCCAAGTCTCTCTCTCGACTACTTTCACTGGGATAGTGCTGTCAACAAAACTTGGTATGGTCCTTCCCACCTGTCTATTAGGCAACCTGAGCGTAAGAACAATCACACAGTCTCTTGGTTCACAATCAAGACAGTTAGTATTTGGCATACCAGGAATCAACAGTTTCAAGTTCTTTTGTCAGGTTCTCAAATGCTGGCTCATCTCGATAAGGTACTGTACTGTCACCTCATTGGTGTATTTCTGATCATTGTGCGGATCAATCATGACATGCGGTTGTCTTCCAAAACCCCCAAAAAACAAAACAAAAACAAAAATTTTGAAGAGGGTGATTCGTTAAGTGAAGGTCTGGGAGTGGTTCTGATACTACATAATACTAGTTGCAGTATCTATGATCACAATAGTCCAATTTCAAGCTTTGCTCCTACTTCTATCGGTACCATATCTACACACAAATTTCTGTACAATTTTCTTTGTAGTAAACACAGCAGCATCCATGGCGGCAGGAAATGCCTCTACCCAGTTTGAGAAAACATCAGTGCACACCAATACATAACAATAATTCCTGAAGGATGTTAACTGTACAAAGTCGATTTGTATTGCCTGAAAAGGTCCGTCTGCAGGAGGGATATGGGATAGCTCTGTGGGTTTTGCCTTACCAATATTCTTCCTCAAGCAAGTAAGACATGTCATTGCTTTCTTACCTGCATGAGAAGAGTACCCTGGTGCACTCCAGTAGGCTCTTACCAGCTTGCACATACCTTCCAAACCCTAGGTGAGTCAGACCATATGCCGCCTCAGCTAGGCTTGGGAGATATGCTCTGGGGGCCACTGGCTTACCGTGTCCATCTGTCCAGAGTCCTGGGGACTCCTAACCATACCCCTTCGACTTCCAGACTGCCTTTTCCTGTAGGGAACACAAATTTGTATCTTAATTTAACTGTTGTGTGTTTGCAATTTAGACTATCATGAGCCTAACTCAAAAAAATAACATCTCTAGAGGAGAGAAAGAAGGAAAAAATGAAAAAGAAAATGTCAGGTTTGCCATTCACCAACAGGCATATCAGTGTCTATACAAAATTTCCCTTCACCAGTATTCTCATCCTTCCTCCACCCTTTGTGCATGACAAGGCACACTGCAGTAATACTGGTGTCATCCTGCTGGTGAGATATATTGGGTTCGGGTAGGACTCTTAAGGACCAATTAGGCATGTAGTGTTTGAACTGTAATCGGGTCCATGTATTGTACCACCCTGTGTGAACGCAACAGATGAAGAGGAAACTGTGGAGAAACAGAATAGAGGTTGGTGACAGAGGAGTTTGTAGAGGTGGAGAAGATTTTATTAAAATGACAGCTGGATTGGGCACTACCGGGAATTGACTCTCAACTATCTACACCCCCTAAAAAAAATTCTGTGTTTGTTGTATCGCTATTGGGACTATCCCAGCCATCAATCCAGTGTCCTGTCCTTCCTAAATTCATAGGGAACCCGGTATCTGTGAGATAATTTCCTCTACCTGTGATGGACATGAATCTAGAACAGTGAAATGTAACATTAGTCTTCGTGGGTGTCTAACATACTTTGTACTTGCTGAGCGGGAGCACATTATATGTATATCTTATCTAACAAAGCTCCTGTTAAGTTAATCAGGGGCCATTTCTGCTAGGAAAAAGAAGCAAAAGTTTAGAGGCCCCATCTTAACCCCAGCAAGTTTTGTCAAACGGTAATGTTGCATTTATTTTGTTCTTCCCATTAGCCGGATCTGTGTTTTCTATATGGCTTGTGATTCCTTGCTATATGTTCCTTGGTCCCGTCTATGTGTTTAATAATGTGGCTTGTGTTTTCTGTCTAGGGGTCTATATTGACTATGTGTCCTACTACTCCTACAATCTCTGGCAAAATGCCCTTCCTTCCTACAAGTGTAACATATTATTGACCTTGACTTACCATTAGGGATTTGGGGTTTGGACTGATGGGTCTTTCCTGTATGTGCCTGTATACTTACCATCCTCAACCTCTCCTCCTGTTGTTCTCTGCGCCTAGCAATATTCTTGTGATGTTCAATAGTGCACTCTCTAAGATTAGCTACTGTGACCCCTTTCCAATTTGGCAAAGAAGTCTGCACTGCACTGCAATGCCTTATTGAGCCCGTCCATTAGCACAGAGACAGCCACCTCCCATTTGCCGAATTAGTGTTTACCAGTGATCTTATCCAGATGGAGTTTTCTATTACTGCAAAAGACCAAAAATTTTTTTAACAAGCTTCTAGGTCATGCAAAGTATTCATTCAATCCTTCTCATCCCGTATTAAGGGTCTGTACATGGTCCAACAAACATTTCTGAGCTCATCTTGGCTAGGGGCATTACTAGGAATGAATACTTCTTATATAGTAACTAAAAGAAATACCCGGGGGTTACCCTGTCTCTGTCCGCTTTCCTACTGGCAAATACTAATGTGCGGACAGGTTTTTCTCCATTTTTGACGTTACTTTCTTGATTTTTATTTTATTTTTGGCTTTTACTATATATGTACACGAATGATACCATACTTACCAGTTCCACTGGTTTCAGCCACTTCCCCCGCAGGCTACTGCTCTTCTTTTACCGGTTGGATACTCCCCTGAGTGCATGAGAAATGGCTGAAACCAGTCAGGTCGCCTTCTCCTCCTAGATAAAATTTCAACATTCATTAGTACATATATAGGTTACATTCATATTTTTCATATTTTTACTATTTTCTATAGTTTGTATGCTGGCCGTAACTGCTTCCACATCTACATATGGCAGTGTACTTGCTTTCTCTTTTTCTTCCTACTTATTTATTGTTGCTACAAGTTCAAACAGTTCTTATATTTCCATTCTTGTCACAAGTTCAAACAGTTCTTATATTTCCATTCTTGTCTTATATGACTCTGGTTAGACATACCACCTGCAATACCTTATGATCAAACCACCAACCCCGGGGAATGATGCCCTATCTTCAGCAGTCATACGTACCCATTCATTGCAAAAAGCCTCCGTGTGTGAGCCATATTTCTCACACATAATAAATCTTGCTGACCCTCTCGGCCGCAATTCTCCAGCCTGAACCCTGCATACTGAACGTCTCTCACTTGAGCAACTGGCTCCCATACTTGTGGGTCTTGCCCTCTCAGCCGTTCCCACTAACACCAAAATACTCAATGCAAGCAGACGGTGAAAGTTACTCGAGCGCCTTTAACTCGCTCTCGCCCACGCTGGCCAGTACTACGATACACTGCTGATAGTGGATCGCGATGTACCCAACTTAGGGCTCCTATAAGACCTTACAGCACTGTAATTTCTTTTCGGTGGAGGCTCTGTTGGAATATTTTCCTGAGAGAGGCAGCGAAAAATTCCTTTTCGGTATCTTTCCACTGGAATTTTTGTAGGGTGAAAAACAGAGAAATTAGATAACTTTTGTTCACCCTTTCCAATGGACTTCCACCAAGGAGATTTCCCGACGTTATCAAAGAAAAACCCCTTTGTCTATACAATCACGTCTGCGTATGCTTTTCCACAGCGCATATGACACAATGGTATCCCGTGCTGTGTAGAACACATGGACGTGCGATTCAATCGCACAGCCTGTAGATACTAGTTATCTATATGCCCTACGATTGCTGTAGACCACCTAGAACACCTAGACCACCTAGATTTGGGACACCTAGACCACCTAGTTCTGATCACGCAAGGTAGCGAACCCTACACCACCGGGCCTCTACTAACCAAAAGTGTTTCCATGGGACCCGAATTTCCGGGGTTCAGCTCCACTCACTCCGCTTTCACTCAATCAAACACACCTTGTTTTTCATTTCTGTACAGAAAATAACACTCCCTCCGATTGATGGTTTTAACCCAAAGGCAGTACCGTCTAAACAAAGTCTTACACTAATCTGCTTTTGAAATCGGATAGTTATGTGCTACTGTATTAAATATATACTATCCCGCCTTTAATTGAACAACTATCGTGTGATTTGTATTTTGCGCCCGCAATCCTACGCAACCTTGCGTAAACACGCGACCATGTGTGCCTTTTACGCCACGTGTGCGACCCTGTACTTTGTCTGTACTACGTGTACAAAAGTGCGTCCACAATAAAACAAACCACACAGTCTCTATAAATATGAGCAATAAAAGCTACTATCGCTCATAAACACAACACCCAGTTTTTCTGTATAAACCTTTAACTACTAGGCCAGAACTGCGTTTCATGTCTTTATAATTACTCCCTTAATACACTTATTTAAAATTTATCTACATAGCAAACAAATGTATCCGATTTCACACAGATCTATAATGACTAATAACCTATGATTTAAATGCTATGATTCAGATTGGATAGCTATCTTGCAGAACATACACTGATATAAATATACACATAATTATAATAATATTATATATCTATACCATTCTCTGGCCTCCTATGAGACACCTCACCGCTTCACTGCCTCTAATTTGCATATCAAAGATATTTGCTTTTCACTACTAAAAAAAAACTAGTTACACAGGTTAATTTGCATTTCAATGCCTACACTCCACAAGTCTTGGAAGAAAAGAAAGAAGAAAAAAAAACTCTTTTTTTTCTCTATCTGTGTGCAACCCCCCCCCCCCCCCCCACTTGATGTAAGGTTATTACACAGACAATAGAGGAAGAAAAAAACATTCACTTATCTCACCATTTACTCTCACTAAGCCCAATTGAAACTATTTGTAATTAATTATGGCATGGGTTTCATTGGTAACTCATAAATGGTGCTGAATTTGTAGATACATGGAAACTTTGTGACAAAGGAAACTGATTGTTCTGAGCAGACTGAAAATCAGCTATTTAGAAAGTGACCTTCCTAAAATGGCCACTGCTCCTCCCTCTTCCACATCCATGAGGTTTACACAAGATGGTGGACACGCCATGTGGCTCCTTTGTCACAAAGAAATCACACTCCATACAGGCACCAATGTTACTTTGGGCCTGAGTTTAAAAATATACACATTTTCTCAGCATGCTAACACAGCTATATCATGGCTATGCAGCAACTTTTAAATGTATTTTAAATCTACTTAACGGATAAACAATCCAATCTGAATCATACACAATATGACTTATTTGAACTTTGTTTTGCAACAATAAAAATATGTTTTAGCATTTTAAATATTGTGAGAAACACATTGTCCCTTGAATTTCATATCAGCGCCTTACTAATAACACAGCAGAACACACGGATGTGATTTGTCAGCATCACAATGCATCCACTGTTAGCTGATCGACCACAGCATCGCGTTTGTAATGTACAGTGCATCATTAAGAACATGATATTGCAGATGCAGCCCCCATCTGTAAATGTCAAATTGCTTTCTAACAAATATTTAAATGCCCGCTCTAATATATATTGTGGACACCTGTGCATCTTATTACCATGTGCTATGAATGTGCATTATACTTCGCAAAACACTGCATCCCATAAGAGAAAACAGTACACCCACACATTATCTGAGTTCCAAAGCTCATTGATGTATATATTTGTTATTAAAAGGATATGTGTTCAGTATATCACAATGTACAGTGTATATATATATATATATATATATATATATATATATATAGTTACATGGTTACAATTTACACAGGAAGCAGGAATCCATACAGTTACAGGCCAGCATACAATACCATATTTTGTTCAAATAAAGTCTCCATTCCATATCTCTCTCTCTCTCTCTCTGTAAAATCATGCAGCCACTGGACAGTCAACATCTCCATCATCATCTGGGACGAAACAGCAACTAACTCTCTAAGTCCTAGAAACTGCCTATATCACACAGAGGGAGTTTTCAGTCTTTTGGTTTTGGTCTCCTTCTATTGGTCCAGAGGCCAGACCTCTCAAGAACTCAACGACTCATTGGTCAGAGTGAGGGCTTTTGTCCTGTGTTGCTGGCACATGTGTCTGCCCCCAGGGCCATGCTGTGGAGCTAGTTTCAAGTCTTCAAAAGATCTTTTGTTCACTTTAGAATTGTGGCTTCATATTCCTTCATTTAATCATATCTACTCATGGCCATGTGCCACAACTTAAAAACAGGCATCAAATGAATGTACACATTAATCTGGTTACTATGACACCAAGCAC
Source organism: Pseudophryne corroboree (assembly GCF_028390025.1). NCBI lineage: Eukaryota > Metazoa > Chordata > Amphibia > Anura > Myobatrachidae > Pseudophryne > Pseudophryne corroboree. The sequence continues at coordinate 686,261,042 of NC_086444.1, forward strand.
GATATATCCATCTTGCTCTGCTCCAATAATACACATACATGACGTTACTCCATTATATAATTTTAAAACATTATGATGTCTGGCGCTTGATATGTTATAATTATGTGCTGTATGAAATATGTGTTGAATCTATCTTTGTGGCATGTCTGTGTAAATGCATATGTTACCATATATTGCTGTGCTCGCTGCGCGTATTTGCAAGCATAGTGACTCATAATGTGTGGAGTCTGTATGTTCTCTCTATGTAATATTTTTGACTTCGAAAACTATCAACAGTGTATTGTTGTACTGGCCTGCGTGGGCGAGAGCGGGTGAAGAGCACTCGGAGGACTTTCGCCGTCTGCTTGCATTGTTTATTTTGGTGTTTGTGGTAGAGGACCCACAATGGGAGCCAGTTGCTCAAGTGAGAGACGTACAGTAGCCAGGATTCAGGCAGGAGAGCTGCGGCCCAGGGGGTCAGCACAGTTTATAATGTGTGGGAAATATGGTCCACACGCGGAAGCTTATTGTGATGAATGGGTACATATGACTGCTGAAGATAGGGCATCATTCCATGGGGTAGGTAGCTTTGAATAGAGGTACTGCAGAATGTAGGTAGTAGAATATGTCTTATCAAATCTAGAAAACAGATGATCAGACATAACGACTGTTTAAAAGTATGGCAACGAGAGGGGGAGGTGTAAAGGGAACTGGCTCGCACAGCCAGTTCCAAACCTGACAGGAATGTGAACACGAGCACACCATTACCGACACATGTTGAAGGGGAGAAATGGCTACAACCAAAGGTGCATTGGAAAATGATAGGGACATTCATGTAAAATGTGTTAACCATAACCGATGTATATTGTACCCTGTCCTAAGTTCTCTCCAAGGTCATACGTCGGAGGAAAATTATGAATCCATCCTACTCTCAGCCCTCATCCAGACAGCCACCTTGCAGGAAACTCAGGTGGGCCCGGCCCAACCAACAAGAGCATTGACGGTGTCTCCGACTGAAAGGACTGGTGAGATCACAGCCACCGGTAAGTGTGAGACTGTTCATTACACAGAGACAATAACACCTCACAGTGAACCGATTAGGAATGGAATGGTTGGGTTACATCCTGTCTTGGAAGTAGCAACTCCCAATGGGAGAACCGATAGCCAGGGAGTAACCCTCACCAGGAATAATGCGATGTATTGCCCGTGGACCAGATCAGAACTGATGTCAATCATTTCAGAATTTCCCGATCCCCGGAAGCATCTAGCCAGATGTCAAATGTATATCAAGGCTCTGGGTAATGCCCATGAACCTGCAAACAAAGATTGGCAGACACTTTTTTTTTTTTAAATCAATAGTTTTTATTGAAAGATAAACATTTTTATGGGGTACAGAACAAAGAAAAAAAAAGGGGGGGTGATACATCAATACAATATAACAATAGGTAAGTTAGGGGTACAGAAGGGTGAGGGGGAGGGGAGGGTAGGGTTCCAGACTGAAGTTGGGGGGGGTGTTGCATCAGAGCATTGTATATTTAATACATCAAAAAGAAATTGAGACACATTAAGGAACTGTACATTGCTATAAGATAATAGTGGCTTAATCATATTGGTCAGGAGTTATAAATACACTTTAATAGATCGTGGAGGTAGGCCTAGTGAGGGAAGGTTCTCAGCCGGGAGGAGAAGATATAGGTGCCCGGGTATTGGGGGGTGTAGTGGTATGCGGTGTGATGTAGATCAGATGTTGTCGGGGTGCTCAGATGGGCTGCGTGGGGGGGGGGGGGATTTATGAAGATATTGTGACCCTTCAACCGAGGAGATATAGGTATGCCACGCTAGCCAGCGTGTTTTAAGGGAAGTGTAGTTGAGGGAGGAGGAAGATGATTCCGTCTCCATGTGGTAATGGTAGTTTATTTTATGTATAACTCTATGCAGGGTAGGGGGAGAGGACTGTTTCCACAATTGGGCTAGGTTTGCTCGAGCGGCAATCAGGATGTGGCCCAAAACGTATCTGGCGGATGACTTTATTGCAGCGGGGATAACCTGTAGTAGTGCTAGAGTTGGGTCTGGAGCTAGGTGGGTGGACAGAACTTTATTTATTAGTTCAAATACATCTATCCAATATTCAGTGATCTTTGGGCATGTCCAGAATATGTGGAAGATATGTCCCACCGAGCCGCATAGTCTCCAACATTTATTACTATGAGAGGGCCAGAATTTATGGATTCGGTCTGGGGTTTGGTATATTCTGTTCACTAGTTTTATATGCATTTCCGTGTGGTTTAGGCACTGGGACATGGAATATGAAGTTAAAAAAACTTGACGCCAGTCTTTTGGGGATAGGGTTTTTCCCAGGTCCTGTTCCCATTTGTTTTGGGCGTTTGATTTGGAAGGGGAGGTAGGGGTAATCCGAAGTTTATACCAGTATGAGATGTCGCCTTTGGAGGCCGGTGAGGAGAGACGGGAGAGGAGAGTATTTGAGGACGTGTGGAGTGTAGCGTAGGTAGGAGGGATCGTCTTCCACCAGTGTGCCACTTGTAGGTAGTGGAAGAGTTCCGTAGCTGGAAGTGAGTATTGTGACTGGAGAGTAGGAAAAGGTTTTAGAGAAAGTCCATCTAGGAGGTCACCCAAGGATAACACTCCTGCGTTTCTCCATTTGGTTAAATTGAGATGTGGTATCATCGATGCTAATGTAGTGATCGATATCTGGGAGATATGGGAAATGGGCGTTGATAAGGAGGTCGATAGGGAGTCCCATATTTGTAGAGCAGCTTTCGTGGAGGGGAGGAGGGATGGTTGTGTTGGTCGGAGCGACTTTGGGATACGGAAAAGGTCAGCTAAGGGGATTGGGTTTGATCGGATTTGCTCCATCTCCATCCATCCCGTGTGCAGGTGGGTTGAAAAATAATATTTAATGGGGGCTAGGAGGGAGGCTTCTTGGTATAGTGGAATATTAGGTATGTTAAGCCCACCAAGTGCTCTGGGCAAGGTCTTTCTGGAAAGAGCCATTGAAGGTGGTTTTGCAGACCAGATATATTTAGACATTATAGAGGAACAGGTTTGAATGGCTTTCTTTGGGAAGGGGTATGGTATAGTGCGGAAGAGATACATTAGTTTAGGAAGTAGGGACATTTTGAATGCCGCCATTCGACCCAGCCAGGAGACCTCATAGGATGACCAGGATTTCGTAAGGGACTCCAGTGACTCTATCAAGGGAGTTAAGTTGACAGAGAATACGTCTTTAGTGGAGGTAGGAATGTTGATACCCAGGTACTTAATTGTATGGGTTCGCCAGTTGTAGGGGAAGGAGGCTTGAAGTACTGAGATGGAGTGGGATAGATTGAAGGGGAGGGCATCTGTTTTGGTAGTGTTTAGTTTGTAATAAGAGGCGCGGCTGTAAGCGTCTAGCACAGTGTGTAAGACTGGAAGCGTTGTGGTGGGTTTGGAGATAAAGAGGAGGACATCGTCAGCGAATAGGCTGAGTTTATGGAGGGATGAGCCAAATTGAATTGCTGGGATGTTGGGATTGTCTCTTATTTTAGCTGCCAGAGGTTCAATTGATAGGACGAAGATTAGGGGGGATAGAGGACAGCCTTGTCTAGTGCCATTTGTGATGGGGAAGGGGTCGGATAGGAAGCCTCCACTGAACACCCGGGCCGTGGGGGAGCTGTATAGTGCTAGAATAGAGGATAGGATACGGTCCCTAAATCCGAATCTGAGGAGAGTTTGGCGCATGTATGTCCAGTTTAATCTGTCAAACGCCTTCTCTGCATCCAATGACAGCAAGAGAAGGCCCTGATCTTCAGATAGAGAGTCTATCAGGTTGAAGACCCGACGTGTGTTGTCCGATGCTTGTCTCCCAGGGACAAAGCCAGTTTGGTCCGGGTGTATCAGTGAAGGGAGGAGTTTGTTGATGCGGGTTGCAATCATTTTGGCATATAGTTTGATGTCGCAGTTTAGTAGCGCTATTGGGCGGTAGTTGTGCACAAGAGTGGGGTCTTTGCCGGGCTTAGGTATAGTGACAATACGCGCCTCTAAGAGCTCTGGAGGGAGGGAACCTTGGTCTGAGAATGTATTGAATAGCGTGGTCAAGAGGGGGGAAAGGGCGTCGTGGAAAGTAGAGTAGAAGTCCGAAACAAAGCCGTCTGGGCCAGGGGCCTTATTCTTGGGAGTAGTTTTGATAGATGTGGAGAGTTCGTCTGCTGACCATGGGGCATTCAGAGTAGAGAGCTGGTCCTGTGTGAGAGAAGGGAGGGAGAGGTCATCTAGAAAGGATGAAATGGACGGGGGGGAGGGTTGGGGGGTGGAGGGGTCGGATGCTAAGTTGTATAATTTGGCGTAATAGTTTGCAAATTGGTTCGTTATATCTTTAGGGTTTAGGATCTTTTGTTTAGCGGGAGAGTAGACACATTTAATTCTATTCCTGGCTTGTTGAACGCGGAGTTTGCGTTCAAGCATTTTGCCAGCTTTATTTCCTAGCAGGTAAAATTTGTGGCGCATTCTATTCAGGGCCGCTTGGGTGCGTGCGAGGAGTAGCTTTTGAAGTTGGCCTCGGACATTAGAGATCTCAGTTTTAAGTGCTTTGGAGGGATGGGTCTTATTTTTAGACTCGAGGTCCAGCAGGTCGTCTTCCAGAGTCTTCTGCTTTTGAAGGGCTTGTTTTTTTAGAGTGGCCCCAGCCTGAATGGCGGCTCCACGGATAACGGCTTTAAAAGCACACCAATGGTTGATAGGAGAGGTATCATGAGGGGAATTGGTGATTAAATAGGAGTCAATGGAGTCAGAGATTATTTTTTTTGACAGGGGGTTGTTTAGTAGGTATGGATAGAGGCGCCACTGTCGGGGAGGGTTAGAGGTGCCCTGGAGGTTCCATTTCCAGAGAACTGGGGCGTGGTCCGACCATGTGATTGGTAAAATGTCCACACTTTTAGTTCTCTGGAGAGACCATTTATCACATAGGATCAGGTCAATTCTGGAATAGGAATTATGGACAAGGGAGTGAAACGTGTATTCTCGGCCTGTGGGGAATTGTGTCCTCCAGATATCGTATATGTCGAATTCTGCCAGTAGGTTGCGGAAGGCTAAGGAGGGGGCAGAGGTAGAGGTTGGGGCAGATTGGGGGGGTTGGCGGGACTTATCCAATTTAGGGTCCAAGACCAGATTAAAGTCACCCAGAACTACCAAAGAGCCTTTTAGTGCCTTTCGTATAGCGAGGAATAGTTTTCGCAAAAATGGGACCTGATTAGAGTTAGGTGCGTAAAGGGATACTAGGGTAACCGGTGTGTCGTTAAGGAGGCCAGTTATGATAATATATCTGCCGTTTTTGTCTGAGATTTGAGAGTGTAGGTAAAAGGAAACATTTTTGTTAAAGAGGATGGCTACTCCATTTCTTTTGGATGGGCCATTAGCATAGTACCCCACTGGGAAATGGCTATCTTTAAAAAGGGGGGGGTTAGCAGAAGAGAAATGGGTTTCTTGTAGAGCTATGACATCAGCTTTCTGCTGATGGAAGAAAGAGAGGGCCAATCTGCGTTTGTTGGGAGAATTAAGTCCCTTGACATTAAGAGATATGAGGTTCAACATTGAAAGTCGATATTAGGCATGATGGAAATGGTCTGAGGGTATCTATTGTAGCGTTTCTGCTCCGAGTGCAAATAGGCGTTGGTAGCCAATAATATGGGTCGAGTCTGGAGCTCGAGGGAGGAGGGGAACAAGTGGGAAATACATGGGATGAAATTAAAACAGGAGAGGAGGAGGTAAACAACGAAAAGAAAAGGTCCGGTATATTGGACCTGCATGACTACTGCATGGGTAGGGGGAAAAATTCTGGGGAAAGCAGTAGTACAGAAAAAGGTGAGGCGGGCTGGATTGGCCTGCTCCGCCACTCTATAACAACTTCTAAGAAGGTAACCTTAGGGCGCAAAGGTCTATTGTAGGCTTCTCTAATCCGGAACTTACGTCCCCTAGGGTACAAGCCGGAAGTAAGTAGGTGTCAGTAAATAACTGGGCAACAAGTAGCCCCATAGAATATAACAACATTTGGATAACATGTGGGGGAGTACCCCCGTGACTAGTAAACCAAGAAATCAATCTTACAACGAGATAAAACATTGCAATTGTAGTAAGAAGCATATAAAGGATACTTTCCCCTCCCCGCACTGGGGGGGGAGAAGGTCAACAGCCTCCGTGAGTCGGGGGATCTGGTGCATGGTTTACGGTAGGACCCAGGTCGGAAGTCCAGTGATTCAAGAGGTCGACCAGTCATGGTTGACGTTAGCAGCGCGTGATGATGTAGATGTCTTCGAGACGGAGATGTCCCAGTCCATCAGTAATTTCACACCTGCATCTAGGGAGGAAATTATGTAGGTCGAGTCCTCATATGAGACTATCAGTTTAACTGGGAATCCCCATCGGTAGTGGATGTCGTGGGCTCTCAAAGCAAGGGTGATGGGGGTGAAAGCACGTCTCTTCGCTATGGTAGCTGCGGAGAAGTCTTGAAAAATCTGAAGACCCCCCAGTGTATCTGAGTTTTTGGATTCTCTAGCGGCCCTCATAATGCGTTCCTTAACTGGAAAGAAATGGACTCGAAGGAGGGTGTCCTTAGGAAGGTCGGATGAAACGGTTCTGGGTCTAGGGAGACGGTGAATACGGTCAATCAGGAGTTCCGAGGCATCCGCCTTAGGGAGAAGTTTCTTGAATAGGACCGTGGCGTAGGCTTCCAGTTCGGAGTTGGTGACTGAGTCAGGGATGCCTCGAATTTTGATATTGTTCCGCCTTGACCTGTCCTCCATATCCGCCAATTTAGATTTGAATTGGTCCAGATCTTGTTGTTGGCGGTCGTGAGATGAGAGTAGATCATTGTGGGAGGTGACCAATTCCTCCATTTTTCGTTCCAGTTGATCCGTTCTGTCTCCCAGGGCTACCAGCTCAGTTTTGACCTCACGAATGGCAGAGGTCAGATCTTTAGAGAGTTCAGATTTGAAGGCAGAAAGTATTTGGCAGAGGGATCTCACGGTTAGAGGGGCATCCGACTCGCAGTCCACCCCCGATACCGAGAGAGCAGAGGACAGAACACTTGATCCCAAGGTGTCCAGTGTAGCGGAGGGGGAGGGGGCATTTTGTAGCGGGGAGATTTGGAGGGATTTACGTGGTGGGTAGACAATTTTCGGGGGGATTGTTTCCTTCTTTTTTGAAGGAGCCATTTCTCGTCAGTAGCAACGCACCTAAGGTTGTTGAAGAGACGTGCCTTGGTGGTGGGTCCAGTCAGCCGATAATAGTGAAATAGGGGTGCTCAGTCACATTGGAGAGTAGAACGTGTTATTTAGACAAGCATGAGTGGCGGTAGACAGGTTATAGAGCGCTCACATTATGAGGTCATTAAGGGCATAGATCCAGAGGGTATGGATGTCGGAGCACAGCTGGGCTGGGCGGGATGGCAGCCAGGTCCGCCTGACCGGGATGGTGGGAGGTCTGGTTTCGTCCCGAAGATGGTGTGGTAGGGACAGTGAGAGTTCTTCCAGCCGCTAATCTTGTGGGGTTCGGGGTGGGCTGTGTCTTGGGAGCGGGGTGTGATGAACGCCACAGATATCTGTTAAATTTATTCCGCTGACCCTTCTCCAGAGAGGGTACTGACTCCAGAGAGTTGAATTCAGTCTCCCCGGTGCTAGGCAGCGGGGGGAGTTAGAAATGGTGGCTTGCAGTGTGGGACGGATAAGGGGGGAAGCGGGTAGATCAGCCGGGGGGAGGGGGGGGGATGATTATACGTAGCTGTGGCTTCGTTAAGCTGCTGCGGCAGCTGTTTTACTCAGGGCCTCTCTGTGGTACTGGGCCTGTGAGTTTTAAGTATGGATGATTGGCTGGGGGGGTCTGGGGTACCTGGGAGGTGAGAGCGGGGGACAGGTGCCGGTGGATCCCGCAGCGGGTCTTTAAGTGCTCCGGAGCTTCTTGGTGTACAGATCCCCAGGGCCTGGTCACGTTAGGCGGGCTGGAGATTAAGTGGAAGACAGATGGGGACCGGAGGGTAAGTGCAGGCTTTGTGTAGCCGAGCGGCGCCGCTTACCTCCGTCCGCAAGATGGCCGCCGGCCGCAGACGGGCACTGCAGGGAGGCTCGCGGGGCGTCCTCTCTCAGCCGGAGAATCTAACAGCGGTCCCGCTGAAGGATCTTTCAGGGCCCCAGGTAACGGAGGGGTGGAGCGGCGGGGGGTCTTGGTGCTCAGGGACGCTTATCCGCGGATTTTCTGCTCCGTCCCACCGATCTGGAGCTCGAAGTCGGGCAGGCTCCAAAATTGAGGTCCCGGCCCCAGGCAGCGAAGTAGGCCGCAGACGACGGGCAGTAACAGCGGGTTTCAAATTTCTTCTCCCTGTCCAGTACCCACACGGCAACTGCAGGGTATGTGGTTGGAGAGAATCAGGGGAGGATTCACCCCAGAAAAAGGGTTTATTTGTCGTCTTTTGCAGGAGCTCAGAATATGCTGGACCTCTCTCTGCAGTGTCTAGGCCACGCCCCCCAGATTGGCAGACACTTTTGAAAGCATGCCTGCCCCCTAATATTGACACCCAAAAATTTATCACAGATTGTATAATAGAGTCAGACGATCCTCTGACTGACAAATACAATCAGGAGAACGTGGAACGAATTAACATACAACTAGGATTGTATTTCCCTACTGCTGTTAAGTGGAGCAAAATTTTCTCCATAAAACAGAGAGAAAATGAAATGACATCTTAATATTTCCATAGGGCCTTACAAAAAATGGTTAGATACACTGGGGTATCAGATATAAGGTGCAATGCGAATTACAGGGAGGTGGCTGTCTCTGTGCTAATGGGCGGGCTCAATAAGGCATTGAGGGTCAGGGTGCAGACTTCTTTGCCAAATTGGAGAGGGGTCACAGTAGATAATCTCAGAGAGTGTGCTACTGCACATCACAAGAATATCTCCAGACGCAGAGAACAACAGGAGGAGAGGTTGAGGATGGTAAGTATACAGGCTCTTGCAGAGAAGTCCCATCAGCCTAAACCACAGACCTCTGAGGTTAAGAAATGGGCAACAATATGTTACATTTGTAGAAAGAAAGGACATTTTACAAGGGATTGTAGGAGTAATGGGACACATAGTAAATATCAGTGCCGTAACTAGACATTTTAGCGCTGTGTGCAAGAAATGACAGTGGCGCCCCCCCCCATGTAAGACAGGGGTAGTGTGCGCCGTAGGCGCGCAAAAAATATATAGGGGTGTGGCTTCATGGGGAAGGGGCGTGGCCACAAAATAATAGCAATTGATACTACGGTGCACAGTAGTCTACATTATTCAAATTACGCTGCACAGTAGCGCCACTACACCAGGTAGAGCCCCTTTTATACATTACAGCAGACAGCATCCCCCTTTTTACACATTACAGCAGAGAGTCTCCCTTTTAACACATTGCGGCAGCCAGTCCCCCTTTTTACACATTGCGGCAGACAGCGTCCTCTTTTTACACATAACAGCAGACAGCGTCCCCGTTTTTACACATTACGGCAGACGGTTTCCCCCTTTATACACATTGCGGCAGCCAGTCCCCCTTTTTACACATTGCAGCAGCCAGTCCCCCTTTTTACACATTGCGGCAGCCAGTCCCCATTTTTACATATTACGGCAGCCAGGCCCCATTTTTACACATTGCGGCAGCCAGGCCCCCTTTTTACACATTGCGGCAGCCAGGCCCCCTTTTTACACATTGCGGCAGCCAGGGCCCCTTTTTACACATTATGGCAGACGGTGTCCCCCTGAGAGAGAGAGAGAGACAGAGAGACATACTTACCATCTCCCCGCTGACAGGCTCCTCGTGCAGCTCCCTCGGCGCAGGCAGGTGAGAAGGAGGGAGGGGGACTGGAGCCGCAGCAGCGCTATTTCATTGGTAGTAAGCGCCGCTGCAGCATCCTCCTCTCCTTCCGTATTGACTGCCCGGCGCTGCTGTGGATGCTGGGATGGAGGAACCGCATCCCAGCATACACAGCAGCGCCGGGCAGCCAATACGGAAGGAGAGGGGGATGCTGCAGCGGCGCTTACTACCAATGAAATAGCGCTGCTGTGGCTCCAGTCCCCCTCCCTCCTCCTCCTTCTCACCTGTCCGGCACTGTAGCTCTCCACCACAGCGCGGCGGCAGCGCACAGCGCAGACTTCAGAGGCATGTAATGAGTCAATTTGACTCATTACATGCCGCTGGCCGTGCGCCCTCAGGGCAACTGCGCTGTGTGCCAAGCCTACTTGGCACACACGTAGTTACGGCCCTGGTAAATATAAACCCACTAGACCAGAACACGAGCCACATTATTAAACACATAGACGGGACCAAGGGACACATAGTAAGGATTCAAAAGCCATATAGAAAACACAAATTTGGCTAATGGGAAGAACAAAATAAATGCAACATTACCCTTTGACAAAACTTGCTGAGGTTAAGATGGGGCCTCTATGATACTAAACCTTTACTTCTGTCCCTATCAGAAATGGCCCCTGACTAACGTAACAGAAACTTTTTTAAATATGATATACATATAATAGGCTCCAGCTCAGGAAGTACACAGTATGTACCCATGAAGACTAATGTTGCATTTCACTGTTCTAGATTCATGTCCATCACAGGTAGAGGAAATTGACTCGCAAGAATACCGGGTTACCTATGAACTTAGGATGGTCAGGACACTGGATTGATGGTTGGGTTATTCCCAATAGCGATAAAACACACACAGATTTTGAAGGGGAGTAGACCAAGTAGGGAATCAATTCCCCGTAGTGCCCAATCCAGTTGTCATTTTTTATAAAATTCTCTTTACCTCTGAAAACTTATCTGTTACAAACCTCTACGTGATTTTTCTTCAAAGCCTCCTTTTCACCGCTTGCATTCACCTACAGGAGGATACAATACATGGACCCGATTATAAGTCATACACCACATGTCTTATCGGAGATTCAGAGTGCTGCCTGAATCCAGTATATCTCCCAAGCATATTGGCAGCAGTATTACTGCAGTGTGCCTTGTCATGCACAAAGGGGGACGAATGGGAATACTGGTGAAGGGAGATTGTGTACGGACAACGATATGTATGATGGTGTGATAACCTGGTGGTGAATGCAAACCTGAAATTTTTTTTTATTTTTTTTATTCCACTTTTCTCTCTTCCAGAGATGTTTTTACTTCACACAACTGATAACATTTAACACAGTTATCTGAAATGCAAAATTTGTGTTCCCTACAGGAAAAGGCAGGCTGGAAGGCAAAGGGATATGGTCAGGAGTCCTCAGGACTTTGGACAGATTGACACGGTAAGCCGATGGCCCCCAGAGCATATCTCCCAAGTCTAGCTCAGGCGGCACACGGTCTGACTCATCTGGGCAAGGAGGGTATGTGCAAGCTGGTAAGAGTCTACTGGAGTGCACCAGGATTCTCTTCTCATGCAGGTAAGAAAGCAATGACATGTCTTACTTGCTTGAGGAAGAATATTGGTAAGGCAATACCAACAGAGCCATCCCATATCCCTCCTACAGACGGACCTTTTCAGGTAATACAAATCGACTTCATACAATTACCACCCTGTAGGAATTTAAAATATGTGTTAGTATGTACTGATGTTTTTTCAAACTGGGTAGAAGCATTCCCCGCTGCCACAAATACTGCTGTATTCACTGCAAAGAAAATTGTGCAGTAATTTGTGTGTAGATATGGTATCCCTAGAATGATTGAAAGTGATAGGGGTACCCATTTCACAGGTAAAGTCTTTCAGGTCATGTGCAAACTGATGGGTATTAATAGCAAGCTGCATATTCCATACCGACCACAGGCACATGCGAAGGTGGAGAGAATGAACAGCACTATTAAGAATAAGCTGAGCAAAGTGATGGCTGAAACTGGATTGTTGTGGCCAGAAGCATTGCCACTAGTGTTGTACAGCATCAGAACCACTCCCAGGTCACCGCTTAACTTATCACCCTTCGAAGTTCTTTTTGGTCGATAACCTCATGTAATGATAGACCCCCAGGATGATTTGAAGTGCGATAACGAAATAACTGTGCAATATTTGGTTAGGATGAGCCAGCAATTGAGAAATCAGCAAAGGAATCTAAAACAGGCGATTCCTGACCTACCAAGCAGCATATGTCATGACATTGAGCCTGGGGATTATGTGATGATTCTAAATTTTTTAAGCACAGGTTGCCTCGTAGACAGGTGGGAAGGACCGTATCAAGGCCCTCATTCTGAGTTGATCGGTCGCAAGGCGAATTTAGCAGAGTTACACACGCTAAGCCGCCGCCTACTGGGAGTGAATCTTAGCTTCTTAAAATTGCGACCGATGTATTCGCAATATTGCGATTACTAACTACTTAGCAGTTTCTGAGTAGCTCCAGACTTACTCTGCCTGTGCGATCATTTCAGTGCTTGTCGTTCCTGGTTGACGTCACAAACACACCCAGCGTTCGCCCAGGCACTCCCACCGTTTCTCCGGCCACTCCTGCGTTTTTTCCGGAAACGGTAGCGTTTTCAGCCACACGCCCCTGAAACGCTGTGTTTCCGCCCAGTAACACCCATTTCCTGTCAATCACATTACGATCGCCGGAGCGAAGAAAAAGCCGTGAGTAAAAATACTTTCTTCATAGTAAAGTTACTTGGCGCAGTCGCAGTGCGAACTTTGCGCATGCGTACTAAGTGGATTTTCACTGCGATGCGATGAAAAAGAACGAGCGAACAACTCGGAATGAGGGCCCAAGTTTTGTTGACCAGCACGACAGCACTAAAGGTCGCCGAGAGAGAGGCTTGGGTCCACTCTTCCCACTGCAAGAAGGTTGCTGACCTGGAGAAAACTCGTGTCAAAGAGCAAGGTGAAGAGAACCTCGTATCACTAGAGAATTTGTGCTGGGAAAGCTGGGAGGCAGGACTGTTGAACCGCACCTGAGCGCGGAGAACAACAAAATCAAAGATGGTTGTCATACCATTTTTCTTTTTTCACCCCCCACTGCATTTTTCCTTTTGTTTCCCTTGTTATTTTTTTTTTTGCTCCTTAACGAAATGGATCTACCTCAAGAGACTCTGTTTCAGGTTTTTCTGGTGACTCTGTTTTTGATCAGGACAATCTGTTTTTGTGAGGGTCCCAGAGACGTTGAGCAAGGATCTGGAATGGGTTCTGATGGCGAGTACGGATTTGTAGGATCTCAGGAGCAGCACATCACTCTAGTAAAGGCTGGTATCAGAAAGCGATCTGGTAGTCACGGAGCTTGGAGGCACTGTGAAGGGTTATTGTCTGACGAATATTGTATATGTAGAAATTGCGAGAACATAGTCGAAGATGGGTGCGTCCAGAGATGTCAGTCAAACAGTTATATTGACATTGGCAAACATCTTTTGAGTGATTACCACTCATTAGTGGGTACGGTCTTAAACCAAATGGAATGCTGGGTGTGCTCTCAAGTACCTCAAGGACAGAGTAAGTCGGGATTAGTGCCATATCATTTAACGATAGATGAGGTACTCAAATTATGGGGTGGGAGACCGGTGGATAAGAAATTCAATATATCTAGGCCCCCTAGCTTGAAGCTCCACCAGTACCATGTAGATAGATCATTATTATGTTTTAATGTGTCCAATTTCTGGAAACCAGGAAATTGGGAAGTGACTTGGAATAACCAGACAATGACCTTTTCGCACAGAGCTGATAGAATACCTACTGACTCTGAACTTGTACACAAGATAGCCACCAGTGGGAAGTATTTTCGGTACAGGTATACACGTGGGGTTAAAACCATGTGGCTTGGGAAAGTATCGCAGGGGTACTGTGCCCACATCATCCAGCCTGATACTTGTACTGAGCAAATGAGAGAAATAGGGATTGGTTTCTTTATAAGGAAGATCTGTGATATGGTGTTGTTACATTTTGTCCCATATGTTCTCCCAGATGATGCATATTTCATATGTGGGAGGAAAGCGTACAAGTGGCTCACTCCGAACTCTGAAGGGTTGTGCTATATTGGGAGAGTACTACCAGAGGTCATGACCATACCACACAACAAAATGAAAGGCATTCACCGCAACGCTCAGACTCCTTATACTCATACCCACTATGAACACATCATCAAGAGACACCTCATAGTTAGGGCAGAGCATGCAGCCTCTGATTTGATTGATGAATCCACCGGGATTGAAGTTCTTCTTGCATTAGACATCACTCGTACTGCCAGAGGAACTATAAATTATAGGTTTATGCAAGCGCTAGCGAACTTGATAGACAATATCACTGAGATGTATGATGACACCTTCAGGTATACGGGCAGGGAGTTACAAGCCTACAAGAAGGAGCTGGTCCAGCACAGAATGGTCCTTAATTATGTTACGGCTGTGACAGGTGGGTACTGTGTTACTCTAGCAACTCAATATGGTGTGAAGTGCTGTACGTATATTACGAATAGCACTGACGACCCCACGGAGATCATCGATCAGAAGATGGATGAGATCTTGCAGTTGAAGTACAGGAGGAAACACAACCTAACCTTGACGGCTGTAGGTAATGAATTGACCGGCTGGGCCTCATGGTTGAACCCACTCAAATGATTTTCTGGATTAGGAGAGTGGGCACAGAGTGTAATTGCAAGTGTAGGAAAGTTTCTCCTTTGTATCCTGGTGTCATCATAATTATTGGTTTGATATTCAGGTGTGTTTGAATTCTGAAGCGGCGCAAGCACAGCACAAATTTAATGAGTCTAAGGAGCGAGGGCGTTGTCACAGCAGCGGATTTGATTTATGACCCATCTGTAGAAACAGTGTTATGATAAGGATTGCAAATTAATTTCATGGCCTGTTTCTTTCACCATTTTTCTGTTTCCCCCTCTACCCAGAAACATCCAACCGGAAAAGACGTCAACCCTACCCAATATTATGTGAATATATTTTCTTTGTCTTACCCTCATCTCTGCAACCTCCAGTTAATGGCACACATAGTCGACAGTACAGATGTTATCCACATATAGTAGCACTCACATATGTTACCCCTCCATGTATTATCAGATAAATGTGCTCCCCATTTGTTGGCATAAGAAGCCGGAAAGGTGAGGGCAAATGGCCTTCGCCTGGAAAGAGCTCGGTAGTGTTTGTTTGCCCATTTACAGACCCTTAATACGGGATAAGAAGGAGTTAATGTATACTTCGCAATACCTCGAAGCTTACTTAGAACATGTACGGCACGATGATACATGCCCCTCAGACAGTAAGTCATACATACATGCTTTTTCCTATCTCACTAGGTAATACATTTCTCACCTACAACTCTCCCCCAGTCATCCGAACTTGGTATATAATGTATAGATAATATTTTCAGTTTATTAGTTATGTGTGGCAGTTATTATTGACTGGCAAAGGGTGGACTGTCGAAGTTGAAAATATTATAGGCACACTCATCACGTACAAACACCACACAGATGGCCTCCGTGCGGGTGCTTGTTCTGCCATGCGTGCGCATACTCGCAAGCTGCGCATAATTACTCACGCGGTCTTGCGTGTTAGCAAGTGGTATGAGTAATTACGATAGCATATGCATTCGCATGGAAAAGCCACAAAGACATATCTCATATTTAATTCACATAGCACATAATTTACACACGCACCACACCAGCGAGTTTCATTTGTTTAAAAGGTACAACAACAGAGGGATTCAACTTTACAGGATATGAGGGGACAGAATTAGGTTAGGAGGTGGTTGTCACGATCCGGGTATCTGGATCTTCCGACTTCACGGTCTTCCTGAAGAGATCATCTCTGTTCGTGGAGTACAATTCGTAGCCAAATTCTGGCGAAGTTTGTGTCAAGCCCTCCAAGTCAAGTTAAAGTTTTCTACAGCTTACCATCCTCAGACCAATGGTCAAACCGAGAGGGTGAATCAGGACTTGGAGGCCTTCCTCCGCATTTATGTGTCTTCCTCCCAAGATGACTGGGTTCAACTCCTTCCTTGGGCCGAGTTTAGCCACAACAATCAATACGATTCCTCATCTTCTTCAACACCATTCTTCATCAACTACGGATTCCACCCTAAAGTTCCAGAATTCCAACCGCTTCCAGCAACTTCTGTTCCAGCAGTGGATGTCACCTTGCGCCAGTTCTCAAATAACTGGAAGAATGTCCGCGCGGCCCTGCTTAAAGCCTCATTCAGGTACAAGAAGTTTGCCGATAGGAAGCGTAGAGCGGTTCCTGCTCTCAAGGTGGGTGATCGTGTATGGTTGTCCACGAAGAATTTGAGGTTGAGAGTTCCTAGCATGAAATTTGCACCTCGTTTCATTGGTCCTTTTAAAATTGAACAGGTCATCAATCCCGTTGCTTACAGGCTTCAGTTACCTCCCTTCTTGAAAATACCCAGGACATTCCATGTTTCCCTGTTGAAACCGCTGATCCTGAATCGGTTTCATTCTGCACTTCCTCCAGCTCCTAAAGTTCAGGCTCAATGGGGAGCCAAGATTCTGGACTCACGTTTCCGTTACGATCAGTTGCAATATCTTATTGACTGGAAGGGCTATGGTCCTGAAGAACGCTCTTGGACCAATGCGTCAGATGTCCATGCTCCTGCCTTGGTCCGGAATTTCAACTCAAAGTTTCCTCTAAAACCTAACAAGTGTCCTGGGGCCACTCCTAAAGGGGGGGGGGGGTGCTGTCACGATCCGGGTATCTGGACGCCATTACTTGCCTTTCAGATGTCTTCTGAGGCTGGCTCAGCGTTCCAAGGCCGGATCTCATCTGTGTTCACATGCTGCATATCCCTCCTGTCACGCTGAGATACTGTCACAGCGGCGCCATGTTTAAATCTTGCATGGCGTCTCCCGTTCTCCGCGGCCTCCGCCGCCGCTCCTGGGTTATAAGTGCAGGTTGTCAGTGTGGTGTTCCATGCCTGCCGCGGCCTCCGCTGTCATCCACGAGTCTCAGCATACATTATCAGTCTGGCATCTCCTGTCCTCTGCGGCCGGCGCCGCCATTACAGTTATGTTTCCACATGGATTCCCAAGCCAGTTTTCCCTCCAAGTTCTAACATGGGCGCAGCCATGTTGGATTCAATCACATGTTTCAGTTCCTCCAATCCACTGCCTGGAAATCTGCATAATTGCCCAGCCAATACCTGCATTGCTGCAGGTATAAGTATCCTGTGCCTGGGCTAGCAAATCGTCAGTGCTTTGTTTGTCATACATTGTTCCAGTCTCTCTCCTGTGGTTGTTTCTCCAGGTTCCAGCTCCTGTCTCCAGCATCCACTAAAGAGACCCGCACCTGCCTACCATCCTGCGGTGCAGCCTGACTCTGCAGTCCTCCGTGGCTGATACAGTTTCCAGCTTCCAGCTATTGCATCTGCTTCCAGCAATATCCACTATCACCGGTAATCATCCTTCAACTCCTTTATTTCCACGCTCCCTAGCATCTTACTATATTCACTCCGTGTTTCATCACCTGGCTGGTTCCACCCAGCATTCATTCAGTGACTTTATCATCTGGCTGATCCCATTCCGCATCCACTCCGTGTCTTACCACCTGGCTGGTTCTATCCAGCAAATACAACAGCTGATTCAAGTTACCAACTTCATCTGTTCCATCTACTGGCATGTTCCTCGGATATCTTCACTACTACAGCCAGGCCTGGTAAGGTTACTCCATCTAAGGACTTTAACAGCTGTTCTTAACCTACCAGTGTCCTGTGAAACCATTTCATGGTCAGAGTGCTCCAGGAATTATATTATTTATTATTGCCATTATTTAACCTTGAATGCTGTCTGTTTACACAGAGTCTGTGAATAAACTTTTATTTTGACTTTTACCTGGTTGTCATGGTCACACCTTCGGGTTTCATTTAAACACTTACATGTCCAGGGGTCTGATTAAACCTCCCCGGTTTAAGTTGCTTTCAGCCCCTACAACTGAAGCTTTCTCCTGTCAGCCAAAACCCTCAGTTGTGACAGTAAGCACTGACCATATGAATCCAGCCGGAGACCAGGATCAAGCGGCTAGGCCAATGCAAGAACTGGCAGCCAGACTCGAACATCAGGAGGCTGCACAAGGCCACATCATCCGCTGTCTCCAGGATCTCGCTACGCGGCTGGATGGGATTCAAACGACCCTCCGTGGACCTGGCACGTCCGGTGCGTCCACTACAGTGACACCAGCTGTAACCCCACCCACCTTACCCATTTACAGTCCACGTCTTCATCTTCCAACGCCAGCAAAATTTGACGGATCTCCAAGGTTCTGCAGTTGTGACAGTGGTGTTTGGTATCCAGCTGTATGGTATTTTAAGAGCAATATTCCGGTAGCAGTTTGCAGAAGATAGCATGCTCCTGCGTATATCTATGCGCAGGAACAGAATATTAATATTACACTGTATTTACTGTACTCTGATATTCGGCGGGAACCCAGTGGATAACATCTGCAAGTGCACCTGGACCAGGCGTCGCCCACCTATTCAAACCGACCTATGACCCCTCCTGTACTGTAAATGACCAGCCCTTTGACCTATGGGTGAAGAGATTACAGATTCCATTGTTTCATGATTTGGACAAATGTATAAAAGGCATGCTGCCTGGCCGGTCAAACACATTCTCTGAAGGTCATCTATCTAGATAGACTGAGGACCGGAAACAGGTGGCGCTGGCGTACAAATGTATGTATCACTGATTTTAGCCTGTTTCTCTTATGTAATTGTATTCTTGTTGTAACCCCCTTTTAGTAAATAACTGTTGGTGGGTCGGATCCCAACATATTTAAATACAATTGGTGTTGTGTCCCTTTCCTGCTAGGGATTATAGAGTGTATACCGCCTCACGTGTAGCTACTCTGTGCTTACAGCGTGACGGCGTGCGCACGCAACGTGTACGCATCTGTTAGGGGTTTCACACACACGCTTAGCGGTTGCAGCGGCCTGTACAGATATACGTTTAAGGTATTGCTTTTTACTTCCTGTAAGTTTATCAGCATTAACAGCGGATCCAGCAGCTCACCAGCACCATTTTCCCTCTGTAGCTGACACAGACGCTGACTGACAGGGATGTGCAGCCCCTGCGGAGAGACTCCAGATTACCTCAGCGGTACCAGGGGGTCATAGTGGGGGGTACTTAGTCTGCAACCCGGCTAAGCCTGGCATTAGCATTAAGGGCGCCGTGTTTTGGTTCCATACTCCCTCTGTGTCTCCCTGGAAGGGCTCCTCATGGGTTAATTGTGCAATTTAACCTTTTCCTGTGTGTGTGTGTGTGTGTGTGTGTGTGTGTGTGTGTGTGTGCTGTCACTATACAGTATGTCAGGCAAAGAGTGTGTTTCATGTAAAGCACAGTGTTCCTCTTCCCAGGGGGGTTCACTTGTGTGTACTCAATGTAGTGTCCCTTCCTGTGTAATTCATGAGTGTCCTGGTTTAGAGGAATAGTAGGGGGGGAAATTTATTGGTTATACAGGAGAGTAGAGCACTTGTTGGACCTTGGACAGGGGAAAGGCTGACCAGACGATTGTGACGTGGACGAGGGAACCAGGTTCCAAAGCCAGTTACCCTAAGGTTACATCTTAACGCCCACTAAACACCTTTATTTGGTAATCCTCCAACCATATCACCCTCCGTTTGGGTGAAAATTATTTTAAGAAGAAAGACTTGCATTTTTTATGTGTGCAGTATTTGTTTTATTTGTATTTGAATGATCATTGTATTAAATCTTCCCTATATAAATATACTACACTATATGCCTTTTTATCTGTTTCCTTGCATATGGAACCTATCCAAGAACTTTTGTACATATGAAGTATTAAGGGAAGTATTATTTTCATTGTTTCTACATTAAAGGGATTCAATTTGCCGCTTTTTATATTCACCTTTTAAGCACACCCTATTGTACCTACTCTATACACGTTCACATATACACTTTGGTAAAATGGATAACCATTGGTGCAAAGGGGGTAGCTGCTTTTATCCAGAGTTGGCGCCATATTAGCTCTCTATACTTTCTTTACACAGAACCAGCATGGCTGGACTCCATTAGGGGAATTATTTCCACAATATCTACTAAGTTATCTCGGAATGAGAAAGAGATGCAATACTTAAGACAATCTATGACTGAGTTTATGAAAAGAGACTCAGTATCCAAACCAGCATCTCAGTCCCCTGCCATTTGTTCGCAAAAACACACTTTGGCCCATATCCTGCAGTCTAACTTGGATGATGAAGGGTCAGACATGGAGGAGGGTGAGGTGGACTCAGAGGTGGGAGAGGGTACTCTGTCACAGAGAATAGAGGCTCTTATAGAGGCTATCAGAGAAGTTCTAAATATCCCTGATAAGGTGACAGGGGAGAGTGAGGAATCTTATTTTAATATTTAAAAAAAATCCTCAGACACTTTTCCTGTGTCAAAGGAATTAAAATACCCTGATTGAAGAACCATGGGTTAATCCAGATAGGAAATTTCAAATCCCTTAAATGGTTATTATCATCCTTTCCTTTTCCTCCTGAGGATAGGAAAAAATGGGAAAATCCACCAATAGTGGATGCATCAGTATCCAGGCTCTCACGAAAATTGTGTTGCCTGTCCCGGGTGCAGCCTCCCTGAAAGACACGGCTGACTACAAGATTGCACAAATCATTATATACAGCTGCGGGGTTGGCCCAGAGACCCACTATAGCATTGGGTGGATTACGTGATCCATTGCTTAATGGTCGGGTAACCTAATAAAGGGGTTAGATACCTTACCTCAAGGAGAGATTGTTTTGCTTCTGCAAAATATACAGGACTCTGCAAAACTTTATGGTGGAAGCAATAAAAGAAATAGGCTTGCTTAATGCATGCACCACAGCTATGGCAGTGTCTCCATGCAAGGGTCTATAGCTACACCAGTGGACAGCGGATGGGGACTCCAGGAAAGCATGGAAGGCCTACCTTTCACAGTTGAGGCCTCATTTGGAGATGAACTAGACAAATGGATCTCCAAAGCTACTGCGGATAAGTCCACATACCTTACTTCTGCAGCTCCACCAGCTAGGAAGGCCTACTCAGGACCCAATTTACAGTTCTTTTGGACTGCCAAGTTTAGGAGCAAGTCCAGAGATTCTTCTACCACTAGAGGGAAACCACGCAAACCAGCAACTGCTGGTTCACAGGAACAGGGCTCAAGCTCTGCTTCCTCAAAACTTCAGCATGACGGTGGACTGCGATGCCTGAAAGACTGGCAGGTGGGAGCCTGGCTAAAATGTTTTAGTCACATCTGGACAACATCGTGCTAGGATCCCTCGGTCATAAATCTTATTTCCCAGGGCTACAGACTGGAGTTCCAGTAGCTCTCACCTCACATATTCTTCAAATCAGGCTTACCAGTTTCACAAGAGGCAAGTATAACTTTACAGAACACCATTCAAAATCTGGTACAGACCCAGGTCATTGTTCTAGTTCCACCTCATCTGCAAAAGAAGGGGTACTATTCCAACTTGTTTGTAGTACCAAAACCAGACGGTTCGGTAAGACTGATTCTGAACCTCAAGTCGTTAAACCCGTACTTACGAGTGTTCAAATTCAAGATGGAGTCTCTGAGAGCGGTTATCTCAGGTCTGGAGGAGAGGGAATTCCTACTGTCTCTTGATATCAAGGAAGCGTACCTTCACACTCCGATCTGGCTGCCTCATCAGGCTTATCTATGATTTGCACTGCAGGACTGTCACTACCAGTTCCAGGCTCTGCCATTTGGTCTCTTCATGGCACCAAGAGTGTTCACCAAAGTGATGGCAGAGAACATAATTCCGTACCTGGATGATCTTTTGATAAAGGCACCGTCCAGGGATTGTTTCTTGGACAGCATTGCCCTCTCAACCAGACTACTCCTGGATCACGGGTGGATTCTGAACCTACCAAAATCTCACCTGAAACCGACACAGAGGCTTCCTTTCCTGGGAATGATAATGGACACAGGGTCTCAGAAAGTGTTCCTTTCCTTGGAAAAGGCTATGGTAATCCAGTCGATGGTTCGGGCTGTCCTGAAGCCAGAACAGATCTCAGTGCATCTGTGCATTCTTCTTCTGGGAAAAATGGTGACCTCTGATGAGGCGCTTCAGTATGGAAGGTTTCATGTGACGCCCTTCCAACTAGATCTATTGGACAAATGGTCTGGATTGCATCTTCACATGCACCAGAGGATCCATCTGTCACCAAAAGCCAGGATCTCCCTTCTGTGGTGGCTACAGACTTCTCACCTCGTCGTGGGTCGGAGGTTCGGAATTCAGAATTGGATTCTGCTAACCACAGACACAAGCCTCAGAGCTTGGGGAGCAGTCACCTAAGGGGTGCAGTTTCAGGGAAGATGGTCAAGTCAGGAAGTCGTCCTTCCAATAAACATCCTGGAACTCAGGGCTATCTACAACGCCCTTCTGCCAGCCTCATCTCTACTTTGGAATCAGGCCTCTCAAATCCAGTCGGACAATGTGATGGTGGTAATGTACATAAACCGACAAGGCAGAACGAATAGCAGAGCAGCAATGTCAGAGGTGTCAAGAATTGTCCTCTGGATGGAAAAACACACTGTGACATTGTTGCGATCTTCATTCCAGGAGTAGACAACTGGGAAGCAGACTTTCTCAGCAGACATGACCTGCACCTGGGGGAGTGGGGCCTTCACCAGGAGGTGTTCCGGTGGTTGACACATCGGTGGGGATATCCACAGATCGACATGATGGCCTCTCGACTCAAGAAGCTCAGGCGGTATTGTTCCAGGTTGTGGGATCCACAAGCAGTGGCGGTAGATGCTCTGACAACTCCATGGGTCTGCCAGCTGGTGTACGTGTTTCCTCCACTTCCTCTGATCCCAAGAATTCTAAAAAGAATAAAAAGGGAAAAGGTTCACGCAATCCTCATTGCTCCGGATTTGCCACAAAGGGCCTGGTATGCGGATCTTCTTGAGATGCTGCTCGAAGATCCGTGGCCTCTACCTCTTCGTGAGGATCTTCTGCAACAGGGCCCGTTCATCTATCAAGACTTACTGCAGCTACGTTTAACGGCATGGAAGTTGAACGGCTGATTATTGCGAGGAGAGGGATTCCTGACAAGGTCATCCTGACTGTGATCCAAGCCAGGAAGGGGGTAATGTCTAAACATTACCACCGTATCTAGAGGAAATATGTCTCTTGGTGTGAGAGCAGACAATATTCTGCGGTGGAATTTCATCTGGGATGTTTCCTGCTTTTTCTGCAGTCGGGATTGGATGTGTGCCTACATCTAGGCTCCATAAAAGTCCAGATTTCGGCCTTGTCTGTTTTCTATCAGAAACAATTGGCTTCTCTCCCTGAGGTCCAGATGTTCTTGAAAGGTGTTCTGCACATCCAACCTCCCTTTGTGCCTCCCACAGCACCTTGGGACCTCAATTTGGTGCTGCATTTCCTCCAATCGGACTGGTTTGAGCCATTACTGGTTACATGGAAAACTGTCACACTGTTGGCCTTGGTTTCGGCAAGATGTGTGTCGGAACTAGGGGTATTGTCTTACAAGAGCCCTACTTCATTTTCCATGAGGACAGAGCTGAACTCAGAACTCGTCAGCAATTTCTTCCTAAGGTGGTGTCTGCGTACACTGCGAACCTATTGTGGTTCCGGTTGTTACGGACACCTATGCTACTTCAAAGTCTTTGGATGTTGTGAGGGCTTTGAAGGTATGTGTAAAGAGAACAGTTCGTCAGAGGAAATCGGACTCGCTGTTCGTTCTCTATAACCCCAATAAAATTGGGTGTCCTGCTTCAAAGCAGTCTATTGCATGCTGGATGAGGCTCACTATCCAGCATGCTTATTCCATTGCAGGCTTGCCGGTTCCAAAATCTGTACAGGCCCACTCTACTAGGTCGGAGAGTTCTTCTTGGGTGGCTGCCCGGGGTGTCTCGGCTTTACAGCTCTGCCGAGCAGCTACTTGGTCTGGTTTGAACATGTTTGCTAAGTTTTACAAGTTCGATACTTTGGCCTCTGAGGACCTTCAGTTTGGTCAATAAGTTCTGCAGGAACCTCAGCACTCTCCCACCCAGTTTGCGAGCTTTGGTACTTTCCCATGGTACTAAATGGATTCCCAGTATCCCCTAGGACGTAAGAGAAAATAGGATTTTAATTACCTACTGGAAAATCTTTTTCTCCTAGTCCGTAGGGGATACTGGGCACCCGCCCGGTGCTTCGTTCTTCATGCACTGTTACTTGGTTAAGTATTCTGTTTTTTTCAGCTGTTGCTTTGGTTTAGCATGGCTTTCCTCTTGTTTGTGTGTGCTGGTTCGTAATCTCACCACTTTCTTTATCCTTCTCTCAAAGTATATCCATCTCCTCGGGCACAGTTTCCTAGACTGAGTCTGGTTGGAGGGGCATAGAGGGAGGAGCCACTGCACACTATCAAATTCTTAAAGTTCCCAAGGCTCCTAGTGGATCCGTCTATACTCCATGGTACTAAATGGATTCCCAGTATCCCCTACGGACTACGAGAAAATAATTTACCGGTAGGTAATTAAAATCCTATTTTCACATTGGGCAATATGCACTGAGGCTGTGCACAGCAACAGGCTTCCCATCCACAGCACTCCATCACAGGAATGGCTCTCTTGGCTCAGTGCTGCATATACATCTAAACCACAGCATACATTTTATTTTAAACATTTGCTCTTAATTTGTTGCTGTGCCCAGCACTTAGCGCTGGGCTCCCCTACCCTAGTTCTGCTGCCTGCCTGCTGGGACTCTCCCCCTGGTACAGCACAGCAGAGCCGTAACTACGTGTGTGCCAGGTGTGCCTAGCACACAGCGCAGTCGACCTGCAGGCATCCCCGTTAATTTACTCAGCGGCATTGTAATGAGTCAAATGGACTCATTACAAGCCGCCAGAGAGGAGCAGCAGCACCGGAGGCAGGAGAGAAGGACGTGGGGGGGGGGGGGGCGCAGCAGTGCACTAATTGGTTGTGGCGCTGCTCAGAGCCGTCCCTCTCCTTCCACTGTGCGGCTGTGCGCCCCCTCCCTCTCCCCCAGTGCCTGCAGCATCGTCAGCGGCTCAGCGCCAAAATGGGGACTGTGTTTGTGGGAGCCGGGAGGAGGAGTTCCATGGAGGCAGTGGCAGCAGGAGCTGCCGAAACGATACAGAAGACAGGAGGAGGGGAGGTAAAAAAAGAGACAGGGCTATACAGTTTACAGGCTGGGGTGGACTTAGGCGGCACTGCATATTGCAGTTCAGTGGTACATCACTTTCATAACATCAACGTTTCGGTGCCAGCATGCACCAAAGTCAGGATATGATGTAGCATACACAAACAAAGACACATATAAGTCAAATACCCAGACTCACCCTCCTAAATACCTGTAAAATCACCCTCATCTAGATCATCTGAGCTCCGGGTGGGTCAGGGTAGAGGCTAGATCCAAGTGGCCTAAGTGACCTTTTCCGTCAGGGGGAGGAGCCACGACACAAGGGGGGGGGAGCTACGCCAGTGGTGCAGTTGGTCTAGTATCCACACCACCAACTATTACCTTTAGTAATTAGGTGGCGAGCGAAGCGAGCCACCGTGCCCGAAGCGTGGCAAGCGAAGCGAGCCCGCGAGGGTACTTTTCGGGTACCTTGTTCGGCCGCAGCTCCTCCCCCTGGTGACGGGTCTCCTCCCCTAGGTACGTCAGAAGGTCCCTTCTCCCACTCCAATATAGAACCAACCGGTGGGTCAGCGGCTTCCTGGCATGTGGGGCGCTTAGCAGTGGCGTCATCCCGTTGTCCCGACAACGCTGTAACCAACGGGGTGCCTCTGTGTGACGTCCTCCCGTCGTCAGGACAACTGAGGCATGTGTGTTGGTAACCTGGGACGCCGTTGCGTCTCCCCGGCCCTCACTGTCACGTCGGTTGTGTCTATGTTGCCTTCGTGCAAAGGACCTGGACGTGACAAAACGAGTGGGCAGGAGACAACTTCCGCCCTTACAGCTCCTAAATGTTTCCTTCGTTCTCCGTTCGTTTAGGGTATTTTTTTTTTCTATGCAGCATTGGACCGTTCGCCACGCATCGGACTCGGTGTAGCGCTCCGCTCCGCTTCGCTCGCAACACTTTTCTATTCCAAATAGATTGTGACATGGACCCAGGGGGTTATGGGAAAGGTCCTTAGCGCGAAGAGAATCTAGACGCAACCCTGTCACGTCACTCTTGCTGCTGCAGTCCGCTCCTTCACAGCTCTAAATCAGATAGAAAATAAGACAAAACATTTAAAAAAAACATGTATAAACACTGCAGAGACAAGAATGTACACATACATACACCTGCCACTACGGACTATATGGATATTACTCAAGTAGTTAATATACTTAAATTATTGATCCTACCCACCAGACAACTACACCATCATTAAGGATACACCTAGGATAATCTGGTACTTATTCATATTTTTAACATCTTAGCGCAGGGAAAGGTAGGATAATCACCTGTAAACCGGGTTATTCAAACTCATTGTGCTGGCTACTCCATTACACATTCACTCAAAGGAGTGTAAACATTTTCTATCTAACCAAAAATATTTCTTTTACAGGTACCGCATATTTTTTAATATTCCATTCATTTCTTTATATAATCATTCACTCTCTATAGCGCTTTCCATTTTTTATTATATATACAAATAGTTTGACAACAGAGAATTTGATTAAACTACTACATGATCACATAAGGCTATTCCAGCAGATCTTTTCGTTTAAACCGCGAGGGGCCACAGTGTCCAATCTCATTATCCACTGTGCTTCAAGAATTAATAGTTGTTTATTTCTGTCACCCCCTCGTCGATTAGCTGGTAAGTGATCTATGATCATATATCTGACACTGGTTAGTGGATAGCCACGTTCCGCAAAGTGGTTGGCAACAGGTTGATCACTGCTGCCACATATATATATATATATATATATATATAATGTATAGAGAGAGAGAGAGAGAGAGAGAGAGAGAGAGAGAGAGTAGAAGTCCGGAATTCCAGAAAAGCAATGTAAATAACTGCGCCCGGTACCCTCACTTGATGCTGGGGACGCTGTCTGCCATAATGTGTGAAAGGGGGACGCTGTCTGCCGTAATGTGTAAAAAGGGGGACGCTGTCTGCCGTAATGTGTAAAAAGGGGACGCTGTCTGCCGTAATGTGTAAAAAGTGGACGCTGTCTGCCGTAATGTGTAAAAAGTGGACGCTGTCTGCTATAATGTGTAAAAAAGGGGATGCTGTCTGCCGTAATGTGTAAAAAGGGGACGCTGTCTGCCATTATGTGTAAAAAGTGGACAGTGTCTGCCGTAATGTGTAAAAGGTGGACTCTGCCATAATGTGTAAAAGGGGCTCTACCTGGTGTAGTGGCGCTACTGTGTGGCGTAATTTAAATAATGGAGACTACTGTGCACTGTAATCTGAATTGGTATTATTGTGTGGCCACACCCCTTCCTTATGAAGCCACGCCCCTATAATTTTTTACGCGACGTAGGCGCGCGGAAATTATAGGGGCGTGGCTTCATAAGGAAGAGGTGTGGCCTACCCCCATAGTGCAAAATAGGGGCAGTGCGCGCCGCACTGCCCCTATATTGCATTATGGGGGGGAGGGCGCCAATGACATTTCTTGCACACAGAGCTAAAATGTCTAGTTACGGCACTGCAGCACTGCAGCACAGCGCATGGAGGGGGGTTAACTAACTGCATTGCTGAATCACTGCACTGGGAGCTGAAGGTCCCGGACCTCCACATAATAATAGTTGCGAAAAAAATGAAAGATTGCTTTTTTGGAGTACTCTTTTATATATGTGATGATTAAATTGATATGATTGTTAATTTTAAAACGTAACTTTTAATATTCTTACTTATGATAATAGGGGTAAGTAATTGTGATTTGTGTGACTTTGTAAATAATTAAATGTTAGTCACCCCTCCTTATTCTAAATCTTTATTAAAGGACATAATTTGTCTCCGTGGTAATTTTTTTGTATGAATGAAATTTTAGGAATCAGTTTTCAACCTTATTGATAATTATTTCATAAAACCTTCACCAGTTAACAACTGTAAATATATCCTCAATGTAAGAAGAATATTACATAGCTATCATAGACACACTCCTATATACAATTTCACAATATGGAATCATCAGACAGTCATCAATACAAACCCTGAGTCAGTGGCATAAGTTCGTCCCAGCTGCCCAGAGTCAAGATAAATATTGGTGCCCTCCTATTTCCTATATTAAGGTGTGTGTGTGTGTGTGTGTGTGTGTGTTCTGAAAAATATTTATATACTGTATACATTTAATTGTCTTTTATTTTAAATCACACATTTCTTAGCAGTCATACCCAGGATTAGAGTCCATGACCTGTTACGATCACAGCAGTCACTTTACTGATGGAGTTATTTGCTCCTGTAGAGGAAGCATGAGAATTCTAACTATATGAAATTATGTGTAATTGTCAGAGAAGTAGCTTCATATAGTTAAAATTCTCATATTTCCTATACAGGAGCACACAGCTTCATCAGTAAGGTGTCTGCTTCCAGTGTAATAGGGTGTGGTTTCTAATCCTGGGTGTGATACTTGTAAAATGTGTATATTATTCAGTAAAATAAAGAGGGTGTGATATGTAAGGTGCAGGGACCAGTGAGGAAGTCGGCCACTGAAAAAACAGCGGCAGCTATCAATTAACTTAATTCAATGGTGTCACAGAATGGGAGGAGAGGTGCCCCCCTTCAGAGCAGGAGCCCGGCGGCAGATGACTCCGTTGCCTCCCAGAGTTCTGCCTCTGCCCTGAGTCAATAATCCAGGCAGTGGTTCCTTACTATGCACAACAAGGAGTGTATAACTTTCTTATAGCAGGTGGTCTTTAGAATTCTAAATCAGTATTGACATGGTACATTATTGATTTAGCTGGATACCTCATAATAACGGATACAGTTTGTGCATTCGAGTTATACAGCTAGAGAAAAAGTATAACCTCCTGATTATGCTGCACCTTTTAATTCAATCAGTAAATGCAGCTATGCATTCCGGCTGCATAACAGGAGAAAAAGTATGCCCTCCATATTCAGCACATCACACTGCACCTTGATTTCAAATGCAATCAACAAATGCAAACACAAAGCAGATCTTACCAGATATACATTGTGGTGTTGGCAATTAAATAAAATTTGCATGATATATAGAATCTTATTGGTATCGACTGTACCCAGGTTTCATTACTTGATATTATGTTAAATGGGGTACCCCTTATCCAGGAGTGACAACAGAAAGAGTGCAGTGAAAAATTACAACTTATCTTCACTGCAACTGTTTCCTTTGCTCACCTCCCATTGCCATAAGAAAAATAACAGATTCAGATTCTTACCTGTTAATATGTTTTCCTTTACTCTTCCATGGCAGCACCACCTCTGGGTTATTCCCCCTATAGGTAGAGACAGGAAAGAAGAAGAAAAAAGACACCAGCCCTATATAAGCCACTCCCATTTTGGCCTCAGTGTCTTTCATTCCCCAAGCATTAATCCAATAGAACATTTAATCAAAACAATAATCAAACTGAGAAAAAAATTATATCCTCAGGTGGGAATATATGTGCTCCTATGGAAGAGTAAAGGAAAACATATTAACAGGTAAGAATCTGTTATTTCCTTTACCCCCCATGGCAGCACCACCTCTGGGTCATACCCAAGCAGTTACATCACTGGGTGGGCTAAATAATACTGACCGAGAAATTGTAATTTTCTTTTTTTCTTTTTCTTTTAGTGAAATCACCGCACTGAGTATTTTCCTTCCAAATTCAGCATCTGCCGACCAGTAGCGGATCTTGCCATGGGCAAGCAGGACTTTTGCCCAGGGCGCCGCCTTCCGGAGGGCGCAGGGCGCCATCCGGAGGGCGCCGCACCAGGGCAAGATCCGCTGCTGCTGTGCTCCCCGCTGCCCGCTACCGCTGGCCGCTGTGAAGGGAAACTAGACACGTACGCATCTAGTTTCCCTTCGTGGAGAGGTCCTTTACTGTGCGGTGCGTGATTACGTCATCGCGCACCGCACAGCAAAGGTCCTCTCCACGAGGGGAACTAGACGCTACGTGTCTAGTTTCCCTTCATGGAGAGGACCTTTGCTGTGCGCGATGACGTCATCGCGCACTGCACATCATTTCAGTCTGTACAGGGGGCGTAAATGACCACGCCCCCTGTACGAAGCCACGTCCCTCTCGCTGCCCTGGGCGCACAGAGCCCCAGAACCGGCCCTGCTGCCGACTCTTGTACGTCAATTCTATAATGTGTCGCAAAAGTATAGACTGAAGTCCAGCCTGCAGCCTTACAAAGTTCCTGTATTGATGCAAATTTCTTCTCTGCCCACGAGGTCGCCATTGCCCTGTTAGAATGTGCTTAAAAATCTTTGGGCACATCCAACTTCTTTGTTTTATATGCCTCCGCTATACAGGACTTAATCCATCTTGAAATAACAGTCTTTGACGCACCTTCCCCATTGTTCTTCCCTTCCATTAACACAAAGAGTTTTTCGGATTTTCTAATTGCAGCTGACCTGTCTATATAGACTTTTAGCGCTCTAACAAGGTCCAATTTATGTAAGCTCTCTTTCTTGTCATTCTTTAGTTCTGGGAAAAAGATGGTAAAAAGATTTCTTGATTAACATGAAAGCTACAAACTACTTTGGGAAGAAACTGTGGATTCGTGCGCAAAACCACCTTATTTAAAAAAAAATGAATGAACGGTTGCTCTACCCAGAGAGCCTGCAGTTCTGAGACTCTTCTTGCTGATGTGATGGCCACCAGAAAAACCACTTTCCAAGTTAAACGCAATTTCTCGCAAAGGCTCAAAAGGTGCATCCGTTAGCACGTTCAAGACCAGATTTAGATCCCAGCGTGCAACAGGCGCCCTAAACACCGGCTTCACCTTTTTTGCTGCCTGTACAAACCTCATCACATATTTATTGACTGCAATATCTTTATCCAACATTGACCCTATAGCTGAAATTTGTACTTTAATAGAACTTACCGACAGACCTGCCTGCAGAAAATCCATTATAACAGGAATTTCATCCATATTCCTGACTTTCTCCAGAACACAAACTTTTTCCAGATCCTGTACTACGTCTTACAGGTCAATAGTTTCCTGGCTTTAAGCAGTGTTGCTTCTACTTTGTTAGAGAATCCTAACTGCTTTAAATTTCTGGTTTCAACAACCATGCCGTCAGGTTCCATGCCCTGGGCTGAGGCTGATGCATAAGATCTTGGGATAAAAGGTCTGGAGCTGCTGGTAATTTCCAGGGCCTGCTTACTGCCAACTGCAGGACTTGTGGGATCCAGGCCCGCCTTGGCCAATATGGCAGGATTGCTAACACTATAACTTTTTCCTGCTGTATTTTCCTCAGAATCCTTGGAATGAGGGGAAACAGAGGAAATACGTATGCCAGAGACATATTCAATGTAGCCGTGAGAGCATCCACCTGAGCTGCTTGAGGTTCCCGATACCTGGAGAAGAACACTGGCACCTTCCTGTTGCAGGCCGTGGCCATAAGATCCACCTGTGGCAGACGCCATTTTGCCACTATGACATTGAATACTTTGTCGCTCAGCTGCCACTCTCCTGCAAGAATGGTATGTCTGCTCAGGAAATCTGCCACTCTGTTTTCCTTGCCGGCTACAAATACTGCTGTGATGCTAAACACATTTCGCTCTGCCCATTGCAAGAGACACTTGACTTCTTCCATCATAGGATCGCTTTTTGTACCTCCCTGATGGTTTATGTAAGCCACCACAACTCTGTTGTCCGACCTTATTACTACTTCTTTTCTGCTGAGAACACTTTGAAAACGAAGACACGCCATACCGACTGCCCTAATTTCTCTTATGTTCGAGAGGGCGGACTGAAAATCTAATGGCCAGATTCCTTGAACCACTTCTTGACTGTAAACAGCTCCCCAGCCTAACCGGCTCACATCTGTTAGTGACTATCACTTGTTGAACCATACTTAAAGACTTTCCCTTTTGCAGTCTCTGTTCGTTCAGCCACCACTGTAGATCCATTTTTGCACCCTTTGACAGCGCTATCTTCTGCGTCAAGACTTTGCTGTTGCTGTCCCACTGGGTCAAGAAACATCTCTGCAGGCTCCTCATATGCAGTCTCCACCACGGAACTGTATCCAATGCTGCTGCCATGAGACCTAAAGTCTTGAGACACTCCTCTGATGTGACTATGTGTCTTTCTAACATCTTGAGTAACTGACTTCTTATTTTCTGTTTTCTTACTGTAGTTAACTTCACTACCATAGATTCTGTATCTATTTGAACTCCCAGATACTTTATTTGCCTTGTAGGAGTCAACTGGCTTTTTTCTACATCTATCAACCAGCCGTGCTGCCTTAGACATTCAAGTGTTTTCAACATATTTTGTTTCACCTCCAGTTTTCCGTCTGCTGCTATCAGGATATCATCCAGGTATGGCCAAATCATGATACCTTTTTCCCTTAGATGTGCCAGACCACTACTAAAACCTTTGTAAAAGTCCTTGGAGAACTGTCTAACCAGAATGGCAGAGCTCTGAACTGGTAACTTTTCCCTAGAATATGGAACCTGAGAAACTTTTGATGTCTTTTTCGAAGATGGGGACATGCAGATAAGTGTCTTTGAGATCGATAGATGTCATATACATCCCTTGACGCAGATCCAGCAGGATTGACCTTATGGACTCCATCTTGAACTTTCTCGGCTTGATAAAACAATTGAGGCCTCTTAAGTCCAATATGGTTCTGAAACCCCCTGAAGCTTTTTTTATGATGAAGAATCTGGAGTACCACCCCTGGATTTCTTGACTGGTTGGGATCTCCACTACTACTTTTTGATCTATCATAGTTTGCAAACTTAGCTTCAGAGCTTGACGTTCTAAGCGACCTTCTGGAACTGGAGAGCTGAGAAAAAAAATTTCCTGGTCGCCCCGCAAACTCCAGCTTGTATCCGCTTGTGACTATCTCTAGCACCCATTTGTCCGAAGTCGGGTTTCTCCATACATCGCCGAATCGCAGCAGTCTTCCACCTACAGCTTCTGGTTCCTTCCTTCTGGCATCATTGGGTGAACTGACGCAAAAAAGTTCTGTTATCCTTGCTATGTTGGCCACGAAAAAAAGAATGTGAAGTACTCCACTGACCTCTCCTATAATTTCTGCCTGGCCTATAGGCCTTGGAATCCCTATATTCCTGAGATTGCGTCTTCTGAGTTCTCGCAAAGAAGGCTTTCCTAGGTCCATTATCCTGCGGCAACCATACTGACATGCCGCCTGACAGTTTACTAATTATTTTATCTAATTGTTGACCAAACAAATAATCTCCTTGAAAAGGCAATGACAACAGCCTATTTTTTGACTGCACATCCGTCTCCCATGGTCTCCGCGATAAGGCCCTTCTTACTACAGCCGTCGTTGCACCAGCCCTGGCTGATAACTTCACTGAATCCATCGACGAATTGCATAGGAACTCTACAGCAAGCTGAATGTTCTGCACTGACTTCAACAGCTCCGCTCTCTTTATGCTATCTAAAACATTTGATTCCAGATGGTGACACCATCCTCTCAGAACTCTCGTGGTTTCTGCCATAGCTGCTGCCGGTTTCATGGCTGCCCTTTATAAAGCATGCTGCTTTATAAGGGGAATTATAATTGCTACTTCAATTCGTCTATCCATCGGATCCTTGAACACATTAGCATCCTCTAATAGCAACGCTGTCTTTCTAGAAATTCTTGCAATAGCCGCATCTACTTTAGGAGATTCATCCCACTTTACAACCTCTTCCTGGAGAAAGGGATACATTTTACCTATCCTTTGTGGAACAGACACTCTTTTATCCAGGTGTTTCCACTCCTCTGATACCACATCCTTGAGAGCTTTCGACAATGGAAATACTTTCCCTTTCTTTCTAGTTTCTTTGACTGATATCGCCCAGTGTGTAGGGCCTATTAGAAACCACAGACTACTCCTCAGACTTTGAATTATCTGATGCTATAAAAGCCTCTTCCACATCTGAAACTTCAGAATTATCACTCAATACTGCCCTGGATCTCTTCACTGACAATCTATTAAAATCCTCTTTGGTTACAAAGGTATCTGACAGAGCTGCTTTCAGTAATCCCACCAGTTCTGACATCTGAGAAGGAGGTATAATTTGCTGAGGTATCTTGCAATCTCCACACACATTTCCTGAGGCTTTATCTGGCAATGCCTTGTCACACAATGAACACTTGTGTAAATGCAATCTCTTGTGTTTAGCTTTAACATCCACCCTTTCCTTACTGGTCTCTGACCTACCAAAGAAAAACAGAAAAAACACACCCCACTAACTACTTTGTGAGTAAAGCTACCTAACACCACACACCCACCAGCAGGAAAAAAAACGTTGCAGAAAGAAAAGAAAAACTTTTGCAAAGAAAAACTTTCTTACCCAGATTTCTTAGTGGTTGGACGTTTTTCTACCTCCATACTGCCTGCAGCTGAAAGCATTTCCAGCTCCTCTGAGGCTCAGAGGCAATATACACACCCTGCAGCACTTCCTGCTGCTGTGCACCTCCAAATATATCCCCAGTCGTCACTTCCGGTTCGTGGTAGTACTTCCGGTCCCGGCGTCCACCCGCTCTGCCCTATGGATGAACCTGGGCTGAGCGCGGCGAGACCTCACTCACCACCGCGCCCAGACACCGCTGCTATCAGCTGCCCGAGTATATGGGAAATGGCAAGCAGCACACGTGCCCACTCCCCCAGCGCATAGAGGCCGGCTCCACACCTCCTCTCTCCCCACCGGACAGCTGCAGCGGTGGAGGGGAGGACCCACAGAATCCAGGGTAAGCTCCTACTGGTGGTACCTGTCTGCTACCTTGGAAAAAAAAAAAGACACTGAGGCCAAAAGGGGAGTGGCTTATATAGGGTTTTGTGTCTTTTTTTCTTCTTTCCTGTCTCTACCTATAGGGGAAATAACCCAGAGGTGGTGCTGCCATGGGGGGTAAAGGAAAAATGTCTGGTACACATGCATTTAAAATAATTTCGCAGAATTTCAATACTGTAGGAGATATGTTTGAGGATTGTTATTCTGATATAGGAGGTAGTACAGCATTTATAGCAGCCGTCATCATCATTGGAGTTGATAACGGGTGAGAGTAAGGATTTTTGCCATGCTGATAGAAACACAGATACAGCGCCACTGCATTTCCCTGTATATGGTGTCAGATGGACATTCATACCAATGGCATTGCAGGGTCCAAATGCGCCACCAGAGAACGTGTGAGCGCTGGGAAAGAAGAGAGGTGAAGGCGATCATATAGGTTACCGTGCTGGAAGTGGCAGTTGGACACTGCTGGATGCAGCTTCCTCCTGCGGTGAGGAGCCGGTAAGTACATTGACACTGTTTTTAATTAATTAATACCCAGGTCATACAGCTTAGATCAAGGTATCATAAATAGTTAATTTAGGGCATAGTTATTTGCCTATTATTTTAACAGAGCTACAGTATGTTGTTATAGCCGCTACAGTATACAAAACATTTCCATACAAGATTGTAGGTTAGGAATCTGTTTTCAACTTTATTTATCGCTGGATACCTCTTAATAACGGATACAGTTTGTGCATTCCAGTTACACAGACAGAGAAAAAGTATAACCTTCTAATTATGCTGCACCTTTTAATTCAATCAGTAAATGCAGCTGGATACCACAGTCACGGATACATTTATGCATTCCGGCTGCATAAAAAGAGAAAAAGCATGCCCTCCATATTCAACACATCACACTGCACCTTGATGTTAAATGCAATCAACAAATGCAAACACAAAGCAGATTTTACCAGATATATATTGTGGTGTTGGCAATTAAATAAAATGTGCCTGATATATGGAATCTTATTGGTATCGACTGTACCCAGGTTTCTTTACTTGATATTGTGTTAAATGAGGTACCCCTTATCCAGGAGTGTTAACAGAAAGAG
Source organism: Pseudophryne corroboree (assembly GCF_028390025.1). NCBI lineage: Eukaryota > Metazoa > Chordata > Amphibia > Anura > Myobatrachidae > Pseudophryne > Pseudophryne corroboree. The sequence continues at coordinate 686,296,966 of NC_086444.1, forward strand.
TGCAGTTAAAAATTGCAAAAAATCTTCACTGCAGCTGTTTCTGTTGCTCAACCCCACTGCCATAAGAAAAAAATGTCTGGTACACATGCATTTGAAAGAATTGTGCATAATTTCAATACTGCGAGAGATATGTTTAAGAATTGTTATTCTGATTTAGGAGGTAGTACAGCATGTATAGCAGTCATCCTCATCTGCTTCTCGTCATCATCATCATTGGAGCGGATAATGGGTAAGAGTAAGGATTTTTGCCACGATGATAGAAACACAGATACAGCGCCACTACATTTCCCTGTATATGGTGTTAGGTGGACCTTGATACCAATGGCATTGCAAGGTCCAAATGCACCAACAGGGAATGTGTGAGCACTGGGAATGAAGAAAGGTAAAGGTGGTCATATGGGTTACTGTGCTGAAAGTAGTGGTTAGACACAGCTGGACGCGGCTTCCTCCTGCAGTGAGGCGCCGGTAAGTATACTGACACTGAACGTACGTTTCACCACGCAGGCTTGGTCACCAGTTAGCCTGACGTGATGTTAACCGTCCATTGTTTTAAACTTCAGTCCCCCAATCTGCATTCAATATGCTAATTAGGTAATTTCTTCACCTGTAGCTGATTGCTGGGTGGACTGTGTTGGGCAATTTCTCTATAGCTGTGCATGTAGCAAGTTTACCAATTAACCCTAGTAACCCCTTATGGTAAATTAAGCCTAAGATAAAAATATACATTATGGTAAGAACTTACCGTTGATAATGGTATTTCTTCTAAGTCCACAGGTTCCACAGGATAACAATGGGATATGATGGAGCGACAGTGGATTGGCAACAAACGATCAAAAGCTTTCCGGCCTCCCAGGAAGCAACGAGCATGTCCATATATTCCGCCCCCTGGCTCAGGCAAATCAGTTGTATTCCAAAGCACAAGGCAGGAGCATCATGTAGAGCCCTAATCAGGCGAGAAGAACACACATGCACACCCTTCCATACAAGAAGGAAGTGGTTAGTGAGTAGAAGGATGCTCATATCAGGTGCGTCAGGGTGGGATCCCTGTGGAACCTGTGAACTTAGGAGAAATACCGATATCAACGGTAAATTCTTACCATAATGTATATTTCTCCAGCAGGGTCAACAGTTTATCCACAGAATAACAATGGGATTTCCAAAAGCAATTTAGTGATGGGGATGCTCCTGATTAGACAGGAGAACCTTACGCCGGTTCAGCGTCATGAGAGGCAAAAGTATCCAAGGCATAATGCCTAATGAATGTATTAATGGAAGACCATGTGGCTGCTTACATATCTGTTCTGCTGAAGCACCATGTTGTGCTGCCCATGAAGGACCTACCTAATGAGTAGAGTGAGCTGAGACATTAGCTGAAATAGGGATATCAGCTTGAGAGTATGCTTCTGAAATCGTCATTCAAAGCCACCTTGCCAGCATCTGTTTAGTAGCAGGCCATCCTCTCTTGTGAAATCTGTAGAGAATGAAGAGAGAATCTATCTTTCTGATGGCACTGGTACTATCCACGTAGATCCTTCATGCCCGGACTACGTCCAGCGACGCATCTCCCGCAGAAAGTCCCGATACCTGAAGAGCCGGGACTACATTTTCTTCATTAAGGTGTAATTTAGACACCACATTAGGAAGATACCCAGACCTAGTTCTGAGACCTGCTTTATCTGGGGGAAAAAATCAGAAATGGGGAACGACATGACAGCGCTCCTAAATCTGATACTCTTCTAGCTGATGCCATAGCCAGTAGAAAGAGTACTTTTGCTGTCAACCATTTAAGATCCACCTTGTTAAGTGGTTCAAATGGGGCAACTTGAAGGGCTTTCAGGACTAAACCTAAGTCTCACGGTGCTGTAGGCGAAACAAAGGAAGGTTGAATGCGCAGCATTTCCTGGAAAAAAGTACGCACATCCTGCAAATTGCCAATTTTCTTTTGGAACCATACAGTCAATGCCAATACCTGCACTCTCAAGGAAGCCACCTTCAAACCTTTATCCATTCCTGCCTGAAGGAATGCTAGGACCCTGGAAATTCTAAAAGATTTCGGGTCCATACCTCCTTCACTGCACCAATGAATATAGGCCTGCCATATTCGGTGATAAATACGAGCTGAGGAAGGTTTCCTTGCTCTGAGCATTGTTTGATTTACCTGTTTAGAGAATCCTCTTGACTTTAGGATAGAGGTTTCAAGAGCCACGCCGTCAAAGACAGTCGATCCAGATGTCTGTGATAACAGGGACCCTGCATCAGTAGTTCTGGACGTTGAAGGAGCAGAATTGGAGCATCCATCGACATTCCCTACAGATCTGTGTACCAATGCTTTCTGGGCCAAGCCGGAGCTATTAGAATCACGGCACCCTCTGCTTACTTTATTTTCCTCACCACCCTGGGTAACAGGATGATTGGAGGAAACAGATAAGCCAGATGAAAGTCCCATTTCACCGACAAGGCGTCCACAAAGATCGCTACGGGACCCTTTGTTCTTGACCTGTATGCGGGCACTTTGTTGTTCAGACGGGATGCCATGAGATCTATCTCTGGCAACCCCCATTTGCCTACTAGAGTCTGAAAGACCTCCGGGTGTAGAGCCCATTCGCTTGCTTGAATGGTATGTCGACTGAGAAAGTCTGCTTCCCATTTTAGGACTCCTGGAACGAACACTGCGGACAAGGCTGGATGATGGAGTTCTGCCAACTTTAGTATGCGACTTACCTCCTTCATTGCTTTTTGGCTGCGAGTTCCTCCCTGATAGTTGAGGTACACTATTGCCGTCGCATTGTCCAAGCAGATCTGGACTGGTTTTCCCTGAAGAATGTCCTTTGCCTGAATCAATGCCATATATATGGCCCAAAGTTCTAATAGGTTTATTGGCAGGAAACTTTCTTCTCTTGTCCATTGTCCCTGGAACCATAATTTTACAGACACTGCTCCCCAGCCCTGAAGACTTGCATCCGATGTCAGGATCTCCCAATCTGATATCCAAAAGGGTCTCCCTTTGTCTAGACCAGGCCTGGCCAACCTGTGGCTCTCCAGCTGTTGTAAAACTACAAGTCCCATCATGCTTTGCCACAGTTTTGCTATTAGGGAATGCTATAACTGTGATAGGGCATGCTGGGATGTGTAGTTTCACAACATCTGGAGATCCACAGGTTGGCCAGGCCTGGTCTAGACTGTAGCCACCAGGCTAATGACTTTCTTACCTTTACTGGAAGTACCATCATCTGTTTCTTTATTGTCTGATGTACTCCTTTCCATCTGGCCAGAATCAGACGCTGCAGAGGCCTCGGGTGGAATTATACATATTCCACCATGTCGATTGTTGACATCATCAACCCCATCACTCGCATTGCTGCATGATTGGATACCATCTGACTGTGTAATAAGTCCTGAATCTTTGACTGTACCTTGTATATCTTGTTCCGAAGTAAAAATACTTTCTACAGACCTGAATCCAGTACAGCCCCCAAGTGAGTCATCCGTTGTGATGGCACCAAAGACGATTTTGCCCAATTTATGGGCCACCCGTGCCTATGCAGACATGTTATTGTCTGTTGGAGATGGCACAGGAACAATTCCTGTGATTGTGCCAGGATTAAAAGGTCGTTGAGGTATGGAAAAATCCTTATCCCCAGCTTGCGGAGATATGCTGCCATAACCATTATAATCTTGGTAAATACTCTGGGGGCTGTGGCTAACCCAAGGGGTAGGGCCTGGAACTGGAAATGCTGCTGGAGGATAGCGAACCTGAGATAACACTGATGGGACAGTGCTATAGGAACATGTAGGTAAGCATCCTGAATATCCAGGGATACCATATAATCCCCTGGTTCCATGGCCAAAACTATGGAGCGTATCGTCTCCATGTGGAACCTTGGTACCCAAATATATTTGTTTAGCATTTTGAGATTGAGAATGGGCCAAAATGACTCATTTGGCTTCTGAACCAAAAATAGGTTGGAGTAAAAACTGTTGTGCCGGGGATACCGGAATGACTACTTCTGACTGAAGCAATTTCTGAACTGCTTCTTGCAAAGCCCTGGCCTTTGTTACTACCTGAGACGGGCTGGTGCAGAAGAACCTTCGAGGAGGATGCTTCTTGAAGGAAAAACATAACCTAGAGATACCGCTTCTTGCACCCAGGCTTCTGTTGTAGACTGCTGCCAGATCTGTGCAAACTGAAGAAGTCAGCCCCCCCCCCCCCCTGGAACCCCCCAGGTGGAGGCCCTCACCATCAGGCTGATGGCTTATCTTCTGGTTTGGAAGCTGGCCCTCTGGTGGCTCAATGCTTTTTTTATTTACCACACTTATTGTATTGGGGCTGCTTATGATCACTTTTTCCCTTTGGTTTTCCTTGAGACCGAAAGGGCCGGAAAACCGGACGACTAGGTTTGGCGTTATATGTGGAAGGAAACTTGACCTTCTTGGAGTCTGCTTCTGACCCCAGAATATCTGTCAATTCTTTAACAAAACAGAATATTTCCAGAAAAAGGCAAAGATTCCAAAACTTTTGAGGATTCTGAATCAGCTTTCCATGTACGTAACCAAACTGTTCTGCGAGCATCTATTGTTGAGGCTGATGCCCTAGAAGCAATAGTACCCATATCTAATGCAGCTTCTTCCAAGAATACTGACGCTTGTTTAATATGGGCTATATAAGATTTTTGCTATCTAGAAGCTGATGAAAAATCACTTTCCAATGCATCAGCCCAGGCAGCCACTGCCTTATGATTGCTCCAGACAGGGAATATATGGTTTTTAGAAAACCATCCACTCTCCTATCCGTGACATCATTTAAGGATGTTAATGGCAAAGGCAATATAGATTTTCGCACCAATAGAATCACATGCGTATCTACTTTAGGAGCTACCTCCCTTTTTAAACAGTCCCCGGCTGGAAAAGAATAATTGGAGTCCCATTTTTTGGGGATTCTATATTTTTTGTTGGGTGTTGCCCAAGCCTCTTCCATGATTTCCGACAAGCTGGACTGACCCTGGAAACTCAGTCTTTACTGTTTTTGGACATTTAAACACAGGTGCCTTGGTTTTTAACACAGGCTCTGCTAAATCTTCTGAGGATAGAATGACCTTCATTGCTCTAATTAATTCAGCTATATCCACTGAGCTGAGACCTTCTTCCTCCTCTTCGCATACCGAAGTAGAGTAAATAGAGCTATCATCATCCGATGAATCGTCATGTGTAGCCTGTGAAGGTGAAGATTTACTTACCATTGGTTTATCAGCTTGTTTCATTTGAGAAGCTGCTGGGGGAAATGGTATACCATAGGTAGGGAGCTGCATGTATGGATACCCCATTCCTTGTATAGAAGCTGTAAGAATTATCCGTTCAGCTATACTGGACAAGGGCCCTCATTCCTAAATGATTGTAGCTGTGCTAAATTTACACACTGACATGTGGGGGGACATGTCATTCACACTGACATGTGGGGGGACGCCAAGCACAGGGCTAGTCCGCCCCGCATGTCAGTGCCGGCCCCCCCACAGAAGAGCAAAGGCATCACACAGTGGCGATGCCTTTGCACTTCAAGAGTAGCTCCTGAGCAGCGCAGCTTTAGCGTGCTCACCGGGAGCTCTCGTCACACCCGGGCCCGCAGCGCTGCGTGTGACGTCACGCAGCCACCGTGGCCCGCCCCCCCAATGGTCCAGCCACATCTGCATTGGCCGGACTCTGCCCCCTAAATGACTGCTTATCGCTGCCATCCAGCCCCCTCCCGCCTCTTTCTCAGAGGTGATCACTAGGCAATGACGGCTGGCATGCACCGGCGCACTGCGGTGCCGGAGCATGTGCAGTTCCGACCCGATCGCTGCGCTGCGATAAACTGCAGCAAGCGATTGGGTCGGAATGACCCCCAAGGTCTGTGCAAACATAGTCCAAGGTGGATCTGTCTGTACCTGATGGTGTACAGGGATCTGCCTTTTATTCTGCTGAAAAGCAAAACAATTTGCACATAAACTATCCAGAACCAGATCCTGAGAGGATAATACAGTTTTGCAAGAAAAACATGATATGAGTGCTGCTGTAAGTGTACCTTCGTCACCTTTGCCGCTATTAGACATGATAAATAATCAGCACTTTCACAATGTTCTACACAATTTGTGACTTTAACCTTCTAAAGTGATATCAATCTGACCCTACCCATGCACCAGCATTGAGGATCAGAAGAAACAACTGACAAACATACTGTATATTAAAGTCAGTAATCACACTAGCAGTCAGTCACATGTTATATATTAGTCATATGAGCACATCATCAACTACAAACACATTTTTTTAGTATGTAGGCGAACATTTACTGAATCCTGTATAAACAGATCTAACGTATTCAGACGCAATGCAAGGAAAACCACAGTAAATGTACACAGACTCATATGCAATAGGCACTAAACTTAACTATTCATACTGGCAAAGTAGATATAAATTTAGTGCTGTATAGCCCGAACTCAGTAGAGTGGAATACAGGGAGACTCACCCCGCTTCCAGTGATCGATCAATACGTTAGCGAACGATGAGTGGATCCAGACACTACTAGTGTACACTGCCACTCCAGGAACCTATAGTGAACACAGACGCTCAGTGAATCCAGACGCACCGGTCACACAGCCGCCTATGCTGCGACCAAGTTTCCTCACGGTAACGTTCAGTGAACACAGATGCAGTGGTCACACAGTCATCTATGTTGCAACCGGATCTCTCGTGGTAGTGCCTAGTGAACACCGACGCAGCGGCCTATGCTGCGACCAAGTCCCCTCTGGTAGCGTCTGAGACGGAAGCGAGGAAACAGTTCATGGTGGGAGACTCAGCGGAAACTGGTAAAGAACCGTGGGGAGGGGCGACCAGGAGAGTGTCTGACTCCCCACTACTGACATCAACCCTAGGGATCGCAGCCTCATGCTATTCCTGGTGCCTATGATCCCTAAGGCCTATCGCTGGAGCACCCGTGGTGGTGACGCGTCAGCTACCGTTTGGTAGTCTCCTCCCAAAACAGTGCGGCTGTCATGGGCAAACGCAGGGGGGGTTTCCGGTTGGCCGTAAACCCCCCTCTTCTTGACAAGTGGCTCAAATTATGACAACAATAGCAATGGTATATAATACAATTATTAGAGCTGCCACCACATCATGCAGTTACACATGCCCAGTGGTAGCAGCTTCCTCTATCATGTTTGCTGTGTGTGTGGATCTGAGAATCAGTGCACTGGACCAGAGAGCAGCTACCAGGAAGAAGAGACAGGAGCTGTACCATGAGGTGGGAGAATGTGTGCTTAGAACGTGCAGTACCGGTTCTATTATGTTTGTGTATTTATTTATGGTATGTTTAACCATTTCTTGACCACTTATTTATGTTATTTAAAATATGTTTAATACAGTCTATACTATAGAGCATCTATAGTGTTAAATATTAATACTGTATTCCATACAGTATCCAGTGTATAAAAAGACCAATGTTGACATTAATGTCCAGGGTTGTTACTAGGTTCTTCTGCTGCGCCCCCAGACTCCCGCATGAGTTTCGATGTTCCGCACAGTGGGCGATTGTGGACAGCATTTAAACCCCCCTCTAGAAATCCTGCATTTGCCTCTGGCTGTGTCCGTATTCCATGCATGCTACGCGGAACCGATGCCTTACCTTCTCCCCGTGCTCCGGCCACAGCCTGGTAACGTCTGATGGACCTGCTAGTATACCCGACACAGACGCCCACCGAAACAGCACTGTACTCATGGGTAAGCATTGTCGCGACCCGGCGGAGAGTTGTTGGAGCGACTATTTAAAATATGCGTATAAGATGCTGTTTAGAAAGATCACTCAAAAAAAAATAGTAAACAACAGCAGCCCTCTGACCATGGTCCGGCTCCTGCAGCACCAAACAAAAAACTAATTTGCCTGAGCCAGTGGGCGGGATATATGGATGGGCCCATTGCATCCTGGGAGGCTTTTGATCGTTTGGTGCCAATCCGCTGTCGCTCCATCATATCCCATTGTTATCCTGTGGATAACCTGTGGACCCTGCCGGAGAAAGAGTATTTAATGTATATAAGCTGAATAAACGTAATTATATGACTAATGTCTATTTATATGAACCATTCTTTTGAACTGGGTTAAATATTGATCGTGATTAATCAAAATTGTTCAGTACGCTTAAATAATACAGATAAGTTGGTCTAATAGTTTCGGATCTTCTTTAGAACAGTTTAAAACTGTATGGAATAAAACTGAATACCACCATCTGGTGATCACCAGATAGCATTAAAATTCCTTTAATAATCATACATAATACAATAAATTTGAGAATATCAGGTATGTTATCATTTCAATCTAAAAACAGTTGTATCATCTTAATCATGCCCTAGCATTAACACTTCACTTGCGTTGGTACTGATTAATTAGCTATATGTTCCCAAACCAGACCCCCAGAATAAACTTAGTATTCCTACACCATTTCTATATGAAACATTTTTTTATTTATTTGTTATTGTGATCTGTATTAAAGGCAAGCATATGTTTCACAGAATTTTAGAAACCATGAGACTGTGATTGGTGTTTTTGACAAAAAAAACAAAACAAAACACTTTTACCATTTCATATAAGTGCTGCGGTGCAAACAAAATGTGTTAGGATACCTTCGATTCCCAACTGATGAGTATGCCCTTGTGTGCTTTAATATCAAAAAGATAATAATATAGGAATAGAGGGGGGGGGGGGGGGGGGTGAAGGGGAGTTTGGGGGGTTTACTAACTGCATTGTTGAATCACTGCACTGGGAGCTGAAGGTCCCGGACCTCCAACTGCAGCTCTGCACAAACTTCTGGACACTCCCATGAGGAGCTGGCTCTCCCTGTCCACCAGCATCCACCCAAATCTAATTCTCTCTGCACATGTTATATCTGCACCCCTGCATTGCAACTGGTTTTGCCCATCTGCTAACAAATTTGCTGCTATGATCATGTCTGAATTAGGCCCACAGTTACGTATATTGGTAATTGAGCTAACCATAAACTCCACACAAACTTCCTATTAGGACAGTTTATGTACACTAACCAACACACCCTCAAAAACAGAATACAACTTGTTGCCTTACAGATGAAGGCCAATGCTTACCAGGGGCATATCGTCTCTGTGAAACTGAGGGTTAACATTAGACTTACCATACTATCCATTTAAACCAGGACACTCATGAATTACACAGGTTCTGTAGCTGATTAAAACCAGGTGAAATGCAGCCAGCCACAGATCCTGGTTGATTTTTCCCAACAAATCATTCTAGTATAGGGGGAACTTTCCCCCAAATGAACGATAAGTAGGTGGACACTGGCCGCAATGTCAGCCTACTTCTTCACCATCATTGCTGTCTGGGCTCAGGCAGTGGCAGCGGCAGAGTGAGGGGAGATCTGGAGGACCAGCGCTAGATCAGCTCTGCTGCGGTGCGTCAGTCTCCAGTAGTATCTGCCTCACACTGTTATGTACGCACCCCGCTCCCATCCTCAGGCAGTCCCAGATGTTACCCCCCAAAATTGCAGGTACATCCCCCCAGTACACCCACACTTTGAATACCCCTCACTGCCAGTACACACGGCACTGTGGAACCTCCCCCCAGTACACCGACACTGTGAACCCAATACACCTCATCGATAACAGCCGACACAGTGCACCACTAAAAGGTGCCCCTGTTAGCCCGGTATTCATGGTAGTGGCAGCAGTGTGCACCCTTTCTCTCCCCCCCCCCCCACACCCCTTTCCAGTCAGCAGTGTAAACTCCCAACTTCTCCCAGGTACAGCCAGCAGTGTAAAACAATCCCCCCCCCCCTTATCTCCCAAGTACAGCCGGCAGTGTAAAACAATCCCCCCCTCTTCTCCTGAGTACAATCAACAAAGTACACCTGCCCATCTCTTCTCCCCAGTACAGCCAGCAATGTAAACCCCACCTCTTCTCCAGAGTACAGCCAGCACTGTCCCCCACCACTTATCTCCCCTACCAGCACTATCTCGCTGTTGGCACTTTATAGATACTGTCACCACCTCAATAATGTGAATGGTCAAATATGAATTGGCCGACCAGCCAGGCCAGACTGGGCTCTCAAGAGAGAAAAATGGCTGAGAGCTCGAACACAGTGATCATCAGATCCAGACAGGGACGTGCGGTGAGCTAAATGGCTCAGGAGGCACTGGCTAACCCTATAGCCAGAATTTCATGCAATATATGAGCCAAAGGGTACATCTGGGCATTATACACAGGTGCAGCGGTATAAACTACTGGAAATTTGGTGAGTTTTGATCACAGTTGTGCTGAAAAGATACACTGCCTCACCTGCCATAGACTTTTGACTCCAGAGTTTGGGCTATAAAAATTATTAGAATAATGCAAAGAAGATAATTCAAACAAACTATTATTATTTTTCATATATATTATTTAGTCAAAACTCTGGTTTAAACGTAAGTATGACAGGAAAGGCTCTGCCTCACATGCCTCACCCCACCACACGTCATTGGATGCAGATATCATGATGACTAGGTATTGGTGCCGAAGATGCAATGTTACAACACCAGTAGTCACAATGATTGAAACTGCAAAGACAAGGGAGCCCAAGGAAATGACCACAAAACAGTCACCAAAGGAGAGATCGACAAGTCAGGACAGTCCAAACTATAAAACCAAAAGGATAAGCTGAGTGGCATGATCAGCTTTGGAGCATAACCTACTGAAATAGCAGTTAGTGGAATCTGGTGTATGGAATAGTCACCAAAATGGACACGATTGTGTGAAACAAATATTTGCACAACAAGACCGACAAACGAGGTGATAAAGTTCAGTAGGGTTGGATAAAGACCATAAAGCCCGTAACAAAATGGAAACACTGTTAAACCCCCCGTGCTGCACACTCTATGCGAAGGAGCTAGAGTATGACGTACTGATGACAAGGGAAGGAATACTGAGCTTGAAAGGAGGAAACAACCAAAGCCATCCAGCACCCTCTAGAGGCACAACAGTACTATTTTAACAGGTGAGACCAGAGCCGGCCCTAACCAATATGATGCCCTAGGCAAGATTTTGGCTGGCTAGCACCACCGCTGGTTCCGCCTCTGACCTTGCATCTCTTTCCCAGCACCATCACCCTCACCCATAGCAGTCCTTATTTTGGTGTTTGTACCCCCTATATTTTAAATAGGAACAGTTTGCACATTTGGCGCACAGCCCAAACAGGGGTGTGTTTTTGCTGGCAAGAGGCATGGCCACACAATAGTAACCCCAATTCCAATTACGCCACACAGTACTGCACCTTTATTCACATTTGATCATGTGATAGTGTCCATAATTCATATTACATCCCACAGTAGTATCACTTTACCTTAAACGTTACTCCTCACAGTAGAGCCCCTTATTCACATTGCATCACACTGAATTGCTCCTTATTCACATTACACCAAATGCTCTTTATTCACATTAGATGACACAGTAGTGCCCTTTCTATATGCAACGCCACATAGCAGAGCACCTTATACACATAATGCCACACATTAGTAATGCATTTCTACACATAATTCCACACAGTAATGCACCTTACACATATGACACACATTATTAATGTCCTTATAAACATAATGTGCCTTACACATTATGACAACCTTTATTAATGCCCTTTTACACATATGCCGTACATTATTATTGCCCTTATACACATAATGACACACATAGTGCCCCCTACACATTTGCTGCACATTATTAGTACCCCTATACACATAATGACACACATACAGTAGTACCATGTTACACATGTGCCGCACATTATTAATGCCCTTATACACATAATGACACACATAGTGCCCCCTACACATATGTTGCACATTAATGCATTTTTACATGACAAACATGCTCCTTACACATATTCCAAACACTACTGCATGCACAACCAACCTACTCACATGCACACAGCTCTCATACTGCCACTAACACTGTGACCTCTGCCTCTGCTTGTATACAGATGTATCCAATCAAATCTTGCCTCAATGCTAACGTCTGGCACCTTTTTTTAATGAAAATGCATCTTATTTGCATTGCTATGTGGCTAGGATGCACAAGCAGCTTCTGTTGATTAAAATGATATGCAGCATGCCTATATACTGTGTGAGACTGTGGCTGTATCTGCATATGAAATGCTACACACAGAATATAGGCATGCCGCATATCATTTTAATCAGCAGAAGCTTCTAATGTCCCTAGGCATATCAAATGCCCTAGGCAATTGCCTAGTTTGCCTATACCTATGGCCGGCTCTGGGTGAGACACTGACTTGCCTAGAGCCTGAGCCCGTCTAGATTGTACTATGGCTGATGCAGCATCCTTCAATGCTTGCACATGACGGGGTGGTACCGGACAGGTCGCAGAAAGCCATAGATACACACCTGTGAAAGTGACACAGCAAAACAAACTGATAAGCATAAGTGAGTGTGAACTACAGGAATGCATAGTGCACATGGACACACACAGGCAAGAGTGACCAGCAATATATACTGCAAAACACACATAGGTGAGTGTGCAACACACCAATGTATAGCAGACATAAGTACGCATAGATGAGAGTGACACAGTAGTCTATATACTCTATTAACCCCACATAGGTGAGTTTGAGACACCGCAATATATAACGTAGATACATAGGTTAGAGTGACACAGCAATATAAACTGATGAACACACCTAAGTAAGCGTGAAATGCAGCCATATATAGCATACATAAATATGCACAGTGACACAATATATTCTGACAAATACCCATAGGTAAGCATAACACAGCAATATACAGCGTACCAAGATACGCATAGGTGAGAGTGACACCATGCCATATACTGATGAACACACATAAGTGAGCGTGAGACGTAGCAATATATAACATACATATATATGCATAAATGAGAGTGACCTAGCAGTGTACACTGACCACACACTGCTCATTGTCTTGTGCTGCATTGTGGTAACCAGTATACTACAGCACAAAAATCCAGTGTTGCATCTCGCTGCTCAGTGTCAGTTCTAGTATTCTCATCAGTGCTCACTATCACTGCTCATTGTCTTGTGCTGCATTGTGGTGCTCAGTATACTACAGAACATTACCAATAGTCCAGTGCTGCATCTTGCTGCTCAGTGTCAGTTCTAGTATCCTCATCAGTGCTCAGTATCACTGCTCATTGTCTTGTGCTGCATTGTGTGGTGCTCAGTACACTACAGTACATTACTAATAGTTCTTGCTGCTGTAGGGTGCTGTGGTAGTGTCCTGTGACTGTATATCGGTCATCATCATTCCAGTCACAGTGGTATCTGGGGTGTGACAATTCCAGAGGGCTTTTGTGCTGCTCACTAATACTAGTACAGTGTCTTGTGCTGCATCGTGCTGCTTAGTGTCAGTTCTCCGTAGTATCAGTGCTCAGTATAATCAGTGAGCTGTTAGACGTGCGCCCGTTATCCGCCATTAGTGCAGTGGGATTTAGACAATTGATGAAGTTATTTTGTCTCCGGTACCAAATCCCATCTAGATTCCACTTCACTAGGCAGGCAATAGCGAGATTTTGCCAATTAATTCCAGTGATTTGGACGTAGCATTACAGTGATTTTACCAATTAATATCAGTGATTTCTCTGACGTCCTAAGTGGATGCTGGGACTCCGTAAGGACCATGGGGAATAGCGGCTCCACAGGAGACTGGGCACAACTAAAAGAAAGCTTTTGATCTAACTGGTGTGCACTGGCTCCTCCCTCTATGCCCCTCCTCCAGACATCAGTTAGAATCTTGTGCCTGGCTGAGCTGGATACACACTAGGGGCTCTCCTGAGCTCCTAGAAAAGAAAGTATATTTTAGGTTTTTTATTTTCAGTGAGATCTGCTGGCAACAGACTCACTGCTACGAGGGACTAAGGGGAGAAGAAGCGAACCTACCTGCTTGCAGCTAGCTTGGGCTTCTTAGGCTACTGGACACCATTAGCTCCAGAGGGATCGAACACAGGGCCCGACCTCGATCGTCCGGTCCCGGAGCCGCGCCGCCGTCCCCCTTACAGAGCCAGAAGCATGAAGATGGTCCTGAAAATCGGCGGCAGAAGACTTCGGTCTTCAACAAGGTAGCGCACAGCACTGCAGCTGTGCGCCATTGCTCCTCATGCACACCTCACACTCCGGTCACTGATGGGTGCAGGGCGCTGGGGGGGGGGGGGGGGGGGGGCGCCCTGAGCAGCAATATTAATACCTTGGCTGGCAAATTATCACAATATATAGTCCCAGAGGCTATATATGTGTAAAATACCCCTGCCAGAATCCATAAAAAACGGGAGAAAGTCCACCGAAAAAGGGGCGGGGCTATCTCCCTCAGCACACTGGCGCCATTTTTCCCTCACAGCTCCGCTGGAAGGATCGCTCCCAGGCTCTCCCCTGTAGTTTCAAGCTACAAAGGGTAAAAAAGAGAGGGGGGGGCACTAAATTTAGGCGCAGCAATATATATTTAAGCAGCTATAAGGGAAAATCACTCAGTTATAGTGTTCATCCCTGTGTTATATAGCGCTCTGGTGTGTGCTGGCATACTCTCTCTCTGTCTCCCCAAAGGGCTTTGTGGGGTCCTGTCCTCTGTCAGAGCATTCCCTGTGTGTGTGCGGTGTGTCGGTACGGCTGTGTCGACATGTTTGATGAGGAGGCTTATGTGGAGGCGGAGCAGATGCCGATAAATGTGATGTCACCCCCTGCGGGGCCGACACCAGAGTGGATGGTTATGTGGAAGGAATTACGTGACAGTGTCGACTCCTTATATAAAAGGTTTGACGACATACCAAATATGGGACAGCCGGCTTATCAGCCTGTGCCTGCCCAGACGTCTCAAAAGCCATCAGGGGCTCTAAAACGCCCGCTACCTCAGATGGCAGACACAGATGTCGACACGGATACTGACTCCAGTGTCGACGACGATGAGACTAATGTAACTTCCAATAGGGCCACACGTTACATGATTGAGGCTATGAAAAATGTGTTGCACATTTCTGATGTTACCCCAGGTACCACAAAAAAGGGTATTATGTTTGGAGAGAAAAAACTACCAGTAGTTTTTCCTCCATCTGAGGAATTAAATGAAGTGTGTGAAGAAGCGTGGGCTTCCCCCGATAAGAAACTGGTAATTTCTAAAAGGTTACTAATGACGTACCCTTTCCCGCCAGAGGATAGGTCACGTTGGGAAACATCCCCTAGGGTGGATAAAGCGCTCACACGCTTGTCAAAGAAGGTGGCACTACCGTCTCCGGATACGGCCGCCCTAAAGGAACCTGCTGATAGAAAGCAGGAGGCTATCCTGAAGTCTGTATATACACACACAGGTATTATACTGAGACCAGCTATTGCTTCAGCATGGATGTGCAGTGCTGCAGCTGCGTGGTCAGATTCCCTGTCGGAAAATATTGATACCCTAGACAGGGACACTATATTGCTAACCGTAGAGCATATTAAAGACGCAGTCTTATACATGAGAGATGCACAGAGGGATATTTGCCGGCTGGCATCTAAAATAAGTGCAATGTCCATTTCTGCCAGGAGAGGGTTATGGACTCGGCAGTGGACAGGTCATGTAGATTCTAAAAGGCACATGGAAGTTTTGCCTTATAAGGGTGAGGAGTTGTTCGGGGATGGTCTCTCGGACCTCGTTTCCACAGCAACAGCTGGGAAGTCTGCATTTTTACCCCATGTTCCCTCACAGCCAAAGAAAGCACCGTATTATCAGGTACAGTCCTTTCGGCCCCATAAGGGCAAGCGGGTTAAAGGCACGTCCTTTCTGCCCAGAGGCAGAGGTAGAGGGAAAAAGCTGCAGCATACACCCAGTTCCCAGGAGCAAAAGTCCTCCCCCGCTTCCTCCAAGTCCACCGCATGACGCTGGGGCTCCACAGGCGGAGCCAGGTACGGTGGGGGCCCGTCTCAAAAACTTCAGCAATCAGTGGGCTCGCTCACGGGTGGATCCCTGGATCCTTCAAGTAGTATCTCAGGGGTACAAGCTGGAATTCGAGACGTCTCCCCCCCGCCGTTTCCTCAAATCTTCCTTGCCAACAACTCCCTCAGGCAGGGAGGCAGTGCTAGAGGCAATTCACAAGCTGTATTCCCAGCAGGTGATAGTCAAGGTGCCCCTACTTCAACAAGGACGGGATTACTATTCCACAATGTTTGTGGTACCGAAACCGGATGGTTCGGTGAGACCCATTTTAAATTTGAAATCCTTGAACACATATATAAAAAAATTCAAGTTCAAGATGGAATCGCTCAGGGCGGTTATTGCAAGCCTGGACGAGGGGGATTACATGGTATCACTGGACATCAAGGATGCTTACCTGCATGTCCCCATTTACCATCCTCACCAGGAGTACCTCAGATTTGTGGTACAGGATTGTCATTACCAATTCCAGACGTTGCCGTTTGGTCTATCCACGGCTCCGAGGGTATTTACCAAGGTAATGGCCGAAATGATGATACTCCTTCGAAAGAAGGGAGTTTTAATTATCCCGTACTTGGACGATCTCCTGATAAAGGCGAGGTCCAGGGAGCAGTTGTTGGTCGGGGTAGCACTATCTCGGGAGGTGCTACAACAGCACGGCTGGATTCTAAATATTCCAAAGTCACAGCTGGTCCCTACGACACGTCTACTGTTCCTGGGATGGTTCTGGACACAGAACAGAAAAAGGTGTTTCTCCCGGAGGAGAAGGCCAAGGAGCTGTCATCTCTAGTCAGAGGCCTCCTAAAACCAAAACAGGTGTCGGTGCATCACTGCACGCGGATCCTGGGAAAAATGGTAGCTTCCTACGAAGCAATTCCATTCGGCAGGTTCCATGCAAGAACCTTTCAGTGGGACCTGTTGGACAAGTGGTCCGGATCGCATCTTCAGATGCATCAACTGATAACCCTGTCTCCAAAGACCAGGGTGTCTCTACTGTGGTGGCTGCAGAGTGCTCATCTTCTAGTGGGCCGCAGATTCGGCATACAGGACTGGGTCCTGGTGACCACGGATGCCAGCCTTCGGGGCTGGGGCGCAGTCACACAGGGAAGAAATTTCCAGGGACTTTGGTCAAGTCAGGAGTCGTCCCTACACATAAACATTCTGGAACTGAGGGCCATTTACAATGCCCTAAGTCAGGCAAAACCCCTGCTTCAAAACCAGCCGGTACTGATCCAGTCAGACAACATCACGGCAGTCGCCCATGTAAACCGACAGGGCGGCACAAGAAGCAGGACGGCGATGGAAGAAGCCACAAGGATTCTCCGATGGGCGGAAAATCACGTGTTAGCACTGTCAGCAGTGTTCATTCTGGGAGTGGACAACTGGGAAGCAGACTTCCTCAGCAGGCACGACCTCCACCCGGGAGAGTGGGGACTTCATCCAGAAGTCTTCCAACTGATTGTAAACCGTTGGGAAAGGCCACAGGTGGACATGATGGCGTCCCGCATAAACAAAAAGCTAGAAAGATATTGCGCCAGGTCAAGAGACCCTCAGGCGATAGCTGTGGACGCTCTAGTGACACCGTGGGTGTACCTGTCGGTTTATGTGTTCCCTCCTCTTCCTCTCATACCAAAGGTACTGAGGATAATAAGGAGAAGAGGAGTAAGAACTATACTCATTGTTCCGGATTGGCCAAGAAGAGCTTGGTACCCGGAACTTCAAGAAATGATCTCAGAGGACCCATGGCCTCTGCCGCTCAGACAGGACCTGCTGCAGCAGGGGCCCTGTCTGTTCCAAGACTTACCGCGGCTGCGTTTGACGGCATGGCGGTTGAACACCGGATCCTGAAGGAAAAGGGCATTCCGGAGGAAGTCATTCCTACGCTGATTAAAGCTAGGAAAGAAGTGACCGGAAACCATTATCACCGCATTTGGCGAAAATATGTTGCGTGGTGTGAGGCCAGGAAGGCCCCAACGGAGGAATTTCAGCTGGGCCGTTTTCTGCACTTCCTACAGTCAGGGGTGACTATGGGCCTAAAATTGGGTTCCATTAAGGTCCAGATTTAGGCTCTATCGATTTTCTTCCAGAGAGAACTGGCTTCACTACCTGAAGTTCAGACTTTTGTTAAGGGAGTGCTGCATATTCAGCCCCCTTTTGTGCCTCCAGTGGCACCTTGGGATCTCAATGTGGTGTTGGATTTCCTAAAGTCACATTGGTTTGAGCCACTTAAAACCGTGGAATTGAAATATCTCACGTGGAAAGTGGTCATGTTGTTGGCCTTGGCTTCGGCCAGGCGTGTATCAGAATTGGCGGCTTTGTCATGTAAAAGCCCTTATCTGATTTTCCATATGGATAGGGCAGAATTGAGGACTCGTCCCCAGTTTCTCCCTAAGGTGGTATCAGCCTTTCATCTGAACCAACCTATCGTGGTGCCTGCGGCTACTAAAGACTTGGATGCTTCCAAGTTGTTGGACGTAGTCAGGGCCCTGAAAATTTATGTTTCCAGGACAGCTGGAGTCAGAAAGACTGACTCGCTATTTTTCCTGCATGCGCCCAACAAGTTGGGTGCACCTGCTTCAAAGCAGACTATTGCTCGCTGGATCTGTAGTACGATTCAGCTTGCACATTTTGCGGCTGGACTGCCGCATCCTAAATCAGTGAAAGCCCATTCCACGAGGAAGGTGGGCTCTTCTTGGGCGGCTGCCCGAGGGGTCTCGGCTCTACAACTTTGCCGAGCAGCTACTTGGTCGGGGTCAAACACATTTGCTAAATTCTACAAGTTTGACACCCTGGCTGAGGAGGACCTAGAGTTTGCCCATTCGGTGCTGCAGAGTCATCCGCACTCTCCCGCCCGTTTGGGAGCTTTGGTATAATCCCCATGGTCCTTACGGAGACCCAGCATCCACTTAGGACGTCAGAGAAAATAAGAATTTACTCACCGGTAATTCTATTTCTCGTAGTCCGTAGTGGATGCTGGGCGCCCATCCCAAGTGCGGATTGTCTGCAATACTTGTATATAGTTATTGTTTAACTAAAGGGTTATTGTTGAGCCATCTGTTGAGAGGCTCAGTTGTTATTCATACTGTTAACTGGGTATTGTATCACGAGTTATACGGTGTGATTGGTGTGGCTGGTATGAGTCTTACCCGGGATTCAAAATCCTTCCTTATTGTGTCAGCTCTTTTGGGCACAGTATCCTAACTGAAGTCTGGAGGAGGGTCATAGAGGGAGGAGCCAGTGCACACCAGTTAGACCAAATGCTTTCTTTTAGTTGTGCCCAGTCTCCTGCGGAGCCGCTATTCCCCATGGTCCTTACGGAGTCCCAGCATCCACTACGGACTACGAGAAATAGAATTACCGGTGAGTAAATTCTTATTTTATAATTATTAATTACAGTGATCTTGCCAAATAATTCCAGTGATTTGGACGTAGCATTACAGTGATTTTACCAATTAATATCAGTGATTTATAATTATTAATTACAGTGATCTTGCCAAATAATTCCAGTGATTTGGACATATAATTCCAGTTGGAATTGTTTGTGTCGCTTGGCTATACAGCTACCTCATTGCACCTCTTTGACATCTTTGCATGAGGTGCTGTTTGGGGCCTAGTTTTTGAAAAGTGCCATCCTGTGTGACACTGCCATATGAGTCCAGGGGTACTGCTGTATTAGTCCACCAATTGCAGATTTTTTTAAAGTGACTGGAGCGTGCTGGAGATGCTGTCAGTGGACCGAACAATTGCGGCCCACTCTTGACATTCAGCCACTGCGTGAGACTACTAGATGGGCCACGTGGTTGTGTCGCTTAGCTT
This sequence comes from Pseudophryne corroboree, assembly GCF_028390025.1. NCBI lineage: Eukaryota > Metazoa > Chordata > Amphibia > Anura > Myobatrachidae > Pseudophryne > Pseudophryne corroboree. Next base: position 686,316,745 of record NC_086444.1, read on the forward strand.
AGGCCTAAAGCAACCTCGTGCACCTTTTTTCGTCTTTGCATCATGTGCTGTTAGGGGCCTTTTTTGTTATCTGCCCTCCTGTCTGCCACTGCAGTGCCACGCCTAGATGGGCCAGGTGTTTGTGCTGACCACTTGGGTCGCTTAGCTTAGTCATCCAGTGACCTCGGTGCAACCTTTTGGCCTAAAAACAATATTGTGAGGTGTGAGGTGTTCAGAATAGACTGGAAATGAGTGGAAATTATGGTTATTGAGGTTAATAATACTATAGGATCCAAATTACCCCCAAATTCTATGATTTAAGCTGTTTTTGAGGGTTTTTTGAAAAAAAAACACCCGAATCCAAAACGCGACTGCGGAACCGAATCCAAAACACAAAACCCGAAAAATGCCCTCTGCCCATCTCTAAAATATATATATATATATATATATATATACACACACACACACACACACAAATATATATATATATATATTCAATCTATGTGTATATACTGACAGTAGGACGACGGCATTCTAGACACAATAGGCAGACTCAAACCAGCGTGATAGCGATCTCTATCATACTGGTTTGAGTCTGCTTTTTGCGTCCAGATGGCTGCCGTCCTGCGGTCTATATTTGTTTCAGTCTTGAGCCAAAACATATGGAGGGCAACTGGCAAGTATATACCCAGAGACCTATCGAGTGCGGGATGTTGCTATTTTATCGGTCTACTTTTGTGACATCACAAGTTGGAGAGAAGTTGGCTGCACTGATGAAAAAAATAGGATTTTGGTGCTTGCCAGATAAATCCTTTTCTTTGAATCCACTCTTGGGATATGGAAGGGGCATTAGTAGGACTAACTACTATACTCCCAAGATACCGCAGTGTTTTTTTTACTGAGCCAAACAGGAGCGAAAGAGAGGATGAACAATGGAGAATTACATATTACATTATAACATAACAGACAACTATTAAGTTGACACATAACATAACGAACAACTAGAAAGTTGACACGACAATAGATAACAATCACCTTAACATTTGAATAAGTCGGTGAGAATGTTTTACCATAAGATTTACTGAATTAACCACAAATCAGGTGAAACTGCCCTGGGTGGGCGTCCAGTGCCCCCTGTGGATTAAAAAAAAAAGGATTTATCTGGTAATTACCAAAATCCTACTTTCTTTTTCATGTACTAGTGGTCCCTGGAGTACTCTTGGTCCATACCAAAGTTTCCCCCTTGGGCGGGAGAGCTGGCACCTGTAACACTAAACGGCCAAAGCTAGATGCTGATGCTGCAAACGTATCAAACTTGTAAAAGTTCACAAACGTGTGCACTGATGACCATGTAGCTGCACAGCAAAGTTGCATCGTAGAAGATCCACGACCTGCTGCCCATGATGTTCCCACAGAACGAGTGGAATGTGCTGAAACTAATGCAGGTGGTTGTAGACTAGCATCAAAGTAAGCTAGACAAATGGTCAGCCTAATCCATCTAGCCAAGGTCTGTTTGGAAGCTGGCCACCCTATCTTGACTGCATCATAGAGAACAAACGATGTATCTGTTTTACGTACTGTTGATATTCGGGCTACATAAATGCAAAATGCGCGTACCACATCCAAAGCAGCTGGAGTTCCAGAACCTTCTGAAAAAAACAGGAACTATGATTGGTTGATTGATGTGAAAAGAAGATGCTACCTTCGGTAGAAAAGCGGGATTCGTTCTGCTCTATCATAATGAAATACCAGTTACGGTGGCTTGCATGACAAGGCACCCAGTTCTGAAACATGCCTTGCCGAAGCTAAGGCTAGGAGAAACACTGTTTTCCAAGTTAGACACTTAACATCCACGTGCTGTAATTCAAAAATTGAAGACTGCAAAAAATCTAAAACTAGATTTAAGTCCCATGGAGCTGTAGGTGGAATGAATGGAGGTTGAACTCTAAGGACACATTGCAGGAAAGTGTGAACTGTTGGCAAAAGAGCCAAACACTTTTGAAAGAAAATTGACAAAGCAGAGACCTGCATCTTTAGTGTAGCTAAACGTAGTCCTCCATCTAACCCCGCCTGTAAAAACAGCAGAAGACGGGATAACTTGAAATAAGATTTCGGAAACTTCCGAACTTTACACCAACCTATATAAGCTCGCAAAAATCTGTGATAATGAGCTGCTGTAACTGGCTTCCTAGCACATAACATGGTTGGTATAACCGACTCTGGAATGCCCTCTCGTCTTAAGAGAGCGGTTTCAACAGCCACTCCGTCAAAAGCAGCCGTGCTAAATCAGGGGAAAAGGAATAGACCCTGTTGTAGTAGGTCTGGACGTAGCGGAAGCGGCCACGGATTGTCTGTGAGTAGGTATCAGAGATCCGAGAACCACGCTCTCCGAGGCCAATGAGGCGCCACTAGTATGACGATCGTGGATCCTCGTTTGATTCACTTTAGCAACCGAGGAAGCAGCAGAAATGGTGGAAATAGATACCCTAGGCTGTACGGTCACACTATTGTGAGAGCATCCACTGCCACTGCCTTTGGATCTCTTGTTCTGGACACATAATGGGGTGTTTGATGTTTTTGGTGAGATGCCATTAGATCCACCTGTGGTTAACCCCACCGCTGGACCAACATCTGTAACACTTCTGAATTTAAACCCCATTCTCCTGGATGAAGATCCTGATGGCTGAGATAATCTGTATCCCAGCTGTCCACTCCTGGAATGAACACTGCCGACAATATCACTTGGTGATGCTAGGCCCAACTGAGGATTTGAGCAACTTCTCGCATGCCCATGCGACATCGAGTCCCTCCTTGTTTGTTGATGTATGCGACTGCTGTCGCATTGTCTGACTGAACAGTCTGAGACTGGAGCATGTGAACTGCCTGTCACAGCACATTGTAAATTGCCCTGAGTTCCAGGACAGTTATTGGCAGTAATCTTTCTCAGTCTGACCATATACCCTGAAGCTGACAATCTAGGACCACTGCTCCCCAACCTAGCATCCGTTGTCAGAATTATCCAATTCCAGACTCCAAACGTTTTTCCTGTGGTGAGATTGTGTATGTGAAGCCACCAGAGTAGTGACACTCTGGCCCTTGGAGACAACCGCACCATCTGATGAATTTGTAGATGAGAGGCTGACCACTGTGCTAGAAGATCTAGCTGAAAAGGACGTGAGTGAAATCTTCTGAACTGGAGTGATTTGAAAGACCCCACCATCTTTCCTATTAGTTGAATGCACAAGTGCACCGAGACAGTCCGTGGTTTGAGCACTAACTGTACCAGATGACGAATACTTTGTGCTTTCTGTACTGGCAGGAAAATTCTTGATCCACTGTATCCAGAATCATTCCTAGAAATCTAATTCTTTGACACGGGACAAGACTTGATTTTTTGAAGTTGACAATCCAGCTGTGCTGAACTAGTACATTGTACATGAGTACGGCATTTTGAAGGATTACTTGTTGAGATGGAGCCTTGATGAGAAGGTCATCTAAATACGGAACTATTATCACTCCCAGGGATTTGAGATGAGCTATCATCACAGACATCACCTTTGTGAATACCCGAGGCGCTGATGAGAGGCCAAACGGTAGTGCCTGAAATTGATAATGGTTTTGTTGCACTGCAAACCTTGAATACTCCTAATGCGGGGGCCAAATTGGAATGTGCAAGTACGCATCATTGAGATCCAGCAAAATCATGAATTCCTGTGGTTCTAAACCTGCAATCACTGACCGCAGGGATTCCATCTTGAGTCTGTAGTAAGTGACGTACTGATTGAGCCCCTTCAGGATCAATATCGGTCTGACCGAGCCGTCCGGCTTTGGTAGTAAAAAAAGATTGGAATAATAACCTTGACCCTGTTGGTGAACTGGAACTTGAATCAAAACTGCTGAATCTACGAGAGACTGAATCACGGTCTGCAGAACCGCCTTTTTGTCTCCTGACACAGGCAGGCCTGTCTTGAAAAACCGCATTGGTGGTAGACAATCAAACTCTATTTTGTAACCTTTCAACACTAAACTATGTATCCACTCATCTATGGATGTCTGAAACCAAGCCAAGAGAAACGTCTGAAAGCGTGCTCCAACAACTTCGAGATGGGCTGGAAGCCCGTCATACCACTGGCTTGTCAGCGGCCTTTTTATCCTGAAGATGGCTAGTGGTTTGTTGAAAACCACGTCCTCTACCACTTCTACTCTGTATGGTGGTTCTTCGAGCACGACCTATTTCAGTTTAGGAACTGGTGTGGGCAATGGCAGGAAAACAGACTTTTCCCCCCAGTAGCCTGAGAAATCCATTTGTCTAATTCAGGCCCAAATAACATATCGCCAGTGTAAGGTAATGCTTCTATTCCTCATTTTGACTCTGCCTGCCAGAACACAGCCATAGCATCTGTCGGGCTGCAACTAGTGAAGCTGAAAGCCGAGAACTAACCTGGTCGACGTCCATAGAAGCAGTAGCTAAATACTCAGCCGATTCACAGATGTGATCAGCAAGAAGTATACATTGTCTAAGAGAAGATCCTGTTGTAGGCACAACTTGAGCTGTGTTGCCCATGCAACTACAGCCTTGTTAACCCAAACTCCAAGTAAAGCAGGTCTAAGCAACACCCCTACTGCTGTATACATTGACTTTAGCATAGCTTCTAGCTTGTGCCCTGATGGGTCTTTAAGCATCATTGCAGCCGGGACTGGAATGGTTAACTTCTCTGGAAGTTTTGAAATTGAGGAATCCACTGTTGGTGGATTTTCCCATTTAGTTTTCATGAACTCTGTGAACGGGTAGATAGAAACCGCCTATGCATAGAAAACCGTTTATCGGGAATTTTCCATGCTTCCGTTAACTGCTTATTAAAATAATCTGAATAAGAAAACACACATTAGCCCTTTTTTTTATTAGCAAAAAAAAACCTCATCATTTGATAGAGGTTCCTCAGTCTCAGTAAAATTTAGCACCTGCGTACTGCCCTAATGAGAGTATCAATGGCCGGGCTATCAGTAACCTCACTATCTGGATCCTGGCCCAATTTACCTTACTATTGAGATATAAGGTCTGGCATTGAATTCTCAGAATGCAACACAGCTGAAACCGGTAAATTAGGAGATAAACAATGACTAATTTTAGGAATTGAGCTATACCTGGACTTTTGTAAACCCTGCAAAGTCCTTGACATATCCTGAGCCCACTCTGACAGCTCAGATGGTGTTAACCTTGAATCTGACCTAGCTGCTTCACAATCTTTTTGCGCAGCGGCCAACTCTGACTTTAACTCAGTCACACCTGCCATCTTCGCCAAGGAGGATCAGGGTAGAGGTTCATATTTGGACCCTTATATGTAAGACAATATATACAAGTGGCAGTTCCATCAGTTAACACACTCTCACAGACATCGCAGACAAGCTGCTTCTTTGATTTTGCATTAGCTTTATTCATCATGCACACAGACAGACAGGTATACAGTGACTCAGTAAAAAATGTAACTAAAGTGTGTATAAGTCAGAAGTGCACAGCACCCTGGAACACACCAAAATATGTTAAATATGTGCGTCACTGAAATTCCTACTAACACCCTTGCCCCCCTCCAGTGGCTGAGTGTAGGCAACACCAAATTCCTGGAAGAAGAACCAGGAAGTTGTGTTAAAATGGCTTCAAGCCATTTGTTGTTGTTTTTTGTTTATTTTTAAAAAATACACCAACAATCACATACAGTGAAAATGGGTTTAATAGCCTGTTTTATTGTTAGAAATACTAACTAGCAAGCACATTGTCCATGGCTGACCCTTACTGAAGGAGCTTCTGGACCTGGGGTGTTATCATACTTACCCCCACTTCCTAGTTCACAGAGTTCAGTGAGCGTGACCAGGAAGCCGGACGCCGGTGGCTGTAACTAAGCGATGGTCGCTTGAGGCACAAAAAACACTGAGGTATCTTGGGAGTATGGAGAGGGTGAAGGATTACTACTTTAAATATTTAAATGTGCCTATCGCCGCTAACGCCCCATCCATAGCCCAAGAGTACTCCAGTGACCCCTAGTGGATGTAAAAGAAAGTCGGTAAGGTGTATGTGGCAGTGTGTAGGTGTATTGAACGGTTGGTCAGTTGGAGGATAGTTGGTCTGATGTATGGACCACATAATGGGTTAAATGCTCTTCTACAGAGATAGACAGGAAAAAGTGTACCCTCTCCAGAAGATACAATATGGACTCCTTACCTTCCTTGTCTCAAGTGACTTCCTAAGCTGTTCTGAAACATTGTAACACATACAAGCGAGGGATATATCAGACTGCCATGGAGTTCTTCATAAAAAAGAAATCATCAGTTAACATAGGGCCTAATTCAGAATGGATCGCAGTCTGAAGCCCTATGTGGAGTGCGTTTACGCAATGGGCGAACTGCACACCTCAGGAACCCAGTGAGATGCTAACAGCATCTCTGGTCTATGATCGCTTCTGCCTAACTGAAAAGCAGAGGCGGTCGCGGAGCGGGAGGTGCATTCCAATGACGTTTAAACTCCGTTGGCGGGGAGCAGTCTGGACAATGCAGGCATGTCCGGAACGTTGGGGGGCGGGCCGGAGTGGCTGCATGATGTCATACACAGCTGCTGAGACCCAGGATGCGGCTGGTAGCGGCCTGCCAGCACGCAAGAGCTGCAATGCTTTTGCACCTGTGCAGGGGGGTGGAGGGGGTAAGGGCCTGACATGCAGGGCAGACTAGCCCTGTGCTGGGCGTTCCCCAGCATGTCAGAGTAAATAATCGTAAAGGTGGAATTTTGCAGATTGAGATTGCTTTTGCAGAAACTTGGGGTTTGCTTTTTAATACCACTGTCTACTAGTAGCCCCATACTTCTGGCAGAAATGATAGCAACCAATTAACGTTATATAAATATAAAAGTACAAATGGATCTTCCGTGAAAACTTCTAACACCAAGGTAAAGATCATTTCTCTGAGGACATTTTTTGCAAAAGATCCAGCACAAGTTTAACAATGGCATCAGGAGCCTCAATATTCCTCTCATCACTCTAGCCTGTGAATGTCCTCCATACTTTAAAATAGGCTTCAGATTAATTCTTTACAGACTGTAGAAGATCATCCACCTTCTGTAATAATCCTTCTTTAATCTTGCCTACTCAACAAACATGCCTTCAGTAAAAAAGCATGGATGGAGAACCGGTCCCTGGCGTAACAAATTGGGACAATGAGAGAACGGCCACAGATCTTCTTGCAGCATAAGTTTTTCTGTTGCAAACCATGGTGTCCGAGGCCAGAACTGCTTTATAGCCCTTGCTTTGCGGACATTTATGTGCTGCCTTCTCTCGTCACTAAACTATGTTGTCCTCCCCATCCATTCCACTTTCCATAAGGGTTCTAAGAATATTACTCCCTTTTGTCCATAACTCTGGACATTGTCCCCATACATTAAACCTGCATGTCTCCCCCTTCCAACAAATACAGATATATACTTATTATACACTATTGAGTTATTATCCCGCACAGGACAGGAATTTTTTTTTATTATAATACTGCTAGTCAATAATCCAGATGTAAAACCAGCTGATCACCATACCTCCTATATTGGATTATATTCAAAAAGCTGGAGGTGCTCCTGCAATCAAAAGGGCAAACATAGTAACAAAAATATCTGTTGCGAAGAAACAACACACAAAGTAGATTGCTTTTTTGGAGCACTCTTTTAAAACAATAAATGTTTTTTATGTAAATGAATTTGACATGGTTTTAATATGTTAAGACTTAACCTTTATTATGCTTCCTTAAAATAAATGGGGTAATTCAAGGGGCAGTACCTATATGTACATGCCCAGTCTGTGCATTCACTTTATTGCACCCCCTATCACAGATACCTATATCCTAAATTGGAAAAATTAATTAAATGTGGTGAATATATTACAAACTTGATTAAAGTGATAAAATAATTTTAGAACAACAAATTGTGGATAGAATGGAGTATTTATAAATCGCAGCCGGTGATTAGTATTCTATACAATCAGTAATGGCACACATCACATCTCATGGCTGCAATATATCCCCCAATAATAAGTTATCTGTATAATCAATTACAGCACATCTCATATTTCATGGCTGCAATATACCCTTGTGACCATCATGATTTAAGTAATACTCGGCTTCAAACTGCCTACTGAACATGGCTATATATTTTTATCCATGTTCCCCCCATAGACATTACATTCCAACTCTGCTGCATTTTGCACTGAATGTTATTGTAACAATAAACACATATGTCTAAAATGTATCCTTTTACTGCCTTGTATCCATATGTTTATGATCCTGGACTCACTGCCTTCAATAGACTTATAGACATGATAGGACCATCCTTGCCAGTGTTAGCAGAAAATTACACATCAAATTGGACTGCCTCATCTTACACATAGGCAAATATCTAACCAGCCGGAAAAGCGTGTCGACCGTTTAATACTTCACTTAATGGGTGGTCTGGTCACAAGGCATAATACACAAATTATATATTAAAGCTGCTCTGGGCAGAGAACTACACATGCGTTAGATTATTTTCCCTGGATACTTTTAGCTGCAATTTAAGAAGCACATCAGCAGGTGGACATTATAAACGCATCTGTGAATTGATATTTCTCTGTTATAGCAGTGTGTCCGCAAAACATAATATACAAAGACATGCAGTTTACCTTCGGCAAAAGATTATACATAATATAAACTACCACACCAAGCGTGTATACAATGATATCATTTTGTAACAACACTTTGGTAATTTACTTAGTAAGTATTGTGTCCACAAGGCATGATACATAGAAAGCACTTAGACTGTTTTAAACAGATAGTTGCACATGGGAAGGAATGTTTTCACTTAACTCTTTAACTGCAGTCTGAAAAACGCGTCAGCAGATTAGCGTTTGCCTAAATGAGCAATATCTACACCAACTGTGGTGTGGAAAATACGAAAGTACAACACATCAAAAGCACATCATATTGTTCACAGACAATTGGATATAATTATGGTCTCCTTGTGTTTCATTTCGTACTACCAATTCATTAAACAAATAATCTAAATGAAGTTTAAGTGTACTAGCCATAAACCTCCTATCACGCGTACATGGGCATCCCCAATCACACACCGCATTAATTCCACAATCAACGGCTGAATTTACAGAAAACAGGTTCCGGTGCAAGGCTTACATTAATACACACACATTTTTACTTTCCGGGTTACCCCTTTGGTTGGTATGATAGCGGTCAGCCCACAGTGAACCTGAGATATTTAAGTCACTGTGCGGCAGGCTGTAATTGAACCAAGATAACCTGTTTATTATTACAGTCTGAATAATTGATAGGGTGCATGTAAGACAGATTTGTGAGTTCATATCATATCGATGCATCCATAGAGAGTAGTACGGTCCGTAATGCAAATTCCCTCATCTGCTGCCCATCATCTTCTTTGAGCGGATGATGGGTGAGAGTAAGGGTAATTGCCAGGCCGATAGAAAAATAGATACAGCGTCACTTGGTCAACCTGTATTAGGTGTTAGATGGATCCTGTTACCTAAACGGCATTGTAGGGTCCAAATGCACCAACAGGAGACAAGTAAACGCTAGGAAAGGAGTTAGATAGATAGCCTGTGTGTTGGGGCTTCTAATTAAAATTGTTCTTATCAAAGACAGATGTCACAAAGTTGCAGTGATGGTAACTTGCTCCCTGTTATATACAGCTAAGTGTCACACTAGTGGCGCACCCAGGGGGGGTTTCCGAGTACCCAGAAACCCCCCTTCAATAAAAAAAAAAATATATATTTTTTTTTATTTTTTAGCTGCATGAGTATTATTAATGGCTGTCTAGCGTCCTCTGCAGCCTGCTGTCTTCCTGGTGGCACTTGTAAGTGCAATAAAAGTTTACTTTATTTTAATTTAAAGTACATATATATCCACGTGCATACATATATACACATGTATATACATACATACATAGATACATATAAACACACACACACACATGATATATATACATGTGTATATATATGTGTGTACTGTATGTGTGTGTACATATATATATATATATATATATATGCATGTTTAATATGCTATGTATATGTGTATATGTATGTGTGTGTATATATATATATATATATATATATATATGTGTAGATATATTATTATTATTATTATTATCCTTTATTTATATGGCGCCACAAGGGTTCCGCAGTGCACAATTACAGAGTACATAAACAAATAATCAAACAGGAAAACAGCAACTTACAGTTGACAACAATATAGGACAAGTACAGGGTAAATAACATAGCTACATCAGCAGATGACACTGGAATAAGTATCAGGTGGCAGAAGACTGCTGGATTTGGTGCAGCTGAAGATTATTAAAGTAAGAAAAGGGTAAGCACATGAGGGAAGAGGGCCCTGCTCGTGAGAGCTTACATTCTGTGTGTGTGTGTGTGTGTGTGTATACATACACACACACACACACACACACACACACACACAGACACACTAGTTTTACGGACCCAGCATATACTGGGTCACCTCAGTCCGCACCCCGTGATTGGCTCTGCCCAGTTCTGGAAACCCCCCCATGCAAATCCTGCGTTTGCCACTGCACACAAACATGTACATATTGCAGCATGTGTTACTAAGCCATAATCATTGCTGCGCATGCCAGGGGCATAGATCACATAATCATAGATTGCGGCTGCTCAATTCAGAAGCAAATACCGTAGGGTCACAGATACTAATGATTTTTACTTGCTATGTTACTGGTGATCAAGCCGACGTGGTGAAACGTACGTTCAGTCAGAATCGTATCCTATGATTCACGGCACCTCGCTGCAGGAGGAAGCCGTATATGGCACAAGGAATGAACCGTTATTGGCGGCTGCATGATTCATGTCCCCGGGTAATATCAATGGTCTGGTAAATATGTGCCGCAATAAGCATATGTCGTGAGTGACACGTAACATAGCAAGTAGAAATAATAAGTATCTGTGACCCTTGGAATGTAATGTCTATGGGGGGAACATGGATAAAAATATATAGCCATGTTCAGTAGGCAGTTTGAAGCCGAGTATTACTTAAATCATGATGGTCACAAGGGTATATTGCAGCCATGAAATATGAGATGTGCTGTAATTGATTATACAGATAACTTATTATTGGGGGATATATTGCAGCCATGAGATGTGATGTGTGCCATTACTGATTGTATAGAATACTAATCACCGGCCGCAATTTATAAATACTCCATTCTATCCACAATTTGTTGTTATAAATTTATTTTATCACTTTAATTAAGTTTGTAATATATTCACCACATTTAATTAATTTTTCCAATTTAGGATATAGGTATCTGTGATAGGGGGTGCAATAAAGTGAATGCACAGACTGGGCATGTACATATAGGTACTGCCCCTTGAATTACCCCATTTATTTTAAGGAAGCATAATAAAGGTTAAGTCTTAACATATTAAAACCATGTCAAATTCATTTACATAAAAAACATTTATTGTTTTAAAGGAGTGCTCCAAAAAAGCAATCTACTTTGTGTGTTGTTTCTTCGCAACAGATATTTTTGTTAATATACTTATTATAATAAGATTTCAGAACCTAAGGGGGAAGGGATGGATTCAATTAGCCATGGTAATTGATCCCCGGGCGTAGGCGGTTATTCAGTTATCGCTGATAGCCACAGCACTATCTGCCTGGAGGCAGGAGAAACAAAATCCCCGATAAGTGCCATGATTTCACGATTACAAAAACACATGTATCTGGGAACCCTGAAAACATTTGCAGTAAAACAGGATTTTCACACATTTTTTTCCTGTAAAAACAGATAGGATTTTAATTACCTACCGGTAAATCCTTTTCTCATAGTCCGTAGAGGGTACTGGGAATCCATTTAGTACCATGGGGTATAGACAGGTCCACTAGGAACCTTGGGCACTTTAAGAATTTGATAGTGTGTGCTGGCTCCTCCCTCAATGCCCCTCATACCAGACTCAGTCTAGGAAACTGTGCCCGAGGAGACAGACATACTTTGAGAGGATAGATAATAAAAGTGGTGAGATTACGAACCAGCACACACAAAACAATAGGAAAGCCATGCTAACCAAACTTGAAACATGAACAGCAATGGCTGAACAAACCAGAATACTTAACCAAGTAACAGTGCAGGAAAAATGAAGCACCGGGCGGGCGCCCAGCATCCTCTACGGACTACGAGAAAAGGATTTACCAGTAGGTAAATAAAATCCTATTTTCTCTTATGTCCTAGAGGATACTGGGGATCCATTTAGTACCATGGGGAAGTACCAAAGCTCCCAAACCGGGTGGGAGAGTGCTGAGGTTCCTGCAGAACTGATTGACCAAACTGAAGGTCCCAAGAGGCCAAGGTATCGAACTTGTAGAACTTAGCAAAACATGTTCGAACCTGACCAAGTAGCTGCTCGGCAGAGCTGTAAAGCCGAGACACCCAGGGCAGCTGCCCAAGAAGAACCCACCGACCTAGTAGAGTAGGCCTGTACAAATTTTGGAACCGGCAATCCATTTGTGGAATTGCATGCTGGATAGTGAGCATGATCCACCGTGCAATGGACTGCTTCAGAGCAGGACACCCAATCTTATTGGGATCATAAAGAACAAACAGATTTTCTGTGATGAGCGGTTCGCTTCACATACACCTTCAAAGGCCTCACAACATCCAAAGACTTTGAAGTAGCAGATGTGTCGGTAACAACCGGAACCACAATGGGTTGGTAATTCGAAACGCAGACAACACTTTAGGAAGAAATTGATGACGAGTTCTGAGTCTTCATGGAAAATTTAATAGGGGCTCTTGTGAGACAACGCCCCCAGCTCCGACACACATCTTGCTGAAGCCAAGGCCAACAGTGGGGATAATTCCAAGTTGATCGCAGCAGGAAATTTTTAGCAGTTGGGCAAAACTATGTGCACTGCAGGGGAGGCAGATATAACACGTGCAAAAAAGAGTTAGATTTGGGTTGGTTATTTTATTTATGTGCAGAGGAAATACTGGCTACTTTATTTTTACTCTGCAAATTAGATTGAAGATTGAACACACCACACCCAAATCAAATTCATTCTGCACATGTTAAATCTGCTTCCCCTGCAGTGCACATGGTTTTGCCCAACTGCTAAAAAAATTCCTGCTGCGATCAACTTGGAATTAGGCCCAGTGTGACGGTCTTCCATGTAAGAAACTTAACGTCAACATCCTGTAAAGGTTCAAACCATTCTGATTGCAGATCCCAAGGTGCCGTGGGAGGCACAAAGGGTGGTTGGATGTGCAGAACCTCCTTCAAAAATGTCTGAACCTCAGGGAGAGAAGCCGATTGTTTCTGGAAGAAAATGGATAAAGGCGAAATCTGGACTTTTATGGAACCCAAACGTAGGCCCACATCCACACCTGACTGCAGAAAAAGGGGAAAACGTCCCAGTTTAAATTCCACCACAGGGATTTTCCTGTTTTCACACCAAGAGACGTATTTTTTCCAAATACGGTGGTAATGTCTAGACGTTACCCCCTTTCTGGCTTGAATCAGGGTTGGAATAACCCTATCCAGTATCCCTTTCCAGGCTAGCATTTAACACTCAACTGCCATGCCGTCAAACGTAGCCATGGTAAGTCTTGATAGACAAATGGCCACTGTTGGAGAAGGTCCTCACGAAGAGGTAGAGGCCACGGGTCTCTTAGGAGCATTCCCAGTAGATCCGCATATCAGGCCCTTCTTGGCCAATCTGGAGCAATGAGAATTGCTTGAACCTTTTCCCTTTTTATTCTTTTGAGAATCTTTGGGATCAATGGGAGTGGTGGGAACACGTAAACCATCTGGTAGACCCGTAGAGTCACCAGAGCATCCACCGGCACAGCTTGTGGGTCCCTCGACCTGGAACAATACTGCTTGAGCTTCTTGTTGAGACGAGAGGCCATCATGTCCATTTGCCGTATTCCCCACCAATGTGTCAAGCACCCTAACACCTCCGGGTGAAGGTCCCATTCCTCTGGGTGGAGGTCATGTCTGCTGAGGAAGTCTGTTCCCAGTTGTCTACTCCCGGAATGAAGATCGCAGACAATGCCACAGCGTGTCTTTCTGCTCAGAGGAGTATCCTCGTTACCTTTGACATTGCTGCTCTGCTCTTCATTCTGCCCTGTCGGTATATGTACGTTACTGCTGTCACATTGTCCGACTGAACCTGAAGGGCTTGATCTTGAAGAAGATGCGATGCCTGTAGAAGGGCGTTGTATATGGCCCTTAGTTCCAGAACGTTGATCGGAAGAATGGCTTCCTGACTTGACCATTTTCCTTGGAACTGTTCCCCCTGGGTGACTGCTCCCCAACCTCTGAGGCTTGCGTCTGTGGTTAGCAGAATCCAATTTTGAATCCCGAACTTTCGGCCCTCATTCAGGTGTGAAGTCTGAAGCCACCACAGAAGAGAAATCCTGTTTTTTGGCGACAGACGTATACTCTGGTGCATGTGAAGATGTGATCCGGACCAGTCGTCCAACAGATCCAGCTGGAAGGGCCTTGCATGAAACCTTCTGTACTGCAGTGCCTCATAAGCAGCTACCATCTTTCCCAGTTGGCGAATGCATAGAAGTACCGATATCCGGGTTTGTCTTAGAACATCCCGCACTATCGACTGGATCATCAATGCCTTTTACAATGGAAGGAATACATTCTGTGTCTCCGTATCCAGTATCATCCCCAGGAACGGAAGCCACCGCGTTGGTTCCAAATGAGATTTTGGTAGGTTCCGAATCCACCCATGATCCTGGAGTAGTCGGGTTGAGAGGGCAATGTTGTCTTAAAAGCACCATCCAGGGAGAGGTTGTATCAGCAGATCGTCCAGGTATGGAATTATGTTCACTACCTGCTTGCGGAGAACCATCATCTCTGCCATTAACTTGGTGAACACCCTCGGTGCAGTAGAGAGGCCAAATTGTGGGGCCTGGAACTGGTAGTGACAGTCCTGTAAGGCAAACCTTAGATAAGCCTGATGAGGCAGCCAAATCGGAATTTGAAGGTACGCATCCTTGATATCCAGAGACACCAAGAATTCCCCCTCCTCCAGACATGAGATCACCGCTCTCAGAGACTCCATCTTGAACTTGAACACCCGTAAGTACGGGTTCAATACTTGAGATTTAAAATGGGTCTTACCGAACCGTCCGGTTTCGGAACTACAAACAGGTTGGAATAATAACCCTGGTTTTGTAGCTGAAGTGGAACTGGAACAATGACCTGAGTCTGTAACAGTTTTTGAATTGCTTCCTGTAAAGTCATACTTGCTTCTTGAGAAGCTGATAAGCCCGATTTGAAGAATCTGTGAGATGGAAGTTCCTGAAACTCCAGTCTGTAGCCCTGGGCTATAAGATCTTTGACCCAGGGATCCTGGCATGACGTTGCCCATAAATGACTGAAGAATCTCAAATGGGCTCCCACCTGCCTGTCTTCCAGGCAGTGCGGTCCACCGTCATGCTGAAGGCTTAGAGGAAGCAGAACCTGCAGTTGCTGGTTTTCTGGGTTTACCTCTAATGCCTTTGTCGAAGTCAAAAATATTACATAGAAAGAACATACAAACTCTACACACATATAAGTCGCTATACTTGCAAATACGCGCAGCGAGCACAGCAATATATGGTAACACACGCATTTACACGGACATGCCACAGAGATGGATTCGACACTTATTTAATGCAGTACATTATAATAATATCAAGCGCCAGACATCATGATGATTTAAAATTATATAATGAAGTAATGTCATGTATGTGTATTATTTAAACGAAGCCAGATACACCTGTCATATTTGGTATTTAAGCAACCAGATTAATGTGTAGTTTCATTTGATACTTGTTATTAAGTTGTAGGACATTGCAACAAATAGTTATGATTAAATGTATGAAAGGTAAAATCACTTTTATTAGAACAATAGATATTCCAAACAGGTAGTGGACAGGAGGCTCAGGCCAGCCTCTTTGGATGTCTTCAAGGCTGAACCTGTGGAGCATATACAAATAGACTAGTGACTCATCATGAATGAGAAAGTCCCCTCCCCCAAAAACTAGCTAACACATTGCTGATCACACAGGAGGCAGTTGCTGATCTGTCCCAGACGATGATGGAGTGGTTGCATGATTTTACAGAGAGAGAGAGAGAGAGAGTGTGATATGGAGAGACAAATTTATATGAGAAAGATAATGGTATTGTATGCTGGCCTGTAACTGTATGTATTAACTGCTTACTGTATAAATTGTAATCATGTAATTATGTGTATACTGTACATTGTAATATATTGAATCCATATCCTTTTAATAACAAATATATACATCAATGAGCTTTGGAACTCAGATAATGTGTGGGTGTATTGTTTTCTCTTATGGGATGCAGTGTATTACTATGTTTAGCGCACATTTATGGCACATGGTAATAAGAGGTGCAGGCGTTTACAATATATATTAGAGCAGGCATTTTAAATATTTGTAAGGAAACAATTTGGCATTTACACCTTTGAAGGCCGTAGAAGAACCTTTGGTTTTGCTTTTAAACTTCGCTGACTGAAAAGAATGCAGAGTTGGAGCAGTGTAGGATTTTCTAGCCGGGGGAGCTGCGGAAGGAAGGTATGTAGACTTATCCGCCATAGCCTTGGCTATCCGTGTATCCAGTTCATCTCCAAAAAGGGCTTCACCTGTGAAAGGTAGGCTTTCCACGCCTTTCCTGCGATCCGCGTCCACAGTCCACTGGCGTAGCCACAAGCCCCTGCGTGCTGTCACTGCCATGGCAGTGGTGCGTGCATTGAGTAAACCAATTTCCTTTATGGCCTCCACCATAAAGTTAGCAGAATCCTGTATATGATGTAGGAGTAAAATTATCTCTCCCTTGGATAAGCAATCTAACCCATCAATTAGAATACCTGACCATGCAATGGCCCTAGAGATCCATGCACAAGCTATAGTGAGTCTCTGGGACAACCCCGCAGCTGTGTACAGAGATTTGAGAGTGGTCTCAATCTTTGGGTACGCAGCATCCTTCAAGGAAGCTGCCCCAGGAACAGGTAAAACAATCTTACGTGACAGCCTAGAAACTGATGTGTCAACTATCAGTGGGTTTTCCCATTTTTTTAAAAAATGGGAAGGAAGTGAGTAACCGTTTTGGGACCTGAAACTTCTTGTCAGGAATTACCCAAGTTGCTTCAAATAGGGAATTTAATTACTTAGATGCAGGGAAAGTAGCTGAGGATTTATTTTTCACTCCTCGTTCTCTGATACCTTATCAGGGATGTGCAGTACATCTATCAGGGCCTGTATTCCCTGTGACAAAGCGGTACCCCCTCCCCCCCAAGTCCACCTCACCCTCCTCTGGGTCTGATACATCATCTTCATCGGTATCAGCCTGCATGATTTGGGCCAGAGTACGCTTCTGTGGACAAATGGTAGGGGTCTCAGACGCTGGAATGACCACTGAATGTCTATTTATCAGGTCATCAACAGATTGCCTTAAGCATTGCGTCTCCTTCTCATTTTGGGATAATTTATTTGAAATATTTGAAATCATCCCTTTTAATGAATCTAACCATACAGGGTCAGATCCACTAGCCTGAGAATGTGTACTATCCTGAGTACAAGGTAGTGATCCCCCAGATTGAGAAAAACACTCTGCTGTGCATGAGACATACTCCTTTGACATAGTAAATGTGAAAGTATACACACGGGAAAATAGGGTAAAACACAGTTAACCCACACAGAACCCTCTGGTAGGAGGGGCTTAGAGGGAGGAGTCAGCCCACACTATCAATTTCTTAAAAGTGCGCATGGCTCCTATTGGACCCGTCTATACCCCATGGACCCCAGTATCCTCTAGGACGTAAGAGAAAATAAGATTCCTCAGTCTCCTCTGTTACCTTATCAGGGATATGCAGAACCTCTCTAATAGCTTCTATGAGAGCCTCTATTCCCTGTGACAGTAGCCTCCACCACCTCTGCATCCACCTCCCCTTGCGGGACAATTTACTGGAAATATTAGGGATCATTCCCATAATGGAATCCAGCCAACCTGGTTCTGCCCCGGTAGCCTGGGAGGGTGCACTGCACTGAAAACACTGTAGTGAATCCCCTGGAGAAGAAGAACACTGTGCCTTACATGAAACACACTTTGTCTGACATACTGTGAGAGTGACAGCACACACACACACACAGGTTAAAATATACGTTATGGTAAGAACTTACCGTTGATAACGGTATTTCTCCTAAGTCCACAGGTTCCACAGGATAACAATGGGATATGATAGAGCGACAGCGGATTGGCACCAATCGATCAAAAGCTTTCTGGCCTCCCAGGATGCAACAGGCCCGTCCATATATCTCCACCCACTGGCTCAGGCAAATCAGTTGTATTCCAAAGCACTAGGCAGGAGCATCATGTAGAGCCCTAATCAGGCGAGAAGAAGACACATGCACACCCTTTCGTACAAGAAGGAAGAGGTTAGTGAGTAGAAAGATCCTCAAATCAGGTGCGTCAGGGTGGGATCCCTGTGGAATCTGTGGACTTAGGAGAAATACCGTTATCAATGGTAAGTTCTTACCATAACGTATATTTCTCCGGCAGGGTCCACAGGTTATCCACAGGATAACAATGGGATTTCCCAAAGCAATTTAGTGGTGGGGACGCTCCTGATTGGACAGTAGACCCTTACCCCTAGTCAGCATCATGAGAGGCAAACGTATCCAAAGCATAATGTCTAATGAATGTGTTAATGGCAGACCATATTGCTGCCTTACATATCTGTTCTGCTGAAGCACCATGTTGTGCTGCCCATGAAGGACCTACCATACGAGTAGAGTAAGCAGAGACATTAGCAGGAACAGTGAGATCAGCTTGAGAATATGCTTCTGAAATAGTCATTCAAAGCCATCTTGCCAGCATCTGTTTAGTAGCAGGCCATCCTCTCTTGTGAAATCTGTAGAGAATGAAGAGAGAATCTGTCTTTCTGATGGCACTGGTACGATCCACGTAGATTCTTAATGCCCGGACCACGTCCAGCAACGCATCTCCTGCAGAAAGTCCCGATACCTGAAAAGCAGGGACTACAATTTCTTAATTAAGGTGGAATTTAGACACCACCTTAGGAAGATACCCAGACCTAGTTCTAAGAACTGCTTTATCTGGATAAAAAAAATCAGAAATGGGGAACGACATGACAGCGTTCCTAAATCTGATACTCTTCTAGCTGATGCCATAGTCAGTAGAAAGAGTACTTTTGCTGTCAACCATTTAAGATCCACTTTATTAAATGGTTCAAATGAGGCAACTTGAAGGGCTTTCAGGACTAAACATAAGTCCCATGGTACTGTAGGCGGAACAAAAGGAGGTTGAATGCGCAGAATTCCCTGGAAAAAAGTACACATCCTGTAAATTGGCAATTTTCTTTTGGAACCATACAGTCAATGCCGATACTTGCACTCTCAAGGAAGCCACCTTCAAACCCATATCCACTCCTGCCTGAAGGAATGCGAAGACCCTGGACTTCTTTCACACTTCTTTCACTGCACCAATGAATATAGGCCTGCCATATTCGGTGACAGATACAAGCTGAGGAGGTTTTCCCTGCTCTGATCATTTTTTGAATTACCTGTTGTGAGAATCTTCTTGACTTAAGGATAGAGGTTTCAAGAACCACGCTGTCAAAGACAGTTGATCCAGATGTCTGTGATAACAAGGACCCTGCATCAGTAGATCTGGACATTGAGCTAGCAGAAGTGGAACCTCCATCGACATTCCCTGCAGGTCTGTGTACCGATGTCTTCAGGGCCATGCCGGAGCTATTAGAATCACGGCACCCTTAGCTTGCTTTATTTTCCTCACCACCCTGGGTAATAAGGTGATCGGAGAAAACAGATAAGCCAGAAGAAAGTCCCATCTCACCGACAAGGCGTCCACAAAGATCGCTCTGGGATCCTTTGTTCTTGACCTGTATGCGGGCACTTTGTTGTTCAGAGGGGACGCTATGAGATCTATCTCTGGCAACCCCCATTAGTCTACTAGAGTCTGATAGACCTCCGGGTGTAGAGCCCATTCACTTGCTTGAATGGTGTGTCAACTGAGAAAGTACGCTTCCCAGTTTAGGACTCCCGGAACAAACACTGCGGACAAGGCTGTATGATGGAGTTCTGCCCATTTTAATATGTGACTTACCGCCTTCATTGCTTTTTTGCTGCGGGTTTCTCACTGATGGTTGAGGTGCGCTACTGCCGTTGCATTGTCCGAGCGGCTCTGGACTGGTTTTCCCCGAAGAATGTCCTTTGCCTGAATCAGTGCCATGTATATGGCCCGAAGTTCTAACAGGTTTATTGGCAGGCAACTTTCTTCTTTTGTCCATTGTTCCTGGAACCATAATTTTCCGGAACACTGCTCCCCAGCCCTGTAGACTGGCATCTGTTGTCAGGATCTCCAACACTGATATCCAAAAGGGTCTACCCTTGTCTAGATGGGATGTTTGTAGCCACCAGGCTAATGACTTTACTTTTACTGAAAGTACCATAGTCTATTTCTTTATTGTCTGATGCACCATGTCAAATGTTGACACCATCAAACCCATCACTCGCATTGCTGCATGAATGGATACCGTTTGACTGTGTAACAAGTCCTGAATTATTATTATTATTATTATCCTTTATTTATATGGTGCCACAAGGGTTCCGCAGCGCCCAATTACAGAGTACATAAACAAATAATCAAACAGGAAAACAGCAACTTACAGTTGATGACAGTATAGGACAAGTACAGGGTAAATAAACATAGTTACATCAGCAGATGACACTGGAATCAGGTGGCAGAAAACTGATGGATTTGGTGCAGTTGAAGATTATTAAAGTAAGAAAGGATAAGCACATGAGGGAAGAGGGCCCTGCTCGTGAGAGCTTACATTCTAAAGGGGAGGCTTAGACAGACAGGGGTGACACAGATGGGGTACATAGAGAGCGTAGAACAGAGGGTTAGGATGAGATTTGGCTGGGTTTGGTGAAGAAGTGGGTCTTGAGAGCCCGTTTGACGTTTTGTAGAGAGGTGGAGAGTTTGAGGGGGAGAGGTAGGGAATTCCAAAGAAGTGGTGCAGAACGTGAAAAATCTTGGAGGTAGGAGTGGGAGGAAGTAATCCGTAGGCCGGAGAGTCGGCGTGCATTAGCAGAGCGAAGAGGACGGGTGGGAGTGCAAAGGGAGATAAGGTCAGAGATGTAGATGGGAGAGGAGTGGGTGAGGGCTTTGTAAGCGAGTGTGAGAAGCTTGAAATGGATTCTAAAAGGGAAGGGGAGCCAGTGAAGGTCTAGTAAGAGAGGAGAGGAGGACATAGTGCGTTTGGTGAGGAAGATGAGCCGGGCAGCAGCATTGAGGATAGATTGGAGTGGAGAGAGGTATTTGTCAGGAATGCCAGTCAGGAGCAGATTACAGTAGTTCATTCTGGAGATGACCAGTGAGTGGATAAGAGTCTTAGTAGCATCCTGGGTCAGAAAGGGTCTGATCCTGGAAATATTTTTTAGATGAAAATGGCAGGTTTGTGAGAGGTGCTGAATGTGTGGTTTAAAGGAGAGGGAGGAGTCAAGGATTACTCCAAGACAGCGCACTTGGGGGCTAGAGGAGATAGCAGTGCCTTCAATAGATAATGAGATTGTAGGAGGTGAGGTTATGCGGGAGGGAGGGAAGATGATCAGCTCGGTCTTAGACATGTTAAGTTTAAGAAAGCGTTGGGACATCCAGGAAGAGGTAGCAGAGAGACAGTTGGAGAGAGAGAGGTGAGGAGAGCAGGGGAGAGGTCTGGAGAGGAAAGATAGATTTGGGTGTCATCAGCATAGAGATGATATTGGAAACCAAAAGAACTAATGAGCTTACCTAGTGAGGATGTATAGAGAGAGAAGAGAAGAACCTTGGGGTACCCCTACAGTTAGTGTAAGTGAGGGGGAGGTGGAGTCATGAGGGGAGACAGAGAAAGAACGGTCAGAGGACAGCCAAGAGAGGGCAGTGTCACGCAGACCAATGGAGTGAAGAATTTGCAGTAGGAGAGGATGGTCCACAGTGTCAAAAGCAGCAGAGAGATCAAGTAGAATAAGTATAGAGTAGTGTCCCTTAGAGATAGCAGCATGGAGGTCATTGCATATTTTTGTAAGGGCAGTTTCAGTGGAGTGGAGAGGACGGAAGCCAGACTGGAATGGGTCAAGCAGTGAGTGTGAGGAAAGGAAGGAAGTAAGGCGGTTGTAGACAATACGCTCAAGGAGTTTGGAGGAGGCAAAAGGGAGGAGAGAGATGGGTTGGTAGTTGGAGAGAGTGTTTGGATCAAGTGTAGGTTTTTTAAAAATACGAGAGATGAGTGCATGCTTTAAGGCAGAGGGGACAGTGCCTGATGAGAGGGATAGATTGAGAAGGTTGGAAAGATGGGAACAAGCAGGAGAGAGGTAGCGGAGGAGGCGGGAGGGGGTAGTGTCAAGTGGGGAGGTGGGGAGGGAACAGGAACGAATGAGGGCCACGACTTCCTCTCCAGATGCATGGGAGAAAGATGTCAGAGTAGGTGCGAGGGATGGGGAGGGTTGGTAAGGGATGGCAGAAAGCTGGTTACTGATGGTCTGGTGTGGTGTGATGTCCTGACGTATGGAGTCAATTTTGAATGTGAAGTAAGTGGCAAAGTCAAGAGCAGAGAGTGAGGAAGGGAGACGAGATGGAGGTGGGCAGAGGAGTGAGTTGAGAGTGGCAAAGAGGCCGGGGGTTGGAAGACTGGGAGGAGATGAGTTTCTTGAAGTATGACTGTTTAGCAAGAGAAAGGGCAGCACTGAAGGATGAGAGCATAAGTTTGAAATGGAGGAAGTCTGCATTAGAGCGTGATTTCCTCCAGTGTCGCTTAGCAGTACGTGAGCATTTTTGCAGATATCTGGTGCATTTGGTGTGCCAGGGTTGAGGTGTTAATTTGCGAGGGTGAATAGTGGTTGGTGGAGCAACAGAGTCAAGAGCAGAAGTGAGGGATGCATTGTATGTGGAAGTGGCTTGTTCAGGGCATGAGAGAGAGAGAATAGGAGAGAGAAGTGAATCAAACAGGGAGGAAAGGAATGTGGTGTCAATAGCTTCAATGTTACGCTTAGTGATGGTAGCCTTAGGAGGTAGAGATGGGGAAGTCGAGAGAGATAGGTTAAAGGAGAGCAGGTGGTGGTCAGAGAGGGGAAATGGGGAGTTGGAAAAATCAGAAATATCACAGCGGTGAGTGAAGACCAGATCCAGTGAGCTCCCATTCACATGGGAGGGTGAGGAGGTCCACTGGGAGAGACCAAGTGAAGAGGTGAGGTTAAGGAGTTTAGAGGCAGGGGATTGTGTGGGGATGTCAATAGGGATGTTGAAATCGCCTAGGATAATGGAGGGAATGTCAGAAGAGAGAAAGTGAGAAAGCCAGGAAGCAAAGTTGTCGATGAATTTTGAAGCAGTGCCAGGGGGGCTGTATATGACAGCTACTCTAAGATGTACTGGTTGGAAGAGGCGTATGGCATGGACCTCAAATGTAGAGAATGTAAGGGATGGTTCTGGTGGTATGAGTTGGTAGGAGTAACTAGAAGGTAAAAGGACCCCAACACCACCCCCATGGCGACCCCCAGGTCGGGGTGTGTGTGTGAATGTGAGGCCCCCAGCAGAGAGAGCAGCAGGAGAAGTAGTGTCAGAGGGAGTAATCCAAGTTTCAGTAATGGCTAGTAGGTGTAGGGAGTTAGAAATGAAAAGGTCATGAGTGGGGACCAGTTTGTTACAAACAGATCTGGCATTCCAGAGGGCACAGGATAGGGGGTATGAGTTTGTGGGAGAGATGTGAATGAGATTATCAGGGTTGCTGTAGCGATGAGGTGAGATTAACTTTGAGGGCAGGGATGATGAGAGAGTAGTGATGGTACGGGTGCCTGAGCTAGGAGGGGAAACTACAGGAGGTGGGCAGGGAGGGAGGTCAGTGTGATGTGGATGGGGGTATGGGGAGGTGATAGGGAATGGAGAGAGGGAGCAGGTCTGAGTTGTGGGGTAGCAGGAACATGGGGCAGAGGTAAATGAAAGTGGGGTAACAGGAAAGGAGGGGGAAGGAAACAGAGGGATGGAGGGGAGACAGAGGAGGAGGTGCAGGAGACTAGGGTGGAAGGATAAAGATACATTATTAGGTAGACACTGAGTGATGTGGGGAGTATAAGAAAGCCTTGACATAGTGTTAAGTAGGTAAATAGGTTGAGGCAAAGTGGAAGTAGGAGAGGAGACTGTAAGGGAATCAGAGCAGAAGAATTGCAGAAATGCAGGTAAGAAAAGCAACGTAGGCTCAATAGGTGTAGATTTAATATGAAATGAGTCAAAAGCGTAGATAAAGTGGGTGCAGAAATGTATTTGGGCTGTAAGAAATGAAAGGATTGTGAGAGGGTTTAGAAGCAATGGTAATTCTGTTAGATTTTTTAAGTGTTTGTAGATGAGAGGATGAACTTACAATTGTCCCATAGAAGATCTTTGTCATCCTGATTATGGATGGAAACCAGATCTTACATATGTTCTTTTCTGCAAATGGGTTGCATAGTGTTGGAGGGTGATAAGAGAGTGAAAGTTGGAGGGTGATAAATTTGCATATGCAGTTGATATTGATAAGTAGTTCATCTGTTGTTGTTTGAGGTTTTCTTTCAGTTTTTCATCCAGTTTAAGTCCAGACTAAGTCCAGGCTTTGATATTAAAATTATATATCTGCTCCCTTTGAGCCTCCTCCCTTAGAGTCCTACACCCTGGATCAATCAGCCAGGCTTAATCAGCCAAGTATACTCTAATATGAACTAACATTAACATGTGTAAGGTATAGGTTCACTGATTAAAACCCCACCCATTGCCCAACACCCACTGGTGGGCAATAAAAGCTAAAACAAACAAATAATGATATGGGAGGAGGACATCCCAAATTCCCCAAATATCTAACAATTAAACAGGCTAACTTTTGCACAAAACAATAACTCCAGATTACCTAAGTAAACACACACTGCAGAGTATAGTATCCGAGATCACTGTGCAGCTGCTGAGAGTTGTAGTGATTGTTTTGATTACCTAAGTAAACAGACACTGCAGAGTATAGTATCCTAGATCACTGTGCAGCTGCTGAGAGTTGTAGTAATTGTTTGATTACCTAAGTAAACAGACACTGCAGAGTATAGTATCCTAGATCACTGTGCAGCTGCTGAGAGTTGTAGTGATTGTTTTGATTACCTAAGTAAACAGAGACTGCAGAGTATAGTATCCTAGATCACTGTGCAGCTGCTGAGAGTTGTAGTGATTGTTTTGATTACCTAAGTAAACAGACACTGCAGAGTATAGTATCCTAGATCACTGTGCAGCTGCTGAGAGTTGTAGTAATTGTTTTGATTACCTAAGTAAACAGACACTGCAGAATATAGTATCCTAGATCACTGTGCAGCTGCTGAGAGTTGTATTAATTGTTTTGATTACCTAAGTAAACAGACACTGCAGAGTAGTAGTAATCTTTGAGTGTACCATGGATATCTTGTTTTGAGGTAAAAATACTCTCTGCAGACCTGAATCCAGTACAGTCCCAAAGTGAGTCATCTGTTGTGACGGAACCAGAGACGATTTTTCCCAATTTATGAGCCATCCATGCCTCTGCAGACATGTTATTGTCTGTTGGAGATGACACAGGAGCAATTCCTGTGACTGTGCCAGGATTAAAAGGTCATCGGGGTATGGAAAAATTCTTATCCCCTGTTTGCGGAGATAATCTGCCATAACCACCATAATCTTGGTAAATACTCTGGGGGCTAACCCAAAGGGTAGGGCCTGGAACTGAAACTGCTGCTAGAGGATAGCGAACCTGAGATAACACGGATGGGACAGTGCATGGATAGGAACATGTAGGTAAGCATCCTGAATATCCAGGAATACCATAAAATTCCCTGGTTCCATGGGCAAAACTATGCAGCGTAACGTCTCCTTGTGAAACTGCGGTACCCAAATGTATTTGTTTAGCATTTTGAGATTGAGAATGGGCGAAAATGACCCACTTGGCTTCTGAACCAAAAACAGGTTGGAGTAAAAACCCTGTCCCTGTTGTGCAGGGGGTACCTGAATGACTACTCCTGACTGAAGCAATTTTTGAACTGCTTCTTGCAAAGCCCTGGCCTTCATCTCTACCCGAGACGGGCTGGTGCAGAAGAACCTTCGAGGAGGATACTTCTTGAAGGGAAAAACATAACCTAGAGATACCGCTTCTTGCACCCAGGCATCTGTTGTAAACTGCTTCCAGATCTGTGCAAACTGAAGAAACCTGCCCCCTACCCTGGGGCCCCCCAGGTGGAGGCCCGCACCATCAGGCTGATGGTTTGTCTTCTGGTTTAGAAGCTGGCCCTCTGGTAGCCCAATGCTTTTTTGACTTACCAAACTTATTGTATTGGGGCTGCTTGCTATCACTTTTTCCCTTTGCTTTGTCTTGAGAATGAAAGGGTCGGAAAACCATACCCTTAGGTTTGGAGTTATATGTGGAAGGAAACTTGACCTTTTTGGAGTCTGCTTCTGACTCCAGAATATCTGTCAATTCTTTAACAAAAAGAATATTTACAGAAAAAGGCAAAGATTCCAAAACTTTCTTAGATCCTGAATCAGCTTTCCACGTCCTTAACCAAACTGCTCTGTGAGCAGCTATTGTTGAGGCTGATGCCCTAGAAGCAATAGTACCCATATCTAATTCTGTTTCTTCCAAGAATACTGCAGCCTGTTTAATCTGAGCTACTGTATATGAGATGTTTGCTCTCTAGAAGCTAATGAAAAATCCCCTTCCAAAGCCTCAGCCCAGGCTGCCACTGCCTTTGCCATCCAAGCTGAAGCCATCGCTGGCCTTATGACCGCTCCAGACAGAGAAAATATGTTTTTTAGAAAACCATCCACTCTCCTATCTGTGACATTTAATGATGTTGACGGCAAAGGCAATATAGATTTTCACACTAATGGAATCACATGCGTATCTACTTAGGAGCCACCTTCCTTTTTAAACAATCCCCAGTTGGAAAAGGATAATTGGAATCCCTTTTTTTGGGGATTCTATATTTTTTATTGGGTGTAGCCCAAGCCTCTTCTATGATTTCAATCAGCTGATCTGACCCTGGAAACTCAGTCTTAACTGTTTTGGGACGTTTAAACACATGTGCCTTGGTTTTTAACACAGGCTCTGCTGAATCTTCTAAGGATAGAATGACCTTCATTGTTCTAATTAATTCAGCTATATCCACTGAGCGGAGACCATCATCCTCCTCTTCGTATACCAAAGTAGAGTAAATAGAGCTTTCATCATCCGATGAATTATCATGTGTAGCCTGTGAAGGTGAAGATTTACTTACCATCGGTTTATCAGCTTATTTCATTTGAAAAGCTGCTGGGGGAAATGATATACCGTAAGTAGGGAGCTGCATGTATGGGTTAATAGTGTACCCCATTCCTGGTACAGAAGCTGTTGGAATTATATGTTCAGCTATACTGGACAAGGTATGTGCAAACATAGCCCAAGGTGGATCCATCTGTACCTGACGCTGTACAGGAATCTGCCTTTTATTTTGCTGAAAAGCAAAACAATTTGCACATAAACCATCCTGAACCAGGGTGGTCATTCCGAGTTGTTCGCTTTCGGTCTCTGCGCAGCGATGAGGAAAAAAAATGTCACTTCTGTGCATGCGGCGCAATGCGCATGCGCGTCATACTATTACAAAGAATAATTTTTTTTCACACAAGGTCTAGCGACGCTTTTCTGTCGCACTGCTGGCCTCAGAGTTATTGACAGGAAGAGGGCGTTTCTGGGTGTCAACTTACTGTTTTCAGGGAGTGTTTGAAAAAACGCAGATGTGCCAGGAAAAACGCAGGCATGGCTGGGCAAACGCAGGGTGTGTTCGTGACGTCAAAACAGGAACTGAACAGTCTGAAGTGATCGCAAGCACTGAGTAGGTCTGAAGCTACTCTGAAACTGCACAAAATAATTTTGTAGCTGCTGTGCGATCCTGTCGTTCGCACTTCTGCTAAGCTAAAATACACTCCCAGTGGGAGGTGGCATAGCGTTTGCACGGCTGCTAAAAACTGCTAGCGAGCGAACAACTCGGAATGACCACCCAGATCCTGAGAGGAGAATACAGTTTTGCAAGACAAACATGATATGAGTGTTGGTATTACTGTAAGTGTACCTTAGTTACCTTTGCCACTCTTAGACATGATAAATAATCAGCACTTTCAGTGTACTACACAATTTGTGACTGTAATCACTTTAAACCTTCTAAAGTGATCTCAATCTGACCCTACCCATGCACCAGCATTGAGGATCAGAAAAAGCAACTAACAAACATATATTAAAGTCAGCAATCACAGTAGCAGTCAGTCACGTTATATATTAGTCATATGAGCATATTATCAACTACAAACAAATTTTTAAGTATGTAGGAGAACATATTACTGAATCATGTTTAAAAAGAGCTAACGGATTCAGACGCAATGCGAAAGAAACCACAGTAAATGTATACAGACTCATATGCAATAGGCACTTATCTAACTATTCATACTGAAAAAAGTAGATAGAGATTTACTGCTGTATAGCCCGTACGCTGTAGAGTGGGATACAGGGAGACTCACCCCACTTCCAGGATCGATCAATACATTAGTGGATCCAGATGCTACTAGTGTACACTGCCGCTCCATGAACCTATAGTGAACACAGACACACCGGTCACCAAGCCGTCTATGCTGCGACCGGGTACCCTCGTCGTAGTGCTCAGTGAACACAGACGCAGCGGTCGCACAGCTGCCTATGCTGCGACCAAGTCCCCTCATGGTAGCATCTGGAACGTAAGCGAGGAAACAGTTCATAGCGGGAGACTCTGCGAAAACTGGTCATGAACCATGGGGCGGAGGGGTGACCAGGAGAGCGTCTGACTCCCCCTGCTGACATCAACCCTAGGGTTCGCAGCCTCATACTATTCCTGGTGCCTAAGATTCCTAAAGCCTAGCGCTGGTGCACCCGCGGTGGCAGCCGCATCAGCTACTGTTTGTTAGTCTCCTCCCAATACAGTGTGGCTGTGTCCGTATTCCATCTACCAAGCGGAATCGATTGTTTTTTTTATTGGTAATAGCATATCTATTTATATTAGAAGGGATTAGGTACATAGTTTGTCTATTTAGGAGGCACAAGTATTATTTATATATTTTTAAAGCCGGTCCTGGTTCTAAAAATTCGGGGGAAAAACTGACAGGGGATCCCCCATATTTTTAAAATCAGCACCGGGCTCTGCGCCTGGTGCAAAAGATACGGGGGATGGGGGAGACAGCCTCGGGCTTCACCCCTGGCCCTTGGGTGGCTGAGGGGGGGGAACCCCTTGATTGAAGGGGTCCCCACTCCTCCAGGGTACCCCGGCCAGGGGTGACTAGTTGGGTATTTAATGCCACGGCTGCAGGGCGCTGTATAAAAGTGACCCCCGGCTGTGGCATTATCTGTCCAGCTAGTGGAGCCCGGTGCTGGTCCAAAAAATACGGGGGACCCCTACTCTTTTTGTCCCCCGTATTTTTTGCACCAGGACCAGGCGCAGAGCCCGGTGCTGGTTGTTAAAATACGGGGGATCCCCAGTCATTTCTTTTCCCGTATTTTGGCAACCAGGACCGGCTCAAAGAGCCCGAGGCTGGTTATGCTTAGGAGGGGGGACCCCACGCACTTTTTTGGGGGGTTTTCCCCCCGTTTTTTTAACATTTTTAAAAATCTAATCAAAATCCGTCAAATCGGCTGTTTTTCGACAGCGGGACTGTCGAATCCGTTTTTTATTGAATATGTAGAATTCCGGCACCCACCTGCCGGAATTCGACGGTCAAATTGTGTCGAATTAAAAAACGGGTGAAAAATTGCCGCAATTCGCCGGCAATTGCATATACCCCTTAGACTTAGTTCGTTCCCTCAAAAGCGGTGCGTCCGCACTGTGTACAGAGTCCTGAGACTCCGCCACCCCTGTAGAAGCAGTGTGTCTCTGTACCCTCATGCCGCCATAATGCCGGCGACCCACTAACCGGGATGTCGGCTTAGTACTCCCCACTCTTCTTTCTTCTGGCTCTGTTACAGGTGGTGGCGTGCTGTGGGAAAGTACACTTGCCGTGGTGGGGCGTGCAAATAGTTCCCTCAGGAGCAAGTGTCATGTCAGCGTGGAACGGGACAATTAACTCTTCAAGAGGTTGGGCCGTTCCCCCCTAAGTCCCACGAAGCAGGCAGGCTGGTGCAATCCAGTCCTGCCTGAAAATAACAGAGAGAAAATAAATGCAGCACACTCTTCAGAAGCTTCCAGCAACGTGACCGCCTCCTCCGGGCACATTTTCTAAACAGAGTCTGGTAGGAGGGGCATAGAGGGAGGAGCCAGTGCACACTATCAAATTCTTAAAAGTGCCCAAGGCTCCTAGTGGACCAGTCTATACCTCATGGTACCACATGGATTCCCAGTATCCTCTAGGACGTAAGAGAAATCATGCTCATTGCAAGCGGGGCAGATTTAAAATATGAAGACAGGTTCAGAGTTGGGAAGGAGTGTGTGCTGAAGGAATTTTAGCAGTACCTAGAATCTCCCATAATGCATCTGGGGTTCAAGGTTTTAGTCATGTGGCTCCAACTCTAAGGAACTCACTTCCCCGCACAGTGCGAAAGGCCCCAACTATAGAATCCTTCAAAAATAGCCTCAAGACTTTCCTGTTTATGCAAGCATTTCCGTAATGTCCCTTTAGTATCTACATGCTTCCATATTTTATGAAAACCTGTTCTGAACTTCATTGTTTCTATACTATATTATGCCATGTATCTGTTGAGCACCTTGAGTACTATTGGAGAAAGAGCACTATATAAATAAAATTATTATTAAAACTGTAAAAACAAAGCTGCCCAATGCTGTACACTACATCTCAGAACTTTCCCTGCATGCAAGTACAATAAATAAAAAGCACTTGCACCCCTTGCAGTGTAAAATGTCGTGTACAGGAGCAAATAGTTGTTTTTGCTCCTTTTTGCGCCCTTATTTCTTCTAACCCTACGTAAATCCCATATCCTCCAGCTAGAACACCATTATATTTGACCATTCACAGACATGGACTTGTTTGCCTTTGTATTTTCTAGATTTGGATGTCCAGGATAATTCCGTCCACAAAGCTTTTGCAGCACTAGTCAGCTCACGCAGATCTAATAAATACAAAGCCAAACAAGTAGACAAAGCTGTCCATGGCAACAAACAGGTAAAAAGGCAAAACAATAAAACTAGAAAAACTCCTAGGAGCTCCCCTAGCTGTGACCAGCTCCTCCAGGCACATTTTCTAAACAGAGTCTGGTAGGAGGGGCATAGAGGGAGGAGCCAGCTCACACTATTAAACTCTTAAAGTGCCAGTGGCTCCCAAAGGACCAGTCTATACCACATGGTACTAAATGGAACCCCAGCATCCTCTAGGACATAAGAGAAATTAAGTTATGCATATTGATACGGAAACTAGAGATAAGCTGTTCAGTTTGGATTCAGTTATGCTTCGATCCGAAAAAGCGACCTGTCTCGCACATGTTTTGCATAGCCAATAAGATAAATTCGAACTTGCAATAAGTTGGCGAAAGAACTGAATCAGAACTGCTCAAAACTAGTTATCTATAAAAACAAAGTAGGCAAGTTTTATCATTCTAGATCCTCTACACAACAGCATACGCTGTAATCACTTAGAGAACATATTACGCTAGATTATTCACTCCAGTCTGCAGTTTTCACTGTATGGTTGGACTTTGTATTCTATACCTATGGCCACAAAAAGGAAGCCACATAAAATAGGATTTTAATACCTACCGGTAAATCCTTTTCTCTTAGTCCGTAGAGGATGCTGGGGACACTTCAAGAACCATGGGGGTATAGACGGGATCCGCAGGAGACATGGGCACTTTAAGACTTTCAAAGGGGTGTGAACTGGCTCCTCCCTCTATGCCCCTCCTCCAGACTCCAGTTATAGGAACTGTGCACAGGGAGACAGACATTTCGAGGAAAAGGATTTATTGTTAAACTAAGGTGAGATACATACCAGCTCACACCGCAAACATGCCACGCAACATGGCATTCAACACAACGCAAGTCAACGGCATGAACAACATCAGCAACAGGCTGACTATAAACGTAACACAACATGCGTGTAACCATAACTAATAACTGCAGATACAGTACGCACTGGGACGGGCGCCCAGCATCCTCTACGGACTAAGAGAAAAGGATTTACCGGTAGGTATTAAAATCCTATTTTCTCATACGTCCTAGAGGATGCTGGGGTCACTTCAAGAACCATGGGGTTTATATCAAAGCTCTAGAACGGGCGGGAGAGTGTGGATGACTCTGCAGCACCGATTGACCAAACATGAGGTCCTCATCAGCCAGGGTATCAAACGTGTAGAACTTCGCAAAGGTGTTTGAACCCGACCAAGTAGCCGCTCGGCAAAGTTGTAATGCCGAGACTCCCCGGGCAGGCGCCCAGGACGAGCCCACCTTTCTGGTAGAATGGGCCTTCACCGACTTCGGTAACGGCAATCCAGCCATAGAATGAGCCTGCTGAATCGTATGACAGATCCTGCGCGCAACAGTCTGCTTGGAAGCAGGAGCTCCAATTTTGTTGTGAGCATACAGGACAAACAGAGCCTCTGTTTTCCTAAACTGAGCCGTTCTGGCTACATAAATTTTCAAAGCTCTGACTACGTCGAGAAACTTCGATTCCAGCAAGGTGTCAGTAGCCACTGGCACCACAATAGGTTGGTTCAAGTGGAAGACTAAACCACTTTCGGCAGAAACTGCTGACGAGTACGCAACTCTGCTCTATCTTCATGGAAGATCAAATAAGGGCTCTTGTGAGACAAGGCCAACAATTTAGACACCCGCCTGGCGGATGCCAAGGCCAACAGCATGACCACTTTCCAAGTGAGAAACTTCAATTCCACCTTTTGTAAAGGTTCAAACCAATGAGAGTGAAGGAATTGCAACACCATGGTAAGATCCCACAGTGCCACAGGGGGCACAAAGGGAGGTTGGATGTGCAACACGCCTTTCACAAAAGTCTGAACTTCTGGAAGGGAGGCCAATTGTTTTTGGAAGAAAACCGATAAGGCTGAAATTTGTACTTTAATGGAGCCCAACTTTAGGCCCGCATCCACAGCGGCTTGTAGAAAATGGAGAAAACGTCCTAACTGAAATTCTTCCGTAGGAGCCTTCTTGGATCACACCAGGACACGCATTTTCTCCAAAAACGGTGGTAATGTTTAGCCGTTACTCCTTTCCTGGCCTGAATAAGAGTGGGGATGACTTCCTTGGGAATACCCTTTCGGGCTAGGCCGGCGTTCAACCTCCAAGCCGTCAAACGAAGTCGTGGTAAGTCTTGGAACACGCACGGCCCCTGCTGTAACAGATCCTCCCTCAGAGGAAGAGGCCAGGGACCTCTTATGAGTAATTCCTGAAGATCTGGATACCAAGCCCTCCTTGGCCAGTCTGGAACAAAGAGGATCGCTTGAATCTTTGTTCTTCTCATGATCTTTATCACTTTTGGAATGAGTGGAAATGGAGGAAATACGTACACCGACTGAAACACCCACGGTGTCACTAGGGCGTCCACTGCTATTACTTGAGGGTCTCTTGACATGGAACAATATCTCTGAAGTTTCTTGTTGAGGCGAGACGCCATCATGTCTATTTGAGGAATTCCCCAAAGACTTGTCATTTCTGCAAAGACCTCTTGATGAAGACCCCACTCTCCTGGATGGAGATTGTGTCTGCTGAGGAAGTCTGCTTCCCAGTTGTCCACTCCTGGAATGAAGATCACTGACAGAGCGCTTGTATGCCCTTCCGCCCAATGGAGAACCTTTGTGGCCTCTGCCACAGCTGCTCTGCTCCTTGTTCCGCCCTGGCGGTTTATGTACGCTACTGCTGTTATGTTGTCCGACTGAGTCAAGACAAACTGACTGCGAAGATGTTCCACTTGCAGAAGGCCATTGTGAATGACCCTTAACTCCAGAACGTTTATGTGTAGAGACATTTCCTGGCTTGACCATCTTCCCTGGAAGTTTTCCCCGTGTGACTGCTCCCCAGCCTCGGAGACTCGCATCGTGGTCACTAATATCCAGTCCTGAATCCCAAACCTGCGTCCCTCTAGGAGGCGAGAGCTGTGCAGCCACCACAGGAGTGAGATTCTGGTCTTGGAAGACAGGGTTATCCTTCGGTGCATGTGCAGATGGGACCCGGACCACTTGTCCAACAGGTCCCACTGAAACACTCTAGCATGGAATCTGCCAAACTGAATGGCCTCGTAGGTCGCCACCATCTTCCCCAGCAACCAAGTGCATTGATGGATTGATGGTTTCAGGATTTGTTTGACCAGGTTCTGAATTTCCAGAGCCTTTTCCACTGGAAGAAAATAGGATTTTAATACCTACCGGTAAATCCTTTTCTCTTAGTCCATAGAGGAGGCTGGGGACTCCAAAAGGACCACCATGGGGTATAGACGGAATCCGCAGGAAACATGTGCACTTTAAGACTTTCAAAGGGGTGTGAACTGGCTCCTCCCTCTATGCCCCTTCTCCAGACTCCAGTTAAAGAACTGTGCCCAGGGAGACGGACATTTCGAGGAAAGAATTTATCATTTAAACCACGGTGAACGACAAACCAGCTCACACCTCCAGCATGCCGTAGAACGTGGCATTCCATAGAACACGAGTTGACGGCATGAAAAATATGCAGCAATATGTTGCCAGAAACGTAACACAACCTGTGTGTAAACACCACGAATAATAGCATAATGTATGCCAGGGCATGAATAACGTCAGCAACAAGCTGACTGAAAGTAACACAACACGTGTGTAACCAAAACTAATAACTGCAGATTTAGTACGCACTGGGACGGGCGCCCAGCATCCTCTACGGACTAAGAGAAAAGGATTTACCGGTAGGTATTAAAAACCTAGAGGATGCTGGGGGCTCCAAAAGGACCATGGGGTTTATACCAAAGCTCCAGAATGGCGGGAGAGTGCGGATGACTTTGCAGCACCGATCGACCAACACTAGGTCCTCATCAACCAGGGTATCAAACTTGTAACCCTCGCAAAGGTGTTTGAACCCGACCAAGGAGCTGCTCGGCAAAGCTGTAATACCAAGATCTCTCGGGTAGCCGCCCAGAACGCGCCCACCTTTCTGGTAGAATGAGCCTACACCAATTTTGGTAACGGCAATCCAGCCGTAGAATGAGCCTGCTGAATCGTATCACAGATCCAGCGTGGAACAGTCTGCTTGGTAGCAGGAACCCCAATCTCGTTGGGAACATACAGGATAAACAGAGCGTCTGTTTTCCTAATATGAGCCATTCTGGCAACAGAGAGTTTCAAAACTTAGACGACATCAATATATTTTGATGTCGCCCAGGCGTCAGTAGCCACCGGCACCACACTAGGGGGGTCATTCCGAGTTGTTCGCTCGCAAGCTGCTTTTAGCAGCTTTGCACACGGTAAGCCGCCGCCTACTGGGAGTGAATCTTAGCTTATCAAAATTGCGAACGATAGATTAGCAGAATTGCGAATAGACACTTCTTAGCAGTTTCTGAGTAGCTCCAGACTTACTCGGCATCTGCGATCAGTTCAGTCAGTTTCGTTCCTGGTTTGACGTCACAAACACACCCAGCGTTCTCCCAGACACTCCTCCGTTTCTCCAGCCACTCCCGCGTTTTTCCCAGAAACGGTAGCGTTTTTTCCCACACACCCATAAAACGGCCAGTTTCCGCCCAGAAACACCCACTTCCTGTCAATCACACTCCGATCACCAGAACGAAGAAAAAACCTCGTAATGCCGTGAGTAAAATACCTAACTTCATAGTAAATTTACTTGGCGCAGTCGCACTGCGGACATTGCGCATGCGCATTAGCGACTAATCGCTCCGTTGCGAGAAAAGAATAATGAGCGAACAACTCGGAATGACCCCCTAGGTTGGATCATGTGAAGCGATGAAAGCACTTTTGGCAGAAAGTGCCGATGAGTTCTCAACTCTGCTCTATCTTCATGGAAGATTCAACAGGGCTCTTGTGAGACAAACCGCTAATTCATGACCACTTTCCAAGTGAGGAATTTTCACTCAACCTTATTGAACAATTCAACCAATGAAATTGCAGGAACTGCCACCCACGGTAGGATCCCCTGGTGCCACAGGGGCACAAGGGAAGATGGATCTGCAACACTCCTTTCCACGAACGTTTGAACCTCTGGAAAAGGAGGCTAATTGTTGTAGGAAGAAACCCGATAAGGCTTAAACTGAACCTTAATCGAGCCCAACTTAAGACCCGCATCCACACGATCTTATAAGAAAAGAATGGAGAAAACAACCCAACTGGAATACTTCCGTAGGAACTTTCTTGGATTCACACCAAGACACATACTTTCTCCAAAAATGGCGGTAATGTTGTAACGTAACTTCTTTTCTGCCTGAAGAAGAGTAGGGATGACTTCACTGGGAATACCCCTTCGAGTTGGGATCCGGCATGCAACCCCTAGGCCATCAACGGAAACCGCGGTACGTCCTGAAACAGACACGGCCCCTGCCGTAACAGATACTCTCTCAGAGGAAGAGGTCCTCCTATGAGTAAGTCCTGAAGATCCGGATACCAGCCCTCCGTGATCAGTTTGGAAGAATGAGGATCAACTGAACCTTTGTTCTTCGTATGATCTTTTAGCATCTTTGGAAAGAGTGGAAGTGGAGGGAACACATAGACCGATCGAAACACCCACGGTGTCACTAGGGCGTCCCCCGCAATCACTTGAGGGACCCTCGGACCTGGAACAACATCTCCAAATTTTCTTGTCGAGGCGAGACGCCATCTTGTCTAATTGTGGAATTCCCCAAAACTTGTCACTTCTGTGACACCCGCTTGATGAAGACTACACTCTCGTGGCTGGAGAACGTGTCTGCCGAGGAAGTTTACTTCCCCGTTCTCCACTCTTGGAATGAACATCGCTGACAGAGCGCGTAAACGTTTTCGTCGCACAGCGACAAAGCTTTCTGGCTTCTGCCATTTCTTCTCCGGTCTTTGTTTGTAGAAAACCGCTATAAACGGGCCTTAACTTCAGATCGGTATCGTGGTGACAAGTATCCTAACTTGACTCTTGTCCTTGGTGAGTATTGCGCCACTACCACAGGAGTGATATTCTGGTCTTGAAACCATGATTATCCCAGGTGGGAACCGGACCACTTGTCCAACAGGTCCCGCTAACACTCTGGCATGCAAGCTGCCCACTGAATGGCCTCGTAGGCCGCAACCTTCTTTTCCAGTAACTGAATGTATTGAAGGATTGACTCTGTTGCAGGTCTGACCAGACTCTGAATCCTCAGAGCTTTTTTCACTGGAAGCAAATAATATTTCCCAAGCCGACCACCGTGTCGTTTGAACCAACAGGAATTTTGGCAAGTTCTGCTGCCGAAGAATTGTCAGGGAAAAACAATGTTTTTCACCATTTTGTTTCTTGATCCCTCTGTAATCCAGAGAGCGATCCAGTACAGAATAATATCGTAGGAAACCCATCATACCGCCATTACTCTGGTGAATTGGCAACGACAATCCTGAATCGCAAACCTCAGGTAAGGCTAATGCGAAAGAAACCGTAATTAGGCCTCCTTTCTCCATTTTCAGAGTAGAGAAACCTGCCATGAGAGAATCCCTCATGGATTTTAAGTAGGAAATTTGAGTTTTCAGATATAGGATTTGGTCTGACCGAGCAGTCCGGCCTCGGAAGCACGAAAAAGCTTGAATAACAGCTTCTCCTCTTTTTTTGTGTGTGACCGGGACAGTAGGACAATGACCTGATCCTGACGCAACTCTTGTATTGCGTCACTTACTACCTCCCTGTCCAGAGGAGAATCGGTAAAGTCTATTTGAAAAAATCAGTGAGGGAAAACGTCTGGAAAAACTCCCGTATGTCCCACTAGGGACTCTATCCTTAACTCACTGGTCCATGTCCTTTCCAGGGCTGACTGAAGAGTTTTAGATGTGGTCCCATGGGTGTGGGCTCCCGCAAGATAGACCCAACATCCTGCGGTGGATGTGGCAGAAACCATAGGACGAGTTCTGCCTGTGAACTTGAAAAAGGTAGCTGACCTCCTACCTCTTTCAATCTTCCTTTACCTGCAAAGGAAAAGGGGAAACGTTATCCATTCGGTCGAAATGACTGCATCCTACAATAATGCGTCCCCAACAGTAGTGAGGTATCCTAGGGCAAAAAGGTAGACTTACCAGTGGTATCTGCCACAAGCATATTAACAAAGCCTGATATATCATATGCTTTTTCACTAATTATCCACTAAGCTATTTGTTAGAGCTTGGATTACTGCCCATTTTTATGTACAAAGGATAGAATAATCCGTTTTGTGTTTTATATATAGACACTATCCGGATTTTAAGGGTTTTTCAGCGCTGTACACTCCTCTCCAAATCTCTTTTTTGTGCAATATTAACAAAGCCATCACCAAACCAGGCTTCACCTTCATAGGGAAGAGACTCCGCTTCTTCTAGAAGTCAGCACCAGCATCCCCTTGGTGAATCCACAACGCCCTCCTAGGCGAGACCACCCTGGAATTGGTCCGCGAACCCAAAAGTTCCAAATGACTTGTAGTCGCACGGTAGTATGCTACACTGTTCTAGATATGACCCAACTGAAGGAGCATCCCATCTCTTCCCAGGGAAATTATATCGGACGATAAAGTAACCAACCAATTCCAAACACAAGCACTCCCCCATGCGCATGTATGCAAGTATAATCAACGTATGTAATTAAAATATCACTTTGCTTCCTGTATACGATCCTTTGTGACAGGGCCCCGTGCAGAAACAGAGGTTGACACTCCCTTTATTCTATCCACGGCGGGAAAAATAAGATTTTAAACCTACCGGTAAATCTTTTTCTCCTAGTCCGTAGAGGATGCTGGGGACTCCGTAAGGACCATGGGGTATAGACGGGCTCCGCAGGAGACATGGGCACTATAAAGAACTTTTAGTATGGGTGTGCACTGGCTCCTCCCTCTATGCCCCTCCTCCAGACCTCAGTTAGGGAACTGTGCCCAGAGGAGATGGACAATATGAGGAAAGGATTTTGTTAATCTAAGAGCAAGATCCATACCAGCCCACACCAATCATACCATATAACCTGGAATATACGCAACCAGTTAACAGTATGAACAAAAAACAGTATCAGTCAAAGACCGATTCCAACTGTAACATAACCCTTATGTAAGCAACAACTATATACAAGTCTTGCAGATGTAGTCCACACTGGGACGGGCGCCCAGCATCCTCTACGGACTAGGAGAAAAAGATTTACCGGTAGGTTTAAAATCTTATTTTCTCTTACGTCCTAGAGGATGCTGGGGACTCCGTAAGGACCATGGGGTTTATACCAAACATCCCAACCGGGCGGGAGAGTGTGGATGACTCTGCAGCACTGACTGAGCAAACGCAAGGTCCTCATCAGCCAGGGTATCAAACTTGAAGAATTTTGCAAAAGTGTTTGAACCCGACCAAGTAGCTGCTCGGTAAAGCTGCAAAGCCGCCCAAGAAGAGCCCACCTTCCTAGTGGAATGGGCCTTTACTGAATTTGGTAACGGCAATCCAGCCGTAGAATGAGCCTGCTGAATCATGTTACAGATCCAGCGAGCAATAGTCTGCTTAGAAGCAGGAGCGCCAACCTTGTTGGCTGCATACAGGACAAACAGAGCCTCTGTTTTCCTAACCCTAGCCGCCCTGGCTACATAAATCTTTAAGGCCCTGACTACATCCAGGGACTTGGAGTCCTCCCAGTCCCCCGTAGGCACAGGCACCACAATAGGTTGGTTCATATGAAATTAAGAAACCAACTCAACTCCTCAACTCTGCTCTATCCACATGGAAAATCAAATAGGGGCTCTTGTGGGACAAGGCCGCCAATTCAGACACCTGCCTTGCAGATGCCAAGGCCAATAACATGGCCACCTTCCACGTGAGAAATTTTAATTCAACTGTTTGAAGAGGCTCAAACCAGTGAGATTACAGGAAACTTAACACCACGTTAAGGTCCCACGGTGCAACTGGGGGCACAAAGGGGGGCTGGATGTGCAGCACTCCCTTCACAAATGTCTGGACTTCTGGGAGAGAAGCCAATTCCCTCTGAAAGAATATACAGTAGATAGGCTCCATTAAGGTACAGATTTCGGCCCTAACTTCAGGCCCATATCCACTCCTGTCTGTAGAAAGTGTAGAAACCGGCCCAGATGGAAATCTTCCGTAGGAGCATTCTTGGCTTCACACCAAGATACATACTTCCTCCAGATACGGTGATGATGCTTTGCCGTCACCTCCTTCCTAGCCTTTATCAGAGTAGGGATGACTTCCTCTGGAATACCTTTCCCAGCTAGGATTCAATGTTCAACCGTCATGCCGTCAAACGTAACCGCGGTAAGTCTTGTAACAGGTCCTCCCTGAGAGGAAGAGGCCACGGATCTTCTGTGAGCATTTCCTGAAGATCTGAGTACCAGGCCCTTCGAGGCCAATCTGGGACAATGAGTATTGTCTGCACTCTTCTTTGTCTTATGAGTCTCAATATTTTTGAGATGAGAGGAAGAGGAGGAAATACATAGACCGACTGAAACACCCATGGTGTCACTAGGGCGTCTACTGCTACTGCCTGAGGCTCCCGTGACCTGGCACAATACCTCCGAAGCTTCTTGTTGAGGCGTGACGCCATCATGTCTATTTGAGGAATTCCCCAAAGACTTGTTATCTCTGCAAAAACTTCTTGATGAAGTCCCCACTCTCGGATGGAGATCGTGTCTGCTGAGGAAGTCTGCTTCCCAGTTGTCCACTCCCGGAATGAAGACAGCTGACAGAGCGCTTATGTGAATTTACGCCCAGCGAAGAATCCTGGTGGCTTCCCCCATCGCCACTCTGCTCCTTGTCCCGCCTTGGTGGTTTACATGAGCCACGGCTGTGACGTTGTCTGATTGAATCAGAACCGGTAGGTCGCGAAGAAGATTCTCCGCTTGTCATAGGCCGTTGTATATGGCCCTCAATTCCGGTATGTTGATGTGTAGACAAGCCTCCTGGCTTGACCATATTCCCTGAAAATTTCTTCCTAGTGTGACTGCTCTCCATCCTCGCAGGCTCGCGTCCGTGGTCACCAGAACCCAGTCTTGAATGCCCAACCTGCGACCCTCTAGAAGGTGAGCACTCTGCAGCCACCACAGGAGAGACACCCTGGCCCTGGGGGACAGGGTGATTTTCTGATGTATTTGTAGATGGGACCCGGACCACTTGTCCAGAAGGTCCCACTGAAAAGTCCTCGCATGAAACCTGCCGAAGGGGATGGCCTCGTAGGCTGCCACCATTTTTCCCAGAACTCGAGTGCATTGATGAACAGACACTCTTTTTGGTTATAGCAGGTCTCTGACCATGTTCTGGAGATCCTGGGCTTTTTCCAATGGGAGAAAAACCCTCTTTTGTTCCGTGTCCAGAATCATGCCTAGGAATGATAGCCGAGTCGTTGGAACCAATTGTGACTTTGGCAGATTGAGAATCCAACAGTGCTGTTGCAGCACTTTCAGGGAAAGCGACACACTCTTCAGCAATTGGTCTCTCGATCTCGCCTTTATCAGGAGATTGTCCAAGTATGGGATAATTGTGACTCCCTGCCTGCGCAGGAGCACCATCATCTCCGCCAATACCTTGGTGAAAATCCTCGGGGCCGTGGAAAGCCCAAATGACAACGTCTGAAACTGGTAATGACAGTCCTGTACAGCGAATCTCAGGTACTCCTGATGAGGGGGGTATATGGGGACATGAAGGTATGCATCATTTATGTCTAGTGACACCATCAAATCCCCCCTTCCAGGCTGGATATTACAGCTCAGAGCGATTCCATCTTGAATTTGAACTTTTTCAAGTACAGGTTTAGGGATTTTAGATTTAAAAAGGGTCTGACCCAACCATCTGGCTTCGGGACCACAAACAGGGTTGAAGAATACCCTTTTCCCTGTTGGACCAGGGGAACCTTGACCACCACTTGCTGTTGACACAGCTTTTGAATGGCAGCTAACACTACTTCCCTCACCGGGGGTGAAGCTGGCAAGGCCGACTTGAAAATCGGCGAGGGGGCACCTCTTCGAATTCCAGCTTGTAGCCTTGGGAAACAATTTCCATCGCCCAAGGATCCACATCTGAAAGAATCCAGATCTGGCTGAAAAGTCGAAGGCGTGCCCCCACTGGTGCGGACTCCCTTAGGGAAGCCCCAGCGTCATGCGGTGGATTTTGTAGAAGCCGGAGAGTACTTCTGCTCCTGGGAACTAGCCGAAGCAGGTGTTCTCTTTCCTCTACCCTTACCTCTGGCAAGGAAGAAGGAGCCCCGACCTCTTCTGGACTTATGCGACCGAAAGGACTGCATCTGATACAGTTTTCTTTTGCTGTTGGGGAACAAAAGGTAATAAGGTAGATTTACCCGCAGTAGCTGTGGAAACCAGGTCCGCAAGCTCCTCCCCAAACAACACTTCACCCTTGTAAGGTAAAACCTACATATGCTTCTTTGAGTCTGCATCACCCGTCCATTGGCGGGTCCATAGAGCTCGTCTCGCAGAAATAGCCATGGCATTGGCTCTGGAACCCAGCAGCCCAACGTCTCTCTGCGCGTCCCTCATAATAAGACTGCGTCTTTAATGTGGGCTAAGGTTAATAAAATGGTATCCCTGTCTAGGGTATCAAGGTCAGCTGACAAGGTATCTATCCATGCTGCAACTGCGCTACATACCCATGCCGATGCTATTGCCGGTCTGAGCAAAGCACCTGTACGCGCATAAATAGACTTTAAAGTAGTCTCCTGTCTGCGATCAGCAGGATCCTTGAGGGCTGCCGTGCCCGGAGACGGTAGCGCCACCTTCTTGGACAGGCGTGTAAAAGCCTTGTCCACCCTGGGAGAGGATTCCCAACGTACCCTGTCCTGTGCAGGGAAAGGATAAGCCATAAGAACCCTTTTGGGAATCTGCAGTTTTTTATCTGGAGTTTCCCAAGCTTTTTCAAATAACTCTTTCTCCCTGCACTCTGCTTTGTCCAGTCTCTTATGCAATGAGGTCACACTTGCATTTAACATATGCCACATGTCCATCCAATCATGAGTCGGCGTTGCCGACGGAGACACACCACTCATCTGCTCCACCACCTCCTTGGACGAGCCTTACGCTTCAGACATGCCGACACTCACGTACCGACACCCCCACACACACAGGGATATATCTATAAGGGGACAATTCCCCAACAATGCCCTTTGGAGAGACAGAGAGAGAGTATGCCAGCACACACCCAGCGTCAACTGACACTGGAATAAAATTCAGATAGCTCTTTTTATATATATATATATATATATAATCAATGTGTATACACTCACTGCGCCTTAAAAATGCCCTCCCCCCCTCTTTTCAGCCCTCTGTCACCGAGTTCAGCAGGGGAGAGTCCGGGGAGCCAGCTTCTTGTGGAGAAAATGGCGCTGTTGGTGCTGAGGGATCAAGCTCTGCCCCCTCCAGCGGCGGGATTCGGTCCCGCTTGAATATACAAAAAATGGCGGGGGATCTCTGCATTTACTGCCTCCGCAGCCTAATATACCCTTATATGCCAGTCCAGAGGTTTATTGCTGCCCAGGGCGCCCCCCCTGCGCCCTGTACCCATCAGTGCCTGTTCCATGTGTGGGAGCAATGGCGCACAGCGGTACCGCTGCGCGCTTACCTCAGTGAAGATCTGAAGTCTTCTGCCGCCTTGAATTCTTCTTTTCTTCTTATACTCACCCAGCTTCTATCTTCCGGCTCTGCGAGGAGGACGGCGGCGCAGCTCTGGGAGGAACGGCGGGTGAGACCTGCGTTCCGACTCCCTCTGGAGCTAATGGTGTCCAGTAGCTTAAGAAGCAGAGCCTATCATTTAAGTAGGTCTGCTTCTTTCTCCTCAGTCCCACAATGCAGGGAGCCTGTTGCCAGCAGTGCTCCCTGAAAATAAAAAACCTAACAAAATTCTTTTTCAGAGAAACTCTGGAGAGCTGCTCTGTAATGCACCCTATCTCCTCTGGGCTCAAAATCTAACTGAGGTCTGGAGGAGGGGCATAGAGGGAGGAGCCAGTGCACACCCATACTAAATGTTCTTTGTAATGCCCATGTCTCCTGCGGAGCCCGTCTATACCCCATGGTCCTTACGGAGTCCCCAGCATCCTCTAGGACGTAAGAGAAAGAATAAACACTCGGACTCCTCGTGAGGATTTGAAGCCCACTCGTCACGGCTGACCTAGAGCTTTTTGAACACAACGACCAGCACATGAGAAGGAATAACTTTACTTTAGCATTCATTATAACATTTTATATGAATATACACATTTAAATACACATAATATATATATATATATATATATATATATATATATATAATCTATCTCATATATATTTTTGACAGGAACAGCAGGGTCCCTAGTGACGTTAATACGTTCTTAATGTGTATGAAACATGTATTG
This sequence comes from Pseudophryne corroboree, assembly GCF_028390025.1. Classification (NCBI taxonomy): domain Eukaryota; kingdom Metazoa; phylum Chordata; class Amphibia; order Anura; family Myobatrachidae; genus Pseudophryne; species Pseudophryne corroboree. Next base: position 686,361,341 of record NC_086444.1, read on the forward strand.
AATGCCGATGTTGTGGATCTAATCAGGAAACATCATGGTCGACATAATAAATAGTATTCGTGTTGATATCAGGGAGTAGTAACTGGGCAAAATAACATTTTTGCGACCCTGGTGGGTCTGAGGGAAATATATTATCAATATTACGCCTCCACAAAAATTACTACATCTGTGTTCGAGCCACAGATCTAAGCAACCGTACCATACATCTATATCTATATACATACATACAGATATAGCTTTCTGAATGCATCACCATATTATTAAAATTTCTACCCAGTCAGATTTGTTGGTGCCGACAGGGTCACCCACCCACGTCTGTGTCTCCCATATAGTTTTCTCGTGGAAAAGCATACATCTACTGACATGTGGACACTTATTTACATGAACCAAGTACCAACAGACGTCGGCGGTGCCGACTGAGACATTCCCATAGTAGTTTTTGTGGCAGAGTACTCAGCCTCAGACATGCCGGCACACATGTACTAACCCACCGACATTACACTGATTATTTTGTGTCAGGGATACACAGAAGACATTTACCAGCTCTTTTACACCATGCTCCCTATCTATTGTGCTTTACTTTTCACATATATTGCACCAAAACACTGTGCCCCCCCCCCCCTCCTGTTTTAAACTGTGATCTGTTCAGCAGTGCTTTGGCAGGGCCAGCGTCTCTGTGAGGAGAAAATGGCGCTGGTTAGAGCTGTGAGGGCTAAGCCACGCCCCCTCAATGGCACGCTTCAGCCCCGCTATTTTCTAGACATATATACTGGCGGGGGTCTGTATACAGTGCCAATGCACTGTATACCTCTTATGCCAGGACAGATAGTGAGGTTTTATTGCTGCCCAGGGCACCCCCCCTGCGCCCTTGTAGTGCCGCTTGTGTGTGGGAGCAATGGCGCGCAGCGCAACCGCTGCACGGTACCTCGGAGACCGTGAAGTCTTCTGCCGTTTTAACTGAAGTCTTCTTTCTTCCTTTACTCACCCGGCTACTTTCTGCTGGCTCTGTGAGGGGGACGACGGCGCGGCTCCGGGAACGAGCAGCTAGGCTATACCAAGTAATCAGACCCTCTGGAGCTAATGGTGTCCAGTAGCCTAAGAAGCAGAGCCTTGAAACTCACAGAAGTAGGCCTGCTTCTCTCCCCTCAGTCCCACGATGCAGGGAGCCTGTTGCCAGCAGTGCTCCCTGAAAATAATAAAACTAACAAAGTCTTTTCCGAGAAACTCAGGAGAGCTCCTCAGTGTGTGACCATTCTCTCTGGCCACAGAATCTAACTGGAGTCTGGAGGAGGGGCATAGAGGGAGGAGCCAGTTCACACCCCTTTTAAAGTCTTAAAGTGCCCATGTCTCCTGCAGATCCAGTCTATACCCCATGGTCCTTTTGGAGTCCCCATTATCCTCTAGGACGTATGAGAAAAACTTTCTAATTCTGTGTCCAGAATCATTCCCAAAAACGACAGCCGTCTCGTCGGAACCAACTGTGAATTTTGCAAGTTTAGGAGCCAACCATGTTGCTGCAGAATTGTCAGGGATAGCGTAATGTTCTGCAGTAATTGTTCCCTGGATCTCGCCTTTATCCGGAGATCGCCCAAGTACGGGATAATCGTGACTCATTGCTTGCGTAGGAGAACCATCATTTCGGCCATTACTTTGGTGAAAACCCTCGGAGCCGTGGACAGACCAAACAGCAACGTCTGAAATTGGTAATGACAATCCCGAACTGCAAACCTCAGGTAAGCCTGATGTGGGGGATAAATGGGAACATGTAAGTAGGCATCCTTTATGTCTACCGACACCATAAAATCCCCCTCCTCCAGACTGGAGATCACTGTCCGGAGAAATCTTGAATTTGAATTTTTTTAGGTAGAAATTGAGGGATTTAAGGTTCAGGATCGGTCTGACTGAGCCGTCTGGCTTCGGGACCATGAACAAGCTTGGATAAAAGCCTTCTCCCTGTTGTGACGGGGGAACCCCGACAATGACTTGATTGTGACACAATTTTTGTATTGCGGCGCATGCCACCTCCCTGTCTGGAAGAGAAGCTGGTAAGGCCGATTTGAAAAATCGGTGAGGGGGGAACATCTTGAAACTGCAGTTTGTACCCCTGGGACACTATTTCTAAGACCCATGGGTCCATGGCCGAACGAACCAAGAACTGATACTGAAAAGCCTGAGACGTGCCCCCACTGGTGCGGACTCCCGCAGAGGAGTCCCAGCGTCATGCGGTGGACTTGGCAGAAGCCGGGGAGGACTTCTGCTCCTGGGAACCGGCCATGGGCGGTGATCGTTACCTTTTCCCTTCCTCTAGTAGCAAGGAATTAAGACCCCCGACCCTTTCTGTATTTATAAGACTGCATCTGATAGTGGTGTGCTTTCTTTTGTGGTGCAGGCACATAAGGTAAAAATGATGACTTACCTGCGGTAGCCATAGATACCAAATCAGCGAGGCCGTCACCAAACAATACACCACCTTTATACGGAAGAGACTCCATAGCTTTCTTAGAGTCAGCATCAGCATTCCATTGATGAATCCACAATGCTCTCCTAGCCGAGACTGCCATGGCATTGGCCCGTGATCCCAAGAGGCCAATATCTCTCGCAGCTTCCTTTAGGTAGACTGCAGCGTCCCTGATATGACCTAGTGTCAAAAGAATGCTATCCCTATCCAGGGTATCCATTTCAGATGACAAGTTATCTGCCCATTTTTCGATAGCATTACTCACCCACGCAGATGCAATGGCTGGTCTGAGTAGCGTACCCGCGGTGACATAAATGTATTTCAATGTATTTTCCTGTCTACGATCCGCAAGATCCTTTAGGGCTGCCGTGTCAGGGGACGGAAGAGCCTCCTTTTTGGACAGCCGTGACAGAGCTTTGTCCACAATGGGGGGTGACTCACATTTTTCCCTATCCCCAGAGGGAAACGGATACGCCACTACAATCCTTTTGGGAATCAAACTTCTTGTCAGGATTTTCCCAAACCTTTTCACAAAGCGTGTTCAGTTCATGGGAGGGAGGAAATGTTACCTCTGTTTTTTTCCCTTTATACGTACAGACCCTAGTATCAGGAACAGTAGGGTCCTCAGTGATATGTAATACATTTTTTATTGCCACAATCATGTACTGAATGCTCTTTGCCAGTTTTGGATCTAAACTGGAATCACTAGAGTCGACACTTGAGTCAGTGTCCCTGTCAGTATCCGTGTCTGCCAGCTGGGCAAATGAACGTTTTTGTGACCCCGAGGGGGTCTGGACTTGAAACACATCCTCTACAGATTTCTTCCAAGCCTAGTTCTGAGACTCAGATTTATCCAATCTTTTATTTATCAGAGCCACATTAGCATTCAAGGCACTCAAAACATTCACGCAATCTGGTGTCGGCGGTGCCGACAGGGTCACTCCCACAGCCTTTTGTGTCCCTAACGGTCTCCTCCTGGGAAAAGCACTCTGCCTCAGACATGCCGACACACGTGCACCCACCACACGCAGACACACTGGGCCTATAGGCGACAGACCCACAGTAGAGCCTGTCAGAGAGACACAGAGGGAGTATTGCCAGCTCACACCCCAGCGCCCAATCCCGGACTGAAAACCCCACAGAAGATGTCCCAGACCTGCAGCGCTTTTATAAGTTACATATAATGCACCAAAACAACTGTGCCCCCCCCCGTTTTGCACCCTGTTACTTGTACAGCAGTGTGAGGAGGACCAGCTTCTCTGCAGCCTTGTGTAGAGAAAATAGCGCTGGGCTGTGTGCTGTGAGGGCAAAGCCCCGCCCCCGTAATGGCGCGCTTCAGACCAGCTCTTTTTTTAAACTTTTATAGTGGCGGGGGTTCGGACAGTGCCCTGGCACTTAGTCCGCTCTTGCCAGGTAGTTAATTGAGGCTCAAATGCTGGCCAGGGTGACCCCCCCCCCCCCTGCACCCTGTAGTGCTGCTGAGTGCGGGAGCATGGCGTGCAGCGCGGTCGCTGTGCGGTACCTCAAAGCCATCACTGAAGTCTTCTGATCTTCTTCTATTCACCTGTCTTCTGGCTCTGGGAATGAGCATCTAGGCGTACCTAGCGATCAGACCCTCAGGAGCTAATGGTGTCCTGTAGCCAAAGAAGCAGAGCCTTTAAACTCACAGAAGTAGGTCTGACTTCTCTCCCCTAAGTCCCACGAAGCAGGGAGACTGTTGCCAGCAGTTCTCCCTGAACATAAAAAACCTAACAAAGTCTTTTCAGAGAAACTCAGCAGAGCTCCTCAGTGTGATCCTGCGGATCTAGTCTATACCCCACGGTTCTTGAAGTTTCCCCAGCATCCTCTAGGACGTATGAGAAAAAACAAATACACAAAAGTAAAGTAACAGCATGAGTCAAAAAAACATGTAGTGCCCATTTAGCCTACACAATGTTAGTCCAGAAGGAATTCCATGCACAGGGCTCCACTCATAGTGGCTGCATGGTCTAGAACCTCAGTTCAGCTAACAATATGGTGTAACGTGATGTGCGTTTTTGTAGATATTTGCTACATACACATCTGTTTGTTACAGCATTCAGAACTTGGTAAAGGTTTCTTCCAACGACAATTTTGACTTTAACACACCATTGTGTTCTGTCCAAACTGGACACTAAAAATAAGATTTTAAACCTACCGGTAAATCTTTTTCTCCTAGTCCGTAGAGGATGCTGGGCACCCGTCCCAGTGCGGACTACATCTGCAAGACTTGTATATAGTTGTTGCTTACATAAGGGTTATGTTACAGTTGGAATCGGTCTTTGACTGATACTGTTTTTTGTTCATACTGTTTAATGGTTGCTTATATTCCAGGTTACCCTGGGGGACAGGGTTATCTTCTGATGTATTGGAAGGTGAGACCCGGACCACTTGTCCAGAAGGTCCCACTGAAAAGTCCTCGCCTGAAACCTGCCGAAGGGGATGGCCTCGTAGGACGCCACCATTTTCTCCAGTACTCGAGTGCATTGATGGACTGACACTCTTTTTTGTTTTAACAGGTCTCTGACCCTGTTCTGGAGTTCCTGGGCTTTTTCCATTGGGAGGAAAACCCCTTCTGTTCTGTGTCCAGAATAATGCCTAAGAGAGACAGCAGAGTTGATGAAACCAACTGTGACTTTGGTAGATTTAGAATCCAGCCATGTTGCTGCAGCACTCTCAGGGAGAGCGACACACTTTTCTGCAACTGTTCCTTTGATCTCGCTTTTATCAGGAGATCGTCCAAGTACTGGATAATTGTGACTCCTTTCCTGCGCAGGAGTACCATCACTTCCGCCATTACCTTGGTGAAAACCCTTGGGGCCGTGGAAAGCTCAAACGGCAACATCTGAAATTGGAAATGACAGGCCTGTACAGCGAATCTCAGGTACACTTGATGAGGAGGATAAATGGGGACATGAAGGTATGCATCCTTTATGTCTAGTGACAGCATAAAATCCCCCCCCTTCCAGGCTGTAGATCACTGCCCTGAGCGATTCCATCTTGAACTTGAACCTTTTTAAGTACAGGTTCAGGGATTTTAAGTTCAGAATGGGTCTGACCGAGCCATCCAGTTTCGGTTGCCCCAAATAGGGTTGAATAGTACCCTTTTCCCTGTTGCATTAAGGGAACCCTGATAATCACTTGCTGTAGACACAGCTTTCGAATTGCAGCCCACGCTATCTCCCTCTCTGGGGGAGACGTTGGTAAAGCCGATTTGAAGAATCGGCGGGGAGGCAAGTCTTTGAATTCCAGCTTGTAACCTTGGGACACAATTTCCATCGCCCAAGGATCCACATCCGACTGAACCCCGACGTGGCTGAAGAGTCGAAGACGTGCCCCCACCGGAGCGGACTCCCTCAGTGGAGCCCCAGCGTCATGCGGTGGATTTAGTAGAAGCCGGGGAGGACTTCTGTTCCTGGGAACTGGCCGTAGCAGGCATTCTTTTGCCCTCTACCCTTACCTCTGGCGAGGAAGGAAGAGCCCCGACCTCTTCTGGACTTATGCGACCGAGAGGACTGCATCTGATACTGCGGCGTTTTCTTTTACTGTGGGGGAACATAAGGCAAAAAAGGTAGATTTACCCGCGGTAGCTGTTGAAACCAGGTCTGCGAGACCCTCCCCAATTAAAAGCTCATCCTTGTAAGGCAAAATCTCCATATGACTCCGAGTCGGCATCACCCGTCCATTGGCGGGTCCACAGCATATATAAGACTGCGCCTTTGAAGTGACCTAAGGTCAATAAATGGTATCCCTATCTAGGGTATCAATATCAGCTGACAAGGTATCTGTCCAAGCTGCTACCGCTCTACAAACCCAAGCCGATGCTATTGCCGGTCTGAGCAAAGCCCCCGTATGTGTTTAAATTGATTTTAAGGTAGATTCCTGCCTGCGATCCGCAGGACCTTTTAGTGTCGCCGTGTCCGGGGACGGTAGGGCCACCTTTTTGGACAAGCGCGTTAAGGCCTTGTCGACCGTGGGTGATGATTCCCACCGTAACCTGTCCTTTGAGGGGAAAGGATACGCCATAATAATTCTTTTGGGAATCTGCAGTTTTTTTGTCTGGAGTTTCCCAGGCTTTTTCAAAAAATGCGTTCAGCTCATAAGATGGGGGAAACGTTACCTCAGGTTTCTTTACCTTAAACCTGTGTACCCTCGTGTCAGGGACAGAGGGGTCATCTGTGATATGCAAAACATCTTTTATTGCAATAATCAAATAATGAATACTTTTTGCCACCCTTGGGTGTAACCTTGCATCCTCATAGTCGACACTGGAGTCAGAATCCGTGTCGGTATCAGTGTCTACTATTTGGGACATGGGACGTTTTTGAGAACCTGAAGGGCCGTGTGACAAGTCAAATCCTTGGACTCTGCTTTGTCCAATCTCTTATGTAATAAATTTACATTTGCATTTAAAACATTCCACATGTCCAACCAATCAGGTGTCGGCGTTGCCGACGGAGATACCACAATCATCTGCTCCACCTCCTCCTTAGATAAGCCTTCCGCTTCAGACATGCCGACACACACATATCGACACAACCCCACACACACAGGGATATTTATATGAAGACAGATCCCCAATAAGGCCCTTTGGAGAGACAGAGAGAGAGAGTATGCCAGCACACACCCAGCGCCACTGACACCAGAAATAGAATTCCCAGATAAAACAGTGCTTTTATATAATATATATATATATATATATATATATATATGGAAAAAGAAATTGGAGGTGTGAGCGCAAACCGGAAGATGCGAGCCCGACCACTGTGCGAGCACATCCAGTTGAAAAGGACGTGAGTGAAATCTCCCGAACTGAAGCGATTCGAAAGCCGCCACCATTGTGCCTAAGAGGCGAATGCACAAATGTACCGAGACTGTGCGTGGCTTGAGCACTAAATGTACCAGATGACGAATGACCTGTACTTTCTGTTCTGGTAGGTAAATTCTTTGATTTACCGTATCGAGAATCATACCTAGGAATTGAAGTCGATGAAACGGAATCAGATGCGATTTCTTGAAGTTGACAATCCAACCGTGCTGAACCAGTACATTGTACATTAGCAACGCATGTTGGAGGAGCATCTGGTGAGACGGAGCCTTGATGAGCAAATCGTCCAAGTACGGAACTATTATCACTCCCAGGGATCTGAGATGAGCTATCATCACAGACATCACCTTGGTGAATACCCGAGGCGCTGACGAGAGGCCAAACGGTAGAGCCTGAAACTGATAATGGTTCTGCCGTATTGCAAACCGCAAGAACCTCTGATGAGGTGGCCAAATCGGAATGTGTAAGTACGCATCCTTGAGATCCAGTGCAATCATGAATTCCTGTGGCTCTAAACCTGCAATTACTGACTGCAGAGATTCCATCTTGAATCTGTAGTAAGTGACGTACTGATTGAGACCCTTTAAGTTCAATATTAGCCTGACCGAGCCATCCGGCTTTGGTACCACAAACAGACTGGGATAATAACCCTGACCTTGTTGGAGTACAGGGACCGGAAATCAAAACTGCTGCATCCAGCAGAGACTGAATGGCAATTTGCAGAACCGCCCTCTTGTCGTCCGACACAGGCAGTCCTGTCTTGAAAAACCGCAGTGGCGGGAGACATTCGAACTCTATTTTGTAACCTTTTAACACTAAATTGCGGATCCACCCATCTGTGGACATCAGGAGCCACGCCAACTGGAACGTCTGAGGCGTGCTCCCACAATTGGAGATCCGAGATGGGCTGGGAGCCCGTCATGCCACTGTCTTGTCAGTGACCTTAGCGTCCTGACGACTGGTGTTGGTTTGTTGGAAACCACGTCCTCGACCTCGTCTACTAGGCGTGGCTGTTCCTCTGCCACGCCCGCGAAAGGACTGAGGTCTAAAGGATTTGAACGCAGGTCCAGAGTATCTCCGTCTAGGTACTGTTGGAGGCAATGGTAAGAAAACAGACTTTCCTCCCGTGGTCTCAGAAATCCATTTGTCCAATTCAGGACCAAACAACTTCTCGCCACCATAAGGTAACGCCTCTATACCTTTTTTGACCTCCGCCTCCGCTTGCCAAGACCGCAGCCAGAGTGCTCGTCGTGCTGTAACTAGTGAGGATGAAAGGCGAGAAGTGAGCTGACAGACGTCAGTAGAAGCTGCACATAGATAATCAGCAGCTTCCCAGATTTGATCAGCGAGAAGTATAAGGTGATCACGTAAGGCAGACTTGAGTTCTGTTATCCATACCATTAACGCATTAGTTACCCAATTGCCAACCAACCCAGGTCTAAGCAACACTCCTGCTGCTGTATACATGGACTTTAGCATAGCTTCTATTTTACGGTCCGAAGGGTCTTTAAGCGTAGTAGCAGTTGGTACTGGTACGGTTAATTTCTTTGTAAGTTTAGACACAGATGAATCCACCAATGGCGGATTCTCCCATGTAGCTGTCACAGACTCTGGAAACGGGTAACTAGACTTAAATCTGCGAGGTATAGAAAACCATTTATCCGGATTCTTTCGTGTTTCTAGTAACATCTTATTAAGAGTTTCCGAAACAGGAAAACACATTGGAGTTCTCTGTCGTTTAGTAAAGACGACCTCATCATTTGTCAGAGGCTCCTCAGTTTCTGTAAACTTCAGAGACTGACGCACCACTCTGATGAGATTATCAATGCCCGGGCTGTCAAAATCGTCACTATCTGACTGCTGGTCTACTTCGCCCTCCTCACTGTCATCTTGCGCAAAGAGGTCTGGCATAGATTTCGTCAGAATGCAACATAGCAGAAACTGGTAAATCATAAGACAAATGAAATTTCTCCCTTTTACCCAAAGTAGTTCCTGCGGTCTCACCCTAGACTCAGATCTTGCCGCTTCCCGCTCTTGTCGAGCGGCGGCCAATTCTGATTGCAATCCAGCCATAACCTGTGTTAGCATAGCCCATGGAGGGTCCGGGGACGAAACCGGCTTTTTAACCGGAGTCAAACTTGTATTTGTAGCTGAATCCACAAAACATACTGTACATGTGGTAGATCCATCCGGTAACATATTCTTACAGACATGGCAGTGAAACTGCTTTTTTGTTTTTGCTGGTACCTTACTCATTATGCAGACAGACAACACAAAATACAAAGACAGACAACTTGCACGACTCAGTAAAATTGTACTAAGGTGTCTCTATATATATATATATATATATATATATATATATATATATATATCTGGCCAAGTGCAGTGCACGCCAGTCTATATGAAATCTGATCCCAAATTCCCACTAACACCCCTGCGCCTTCTGTGGAGTAGAGATGTAGTACAGGAACGTCTGGAATCACAACAGGAAGAAACAGAAAGCATGGTTAAAATGCCGCCCCCATGCTTACAGTATAAAACAAAGTGCAGATTATAACTTTCCAAACAGATATAATCAGTGAATATCCTGTTAAAAAAGGCTTAATAGCCTCTCTATCTAATAACCCATGCAGCGTTCTGCTGTTGCTATGGGCACACTCTCCCCCCTTGTGTGTGCTCCCCCCCTTCCCCGTACTCCGTGTACCGCTATCTATTACACGGAGCCGGGGATTACCTGCGGGGAGCTGAGGTAGAGGGAGCCGGGGAGCGCACTGCATAGAGCCGTGGAGCGGCGGCTATGAATGGTGATTGCGGCCGGCGCGGCTCTGTGAGCGGCGGGAGGCAGCACAGCGGCGGTAACCAGGTGGCGGCGGGCCATCACATAGCGGCAGTGTTCCTGGAAGCGGCGATGAGTGGCTACAAACAACAGTGTACCCACACAGCGGGGCGGCAGTGTGAGCTGACCGCCCCGTCCCCAACATGCCTGGACGCCTTGTAGTGAGGGCTATGACGGGGCTTCTTCTGCAAGCTCCGTCCAGCTTCTCCTGCAGGTAGTCCTACACGTGGCTGTGAGGGAGCTCTATTTAGAGAGTCCCGACACGCCAGTAGCTGCTTGTAAGCAGCTTCCACTATCCCGGAACCCACGCATATTGGAAGGGGGGAAGGGATGTGGAAAATGTTGTAACAAAAAAGAAAAAATGCAAATTAAAAATATTCAAAAAGTAGTGTGGATATTCCACACAAGCCTTGTTGCTACTATGAGCACAGAAAAAACACTGAGGTACTCTGGGATATGGAGGGGAGGAGAGTTCTAAATTTAACTATTCAGTGCCTTGTTCCTATGGAAGCCGTCCATATCCCAAGAGTACTCCAGTGACCCCTAGTGGATGAAAAAGAAACATTTGTAATAAATGAACAGTTACAAGCAGCAAAGTACACCGTTCGTTAAACCAAAAAAGGAGTGAGTTCATAACCTTAATTTAATCCATCTGGAGATAAAGTATTCAAAGTAATGATCCAGAAGGTTTCTCGTCTGTTAAGTCTATTTATTCTATCCCCACCATGTTTATCCACAGGTATATGTTCAAACCTAAAAATTTTAATGAAGATGGATCACTATTATGGCACTGTTTAAAGTGCCAGGGGACACTATGATTATCCATATTATTTTTTATATTTCTTAGATGTTCTAATATCCGCAGTTTTAGAACTCTTTTGGTTTTTCCTATATACCTCTTTCCGCAACCACATTCCAGCAAGTATATAACATGAGTAGTGTTACAATTAATAAACTTATCGATTTTATATTCTTTTACAGGAGTGCCCCTGTCCTTAAATGATTTCATGCCTTTCATACCATGGCTACACACTTTGCATCTGCCACATGTGAAATACCCTTTAATCCAGGCCTGGCCAACCTGTGGCTCTCCAGATGTTGTGAAACTACACATCCCAGCATGCCTTGCCACAGTTTTAGCATTCCCTAATAGCAAAACTGTGGCAAAGCATGATGGGACTTGTAGTTTTACAACAGCTGGAGAGCCACAGGTTGGCCAGGCCTGCTTTAATCTGATCAAACATGTTGCCATTGGAGATTTCCATTGCCAAGGGGAGTAAACTTGGTGCCAGGTGTGTTTTCAAGGTCTTTGCTCTTTTAAAAACTACATCTGGCTTTTGTGACACGTGTCCATTTGTATAATATGCCAATGGCGCGTCAGAGACTTTTGAATGTCACTATTAAAAGAGTTATACTGTGTTGTAAAGGGACAAAAAATTACACCCTCCCTATCCTTTTTATTTTTATTAGTTTCTTTATATTGTAACAGATCTTTTCTTTCTAGACTTCTTGCTCTTGAAATGGCTGTTTCTATTAAAGGGATAGGATACCCTTTTTCAATAAACCTTTGTCTATACACTTCTCCTTGTTCTTCAAATTTTGATATTGATGTGCAGTTGCGTCTAAGTCTAATTAGTTGAGAATAGGGCAAATTTTGTTTCCATTTTCTATGATGGCAGCTTTTATAGTCTAGATAATTGTTGCTGTCAACGTCTTAAAAAAAAGTGAATGTTTCCACATTCATGCTGGTTCCCTTTTGATAATCCTTGGCACTGAGGACTAAGTCTAGGAATTCAATTTCTTGCTTATGAAATTTTGACGTGAAGCTGAGGTTATAGACGTTAATATTCAAATACTGTACAAAATCCCCAAAATCTGATTCATTTCCTTGCCAAATCACGATAATATCGTCGGTATAGCGTTTAAATAATATTAATTTGTCAGAATAGGGATTTTCACTAAGAACTTTGTCTTGTTCCCATATCCCCATAAATAAATTTGCCACACTCGGGGCACAAATCGTCCCCATCGCTAAACCACATCGCTGTACAAAAAATGTATCTAAAAAAAGTAAAATTATTGTGCTCAAACACAAATTTGAGACAGTCTAATAAAAAAGCAATTCTGTGTGTATTAATTTCTGGGTCTTTTTGTAATACCATCTCTATACATTGTATACCTTTAACATGGGGGATAGAAGTGTACAGCGACTGTACATCTATGGTACCCCAGCTATATTCATCACTCCAAAGAAATTAATCTAATAAATGTAAAACATGCATTGAATCCTTAACATAGGTGTCTAGCAACGGAACATATTTTTTAATAAAAACGTCAATGTATTCTGATAAACGAGGAATCAATGACCGAGATGATGGGGCGACCCGGCGGGTGCTACCTATTTTTATGGATCTTAGGTAAATAGTATATTGTTGCAATTCTCAGACTTTGATCCATAAATAGTCAAATTCATCTTTATTTATCACCTATGATGTAATACCTTGATCTAATAAGCCTTTTAGATCTGCCTTTTTATTCTAAAATAACAGTTGGTAACAGACAACAACCTTTACATTTCAGATTCATAATCCACCCTTATCCAGTAACACCACGCCTCCACCCTTATCTGCCTGCTTAATAACTAAATTTTTATTCTCAGAAAGTTCAAATTATTTATCGGATGATTTTTAGATGTACTAATTTTTTCAAAATCTTTTTTGACTAGCTGGGCAAATAAATCAATACAAGAACCTCTAGATTCTAACGGATAAAAGGTTGAATTATTTTTTAAACCTGATGCATTATCTAATTTTTTATTTTAATAATTTTTCATTAATGCAAGAGATTTATTATCTTGTCGAATAAAGTGACGTTTTAAGGTCATCCTTCTAACATAAAGGTTTAAGTCCATATATAAATGTAACTTATTAACACCTGCAGTGGGTGCATAGGACAAACCTTTTTGAAGTACAGTAACCTCGGCATCTGACAAATCAACTTTTGAAAGGTAATTCTAGGAATTCAATTTCTTGCTTATGAAATTTTGACGTGAAGCTGAGGTTATAGTCGTTAATATTCTCTGTTGCTACTAGCTTCTAATTGCTGCTCTATTGAAGCCAGTTCTTTTTCAACAGCTGCAATACCCTTTTTTTCACCCTCTGTACAAGCTAAAGATGTTATAGTACGGCTCTCCTTTTGTAAGGTGCCTTTTCCTCCTCTCTGACCTCTTCGTCTCTGTATCTTTTTCCTTTGCCTAGGGGACTTCCCCGATATTGATCTTGATTCCCCCTCATAAAAAACTGATTTTTTCCTTTGTCTAAAAAACGTGGGCCAGAGTGGTATTCTTGATCTCCTAAACGATACAATGTTTCAAATCTATTTGCTGTTTTTAAAGTAGATTTTTCTGGGGAAAACGGATTGGATCTCCAACTTTTTCCATTCCTGACTTTTTGCCATCTCTGTACTGGTTTTCCCCATCTAGTAGCTGGTCTGTAATCAATGGGATTCTTATTACGTCTATCCTCAAACCTGAACTGATTCTGGTTCTGTGCCTCATTAACCCTTCTCCCTCCGTCTGGAGATGGATCTATTTTCTATTCTAAAACCTTGTCTGTTATTATAGGTGTTTTCTCTCCTAGACTGGGGCCAATTTCTCACCTGTCCTAGGTCATAATCCTCTTTATCTCTTTTGAATTTCCTTTTTTTGGTTTCTATAATCTCTTTTTCAATTTTGTTGGTTTTGTTTTTCATATACTCTGAAAACTCTTAAAACTCTGCACTGTTGTTACTAGCTTCTAATTGCTGCTCTATTAAAGCCAGTTCTTTTTCAACAGCTGTAATCATTTTCTTTTTTTCAAACACAATTAATCTCATAAACTCTAGGGAACGTTAATCTAAAATACGATATCATTCTTTTAAAAACTTTTCATTTGAGACACCGAAGGTGGGGTTCTTGGAGATTCTCAATCCCCGTAGTACTCTTTTACATTTAATGTAGTTTTCTAAACCAACAATGTCCCACCACATTCGAGTCTCTTGAATTAAAAGGCGTTCTGCCTTCACATAATTATCCTCTATGGTACAAACATTCTCTGGTTCTATAATGTTACCAACAGTATCTTCATTAAACATCTCATTACATTGTTGAGACCTATTAGACCTAAGGTCTGCAAATTTAAACATATTGTTGCCGTAATGCAGCTACAAACACCAAAGGAGACAAACAATTGGAAAAAGAAATTGGAGGTGTGAGCGCAAACCGGGTTTAAATGGAGAATGTCTGTGGAACTACAAGTCCAAGTCCAGATTGTTAGATCCAAATTAAAACAGGTAAAGTGTCCAAACACCTGGCACCAAGTTTACTCCCCTTGGCAACGGAAATCTCCAGTGGCAACATGTTTGATCAGATTAAAGGGTTTTTCACATGTGGCAGATGCAAAGTGTGTAGCCACGGTATGAAAGGCATGAAATCATTTAAGGACAGGGGCACTCCTGTAAAAGAATATAAAATCGATAAGTTTATTAATTGTAACACTACTCATGTTATACACTTGCTGGAATGTGGTTGCGGAAAGAGGTATATAGGAAAAACCAAAAGAGTTCTAAAACCACGGATATTAGAACATCTAAGAAATATAAAAAACAATATGGATAATCATAGTGTCCCCTGGCACTTTAAACAGTGCCATAATAGTGATCCATCTTCATTAAAATTTTTAGGTTTGGAACATATACCTGCGGATAAACGTGGTGGGGATAGAATAAATAGACTTAACAGGCGAGAAACCTTCTGGATCATTACTTTGAATACTTTATCTCCAGATGGATTAAATGAAGGTTATGAACTCACTCCTTTTTTGGTTTAACGAACGGTGTACTTTGCTGCTTGTAACTGTTCATTTATTACAAATGTTTTATCAGTGTAATTTTAGGATAAAATATGACTGCATGATATTCATTTGTATTAGACAGCCTTTTTCTGTGTAAATGTATGTGTTGTTAATAAATCTCACTCACTAATGAATGATTACTTGAACCTGTTAATGTATAACACTGATTGGAGAATGCAAACAGGTTTTTAGGATTTAAAAGCTCTAAGGCAGGCATGTCCAAACTGTGGCCCTCCAGCTGTTGAGAAACTACACATCCCAGCATGCCAGACACAGCTTTAGCATTCTCTGACAGCAAAACTGTGTCAGGGCATGCTGGGATATGTAGTTTCACAACAGCTGGAGGGCCACAGTTTGGACATGCCTGCTCTAAGGGAAATGTTAAGCCAGGCCCTCTGATGAAGTCCTGGTGACAAAACCGGTAGGGGCGTGGCTTATGGATGGACGCTGAACAAGGCAACATGCAGTGGTGAATCCATCTTGTATCTTTGATTTTAAAACGAATGTATCAGCGGTGATTATACCGCCATCTTTGGTATGCGTACATTTTTAGACCTGTGTTTTATGATGTGTCAATAATAAGATTTTACTCACCGGTAAATCTATATCTCGTAGTCCGTAGTGGATGCTGGGGACTCCGTAAGGACCATGGGGAATAGACGGGCTCCGCAGGAGACTGGGCACTCTAAAGAAATATTTAGTACTACTGGTGTGCACTGGCTCCTCCCTCTATGCCCCTCCTCCAGACCTCAGTTAAGGAAACTGTGCCCGGAAGAGCTGACAGTACAAGGAAAGGATTTTGGAATCCAGGGTAAGACTCATACCAGCCACACCGTACAACTTGTGATAACATACCCAGTTAACAGTATGAACAACAAACGAGCATCACTCAACGGATGCCCCATAACATAACCCTTTAGTAAGCAATAACTATATACACGTATTGCAGAAAGTCCGCACTTGGGACGGGTGCCCAGCATCCACTATGGACTACGAGAAATAGATTTACCGGTGAGTAAAATCTTATTTTCTCTAACGTCCTAGTGGATGCTGGGGACTCCGTAAAGACCATGGGGATTATACCAAAGCTCCCAAACGGGCGGGAGAGTGCGGATGACTCTGCAGCACCGAATTGGCATACACAAGATTCTACTCAGCCAGGGTATCAAACTTGTAGAATTTTGCAAAAGTGTTTGAACCTGACCAAGTAGCTGCTCGGCAAAGCTGTAATGCCGAGACCCCTCGGGCAGCCGCCCAAGAAGAGCCCACTTTCCTTGTGGAATGGGCTTTTACTGATTTTGGATGCGGCAATCCCGCCGCAGAATGAGCCTGCTGGATCGTGTTACAGATCCAGCGAGCAATGATTTGCTTTGAAGCAGGAGCACCCAGCTTGTTGGATGCATACAGGATAAACAGCGAGTCAGTTTTCCTGACACCAGCCGTTCTGGTCACATAAATCTTCAAAGCCCTGACTACATCAAGCAACTTGGAATCCTCCAAGTCACGAGTAGCCGCAGGCACCACAATAGGTTGGTTCAAATGAAAAGATGACACCACCTTCGGCAGAAATTGCGGACGAGTCCGTAATTCTGGCCTGTCCATATGGAATACCAGATAGGGGCTTTTACATGACAAAGCCGCCAATTCTCTACACACGCCTAGCCGAAGCTAAGGCCAATAGCATGACCACTTTCCACGTGAGATACTTTAGCTCCACGGTTTTAAGTGGCTCAAACCAGTGTGATTTTAGGAAACCCAACACCACGTTGAGATCCCAAGGTGCCACTGGTGGCACAAAAGGGGGCTGAATATGTAGCACTCCCTTAACAAATGTCTGAACCTCAGGGAGAGAAGCCAATTCTTTCTGAAAGAAAATGGATAGGGCTGAAATCTGGACCTTGATGGACCCCAATTTCAAGCCCACAGTCACTCCCGACTGTAGGAAGTGCAGGAACCGGCCCAGCTGGAATTCCTCCGTTGGGGCCTTCCTGGCCTCACACCAAGCAACATATTTTCGCCATATACGGTGATAATGTTTTGCTGTCACGTCCTTCCTAGCCTTTATCAGCGTAGGAATAACTTAATCCGGAATGCCTTTTTCCGCTAGGATCCGGCGTTCAACCGCCATGCCGTCAAACGCAGCCGCGGTAAGTCTTGGAACAGACAGGGCCACTGTTGCAACAGGTCCTGTCTGAGAGGCAGAGGCCACGGGTCCTCTGTGAGCATTTCTTGCAGTTACGGGTACCAAGTCCTTCTTGGCCAATCCGGAACAATGAGAATTGTTCTCACTCCTCTTTTTCTTACGATTGTCAGCACCTTGGGTATGAGAGGAAGAGGAGGAAACACATAAACCGACTGGAACACCCACGGTGTTACTAGTGCGTCCACAGCTAACGCCTGAGGGTCCCTTGACCTGACGCAATACAGTTTTAGCTTTTTGTTGAGGTGGGACGCCATCATGTCCACCTGTGGCAGTTCCCATCGATTTGCAATCTGCGTGAAGACTTCTTGATGAAGTCCCCACTCCCCCGGGTGGAGGTCGTGCCTGCTGAGGAAGTCTGTTTCCCAGTTGTCCACTCCCGGAATGAACACTGCTGACAGTGCTTGCACGTGATTCTCCACCCAACGAAGAATCCTGGTGGCTTCCGCGATTGCCACCCTGCTTCTTGTGCCGCCCTGGCGGTTTACATGGGCCACTGCGGTGATGTTGTCTGACTGAATCAGCACCGGTTGGTTTCGAAGCAGAGGCTCTGCTTGACTCAGGGCGTTGTATATGGCCCTTAGTTCCAGGATATTGATGTGTAGACAAGCCTCCTGACTTGACCACAGCCCTTGGAAGTTTCTTCCCTGAGTGACTGCCCCACATCCTCTGAGTCTTGCATCCGTGGTCACCAGGACCCAGTCCTGTATGCCGAACCTGCGGCCCTCGAGAAGGTGAGCACTGTGCAGCCATCACAGAAGAGACACCCTGGCCCTGGGGGACAGAGTGATCATCCGATGCATCTGAAGATGCGATCCGGACCACTTGTCCAACAGATCCCACTGAAAGATCCTCGCATGGAACCTGCCGAAGGGAATGGCTTCGTATGAAGCCACCATCTTTCCCAGTACTCGCGTGCAGAGATGCACCGACACCCGTTTTGGTTTTAGGAGGTCTCTGACCAGAGTCACGAGCTCCTGAGCCTTCTCTGCCGGGAGAAACACCTTCTTCTGGTCTGTGTCCAGAATCATGCCCAGGAAGGGCAGACGTGTCGTAGGAATCAGCTGCGACTTTGGAATATTCAGAATCCATCCGTGTTGTTGCAACACTTCCTGAGAGCGTGCTAGGCCGATCAGCAACTGCTCCCTGGACCTCGCCTTTATGAGGAGATCGTCCAAGTATGGGATAACTGTAACTCCTTGCTTTCGAAGGAGCACCATCATCTCCGCCATTACCTTGGTAAATATTCTCGGTGCCGTGGACAGGCCAAACGGCAACGTCTGGAATTGGTAATGACAGTCCTGTACCACAAACCTGAGGTACTCCTGATGAGGTGGATAAATGGGGACATGCAAGTAAGCATCCTTGATGTCCAGAGACACCATAAAATCCTCCTCTTCCAGGCTCGCAATGACCGCTCTGAGCGATTCCATTTTTAACTTGAATTTCTTCAGATACATATTCAGGGATTTTAAATTCAAAATGGGTCTGACCGAACCATCCGGTTTCGGTACCACAAACATTGTGGAATAGTAACCCCTTCCCTGTTGAAGGAGGGGAACCTTTACCACCACCTGCTGGAGATATAACTTGTGAATTGCCGCCAACACTACCTCCCTTTCCATGGGGGAAGCTGGCAGGGCCGATTTTAGGTAACGGTGAGGTTGCGTCACTTCGAATTCCAGCATGTATCCCTGAGACACAATTTGTATAGCCCAAGGATCCACCTGTGAGCGAACCCACTGGTGGCTGAAATGTCGGAGACGCGCCCCCACCGTTCCTGGCTCCGTCTGTGGAGCCCCAGCGTCATGCTGTGGATTTAGTGGAAGCCGGGGAGGACTTTTATTCCTGGTAACTAGCTGCATGGTGCAGCCTCTTTCCTCTATCCCTGCCTCTGGCAAGAAAGGATGCACCTCTGACTTTCTTGCTCTTTTGTGAACGAAAGGACTGCATTTGGTAATACGGTGCTTTCTTTTGCTACGAGGGAACATATGGCAAAAAATTTGACTTCCCAGCCGTTGCTGTGGAAACCAGGTCCGAGAGACCGTCCCCAAACAATTCCTCACCCTTGTAAGGTAAAACATCCATGTGTTTTTTTTTATAGTCGGCATCAACTGTCCACTCCCGAGTCCACAGGACCCTTCTGGCAGAAATCGACATTGCGTTTATTCTAGAGCCCAGCAGGCAAATGTCCCTCTGGGCATCCCTCATATATAGGACAGCGTCTTTGATATGCCCCAGGGTCAGTAAAATGGTATCCTTGTCTAAGGTATCCAGTTCCTCAGACAGATTATCTGTCCATGCTGCGGCAGCACTACACATCCAGGACGACGCAATCGCCGGCCTCAGTAAAGTACCTGAATGTGTATAAACAGACTTCAGGATACTTTCCTGCTTCCTATCTGCAGGATCCTTTAGGGCGGCCGTATCCTGTGATGGCAGGGCCACCTTCTTAGATAAGCGTGTCAACGCCTTGTCTACGCTAGGGGAGGATTCCCAGCGTAACCTGTCCGTTGGCGGGAAAGGGTACGCCATAAGCAATCTTTTGGAAATCAGCACTTTCCTATCAGGAGAATCCCAAGCCTTTTCACATAACTCATTTAATTCATGTGAAGGAGGAAAAGTCACTTCTTGCTTTTTCTCCCCAAACATATAAACCCTTTTGCCAGGGACTGGGTTTTCCTCCGATATGTGCAATACCTCCTTCATTGCTATAATCATGTAGCGGATGGCTTTAGTCATTTTAGGTTGCAATTTTGCATCATCGTCATCGACACTGGAGTCAGAATCCGTGTCGATATCTGTGTCAACAATTTGGGATAGTGGGCGCTTTTGAGACCCTAACGGCCTCTGAGCTGTAGGATCAGACATGAGTTTATCCAACCTTTTATGCAAGGAGCTTACGTTATCATTTAACACCTTCCACATATCCATCCAATCAGGTGTCGGCGGCGACACCACATTCATCTGCACTCCACGTATCCTTCCTCGTCAAACATGTCGACACAACGTACCGACACCACACACATCCAGGGAATGCTCTCTTGAGGACAGGACCACCACAAAGGGCTTTTGGGGAGACAGAGTATGCCAATACACACCCCAGCGCTATATAACCCAGTGATTACACAGTAACTTCGTGTTTACCCAGTAGCTGCTGTTTATGATAAATGCGCCTAAATTTGTGTGCCCCCCCTCTTTTTTTTACCCTTCTTCTACCTTGATACTACAGGGGAGAGCCTGGGGAGCTTCCTTTTCAGCGGAGCTGTGAAGAGAAAATGGCGCTGGTGAGTGCTGAGGAAGAAGGCCCCGCCCCCTCAGCGGCGGGCTTCTGCCCCGCTTCTGTGTAAATATAATGGCGGGGGCTCGTACATATATACAGTGCCCAGCTGTATATATGTGTCTTTTTGCCAAGAGGTATCCTAATTGCTGCCCATGGCGCCCCTCCCCACTGCGCCCTGCACCCTACAGTGACCGGAGTGAGTGGGTAGTGTGGGCGCAATGGCGCACAGCTACAGTGCTGTGCGCTACCTCATGTGAAGACAGGAGTCTTCTGCCGCCGATTTCGATGTCTTCTTGCTTCTGCCGGCTTCTGACTTCTGGCTCTGCGAGGGGGACGGCGGCGCGGCTCCGGGAACGGACAACCAAGGTTAAGATCCTGTGTTCGAACCCTCTGGAGCTAATGGTGTCCAGTAGCCTAAGAAGCGCAACCTAGCCGCAGTTAGTAGGTTTGCTTCTCTCCCCTCAGTCCCACGTAGCAGAGAGTCTGTTGCCAGCAGAAGCGCTCTGAAAATAAAAAACCTAACTAAAATACTTTATTAGCAAGCTCAGGAGAGCTCACTAAAAGCACCCAGCTCTGGCCGGGCACAGATTCTAACTGAGGTCTGAAGGAGGGGCATAGAGGGAGGAGCCAGTGCACACCAGTAGTACTAAATCTTTCTTTAGAGTGCCCAGTCTCCTGCGGAGCCCGTCTATTCCCCATGATCCTTACGGAGTCCCCAGCATCCACTAGGACGTTAGAGAAAAATTGTTATCTTTTAATGCACTATTGGCGCCCCCACTATTCTAGTTTCTCTCTCTCTCTCTAGATATATATATATACATATATATCAAAACGGATGGGCACTCACCCTTCCCCGTAAATTAGGCCCCGGTGCCTTCTGGAAACTGTAGTATATGCAACAAATCCTAGCATGCAGCGGCACTCAGAGACGGACTCATAGAACTTTTAAATCAAACGGTGTTTATTCCATTTTGGTGCAAAGAAAGACCATCCTCCAACGTTTCGGGGCGCTAACACCCCTTTGTCAAGGTGAACAAACAAGAAGTGTGTGATAACAATAAGTGATTACTGTGATGTGCCAGAAAGTGACTTATTGTTATCACACACTTCTTGTTTGTTCACCTTGACAAAGGGGTGTTAGCGCCCCGAAACGTTGGAGGATGGTCTTTCTTTGCACCAAAATGGAATAAACACCGTTTGATTTAAAAGTTCTATGAGTCCGTCCCTGAGTGCCGCTGCATGCTAGGATTTGTTGCATATACTACAGTTTCCAGAAGGCACCGGGGCCTAATTTACGGGGAAGGGTGAGTGCCCATCCGTTTTGGTATATGTACTGGACTTTGAGGTCACGACCGCATTGACCGCTCGGGATAAGGCACCCCCGTTATAATTGCTTAACATTGATTTTATTTCAAACACAACAATATCATATTGTGACCCTTTGTGGGAGGAGAAGACTAAGAAGTCAATCACAGCACGGACACTAGCACTTTTAGCAGCACTACTGTTTGCACAACAGCACTAAGCACTTTACTCTGGGATTTATCATGCACTGAAACCTTGCAGTTTGCACCTTATGCATTGCACATTGGTCTAGAAGGACTTTATATATACGTTTACCAGTCGAGTGATTTACATGATGGCACATGAACCTATTTCGGGGTATGGCGGATTGCCAACCAATCTAACGGACACTTATAGCTTTACCGATGCGGATGCAGACCGGTTGAGGTTTACGGAGGATTTGACCGAGGCAGATGACCAGCTGAGTATGGAGGATATTTTCCATCAATTAATTAAATTGAAGAGACGTGAATTGGACTTTCTAATGCATGGCATCTCTTTGTCCAATTATCATAGGGACAAAATGATCCCGCGGGGTTTCCGCATTCGCAATGTGCCTACTATAGGTCGTTTCAATACAGAGTTTTGCAGCCGGTGGGTAGGCATTTTAAACAAATGCAGTATGGACTTGATGTTACTGGTTGTGGAAGAGGCAGGCCGTGAGCTCAAAGTCACTCGTGAAAAGATACATCAATTAGAGCTCATCCACAAAGACATGCTGAAACAGGATTCCAACCAGAACATGATCCAGAAACTACATTTACAAGTGAATAAATATAAAGGGGATCTTATCAAGTTCAAACGGGGAAAGCAACTCACTGTCAAAGAGGACTATGAGACCAATAGGGTTTACAGATGGCTCTCCGGGGGTGACTCGGGCAACCATAGGCCCTATAACCATAGGTCCAAACACAGTTGGCGAAAACGCTGCGAAGATCACAACAATGACCTCATGACGTCAAATAGTGACAGTGAATTTGCCATGGGCGACTCAGAATGTCGGCCTGAGTCACCCGGTGTCCCTTTAGGGACCTCTCCAACCGCTAAGGCAGGCACAAGAGCAAGAGGACGCCCACCCGCAGGGGCCAACAAAACACAAGGATCCAAAAGTGCCTCAACAAGAAAGAAAGTCTAATATACAATCTATCCGACCGTCAACTTAATAAATTGGAATTGCAAGTACTCAGTAATGGCTTATCATTTGTGCCGACCAACAAGTTTGATGGTCTTGGGTGGCAGATAGAACTGCATAAGTTTGCACGCAAACTTCGTTTACAGGAATACTTCCAGCAACACATCCCTCCGTCAATTTCGGATCCCCAACAAGCCTTCATCAGTTCCACCCGCAAATCTCAGTTTGATCCTGCCTCTACGAATGCTTCCATTAAGTCTTTTACTCGACTGGTAGATGACTCGGTATGCAGGTATACAGCGGCCTCATCGGGGACACACTACAACCTAACTAAGTCTGAACATAGAGCATTGAAACAATTGGGATCATACAGAGACATAGTAATCCGCCCCGCCGATAAAGGAGGCGGTATTGTCATCATGAACTTGCCAGACTACAAGGCCGAAGTCTACAGGCAATTGTCGGATCAACAGGTCTATCAAGAACTAGCTCATGATCCCACCATGGAGTACAAGAAGGAGATTGACACCATCCTGGATTCAGCAGCAATAGCGGGTAACATCTCCAAGAACTTATGCATGGCACTGAAACAGGAATTCCCTGTGGTACCGGTCCTGTTTACAGTGCCCAAAATACATAAGGATGTGGAAAGACCCCCGGGGAGGCCGATTATTTCTGCGCACAAGTCACTTTACCAACCTATTTCAACTTTTTTAGATAGTATACTACAGCTGTTGATCTGCCAACAACCCAGATGTATTAAAGACACCACCGACATTTGCAGTTTATACACTAGTATACCCCAGACATCTGGCCTTACAGCCATGAGAGAGTTTTTGACTCGTGTAGGTATGGAGTCCCTGGATTTAGACCTGTTTTTGAAACTGCTGGAATTAACCCTCACAAGGAATTATTTTTTGTTTGACGGGACATTTTACCGCCAAACGAGCGGATGTGCCATGGGTAGCAATGTGTCGCCTTCATTCGCCAATACCTTTATGTTGCAGGAGGAACAAACAATGTTCTTTGATGATTTTAGCATATCCCAGCACATTCTATATTATTCAAGGTATATAGACGATATATTTATTTTATGGACTGGCGGCCTAGTTAAATTTGAAGCACTTATTGCACACAACAACAGTAGGGATTCTCCCATCAAGGTCACAGCAGCCAGTGACTTGATTACATTAAACTACTTAGATGTGAGGGTGTCCATCAATAACAACAGAATAACAACGGAGGTATTTTACAAACCTACGGATAAAAATACATTATTAAGGTACAACAGTCATCACCCGGGGGCCTTAAAGAAAGGCCTACCAAAATCACAACTCATCAGGGCGGCAAGAATCACGAGTGATCCCACCAAGTTAAATGATGCCCTGACAGAAGTAACATCACGTTTCATTGAGAGGGGATACGATTACAAAACACTACAGGACAGTCAACGTGAAGTGGCACAAATGCGAAGAGAGGACCTACTAGTCCAGAAAACTAAAAAATATACACAGATCTTGCCATTTGTCACGAAATTTAATGTCGCCAGTCCGAGGGCCTTACGTGCACTGTGGCCCATCATTACAACTGACAAGACGTTACCCTCATTACATAAAAAAAGACCTATGGTATGTCACACTAGAGGCAAGAGCATCAAGGATTGGATTGTTCATTCTGATATTACAGGCTTCGGTAATCTTGCACCTTCCACATTTTTGTCTAGGTCCCCGGGATGTTACAAATGTTTAGGATGTGAAACATGTAAATTTATGATCGCTGGGTCCACATTTAAATCTTGTTCCACAGGCAGATCATACGACATCAGACATATACTTACCTGCACGAGCACTTTTGGAGTATACTTACTTACTTGCCCTTGCGAACTACAATAGGTGGGCAAAACCATTCGTAGTGCCCGAGAACGGTTTGCATTGCACAGGTCAGCTATCAAGATTGCACTATCTGGTAAAACATCGGAACAACCGATAGCTCGCCACTTTTTTGAACATGGTCATTCTATGAACGACCTACGGTTCCAGATTATTGACCATTGCCTAAGAAACCTGAGGGGCAGAGATAGGGCTGGTAACCTTTTGAGAGTGGAGGCCAGGTGGATGTATAATCTGGCCACCATTAAACCGAAGGGACTCAATGATAAAATGCAATGGAATGTATTTTGATGTATTACCATAATATCATGCATTTGACAGACATGTGGATGCAGGGCCGAAGGTCACCAACTGTTGGTGAGTCTGAATGCTGCAGACACCTCCAACGTGGACCTTAAGCTCTGCATCGGTTAAAAATTTCTTTACCCCAGGGAATAAATGCTTAGGTTTTAATGATTCTACATAGCAGACACAATGTTTTATAATGTATTGCACTAAAGAAATAGTAACAGATTGATGCTGCGATGTATATATTTTAAGTCACTTTTTGGCACATCATCACACGTTTTATTGTGTTTTATATGTGTACAGAGTGTTGGACCATGACCCCCGCGACCGGACTTCCCAGAGGGCCCCTCGTTGCCATGACCACAACAACGGCTGCCTGACAGTGCAGCGTGTATGCGGAAGGTTGCCAGGGGAACCGGGATGGCCTACGTCGCGACGCCGGAACATGTGACCGACGCTCACACATTGCATCACTCACACACCAGCCAGGAAGTAAGTTTTGGTCTTCCCTGAACTGATTGACGCACCTGCCGTATGGCGTGGCTTCTTCACCTATAAAGGTAATCACTTATTGTTATCACACACTTCTTGTTTGTTCACCTTGACAAAGGGGTGTTAGCGCCCCGAAACGTTGGAGGATGGTCTTTCTTTGCACCAAAATGGAATAAACACTGTTGATTTAAAAGTTCTATGAGTCCGTCCCTGAGTGCCGCTGCATGCTAGGATTTGTTGCATATTATATATATATATATATATATATATATATATATATATATATATATATATAGAATCACATTATATACACTCACTGCTGCTAATAAGTGCCCCCCCCCCCCCCCTCCTCTGTTTTGCCCCGTGTCTTCAGCAGGGGAAAGTTCGGGGAGCCAGCTCCATGCTATGGAGAAAATGGCGCTTTCCGTGCTGAGGGATCAAGCTCCGCCCCCTCACCGGCGGGCTTCGGTCCCGCTCATTTTTACAATACTGGCGGGGGTTATGATATATAGTGCCTCTGTAGCCTATATATGTATGTTTGCCAGCCCTAGAGGTTTATTGCTGCCCAAGGCGCCCCTCCTGCGCCCTGCACCCATCAGTGCCTTGTGTGTTGTGTGTGGGAGCAGCGTTACCGCTGCACGCTTACCTCAGTGAAGATCTGAAGTCTTCTGCCGCCTTGAAGTCTTCTTTACTTCTTATACTCACCCGGCTTCTATCTTGCGGCTCTGCGAGGAGGACGGCGGCGCGGCTCTGGGACGAACGGCGGGGTGAGACATGCGTTCCGACTCGCTCTGGAGCTAATGGTGTCCAGTAGCCTAAGAAGCAGAGCCTATCATTTAAGTAGGTCTGCTTCTCTCTCCTCAGTCCCACGATGTAGGGAGCCTGTTGCCAGCAGTGCTCCCTGAAAATAAAAAACCTAACAAAATTATTTTTCAGAGAAACTCTGGAGAGCTCCTCTGTAATGCACCCTATCTCCTCTGGGAACAAAATCTAACTGAGGTCTGGAGGAGGGGCATAGAGGGAGGAGCCAATGCACACCAATACTAAATGTCCTTTACAGTGCCCATGTCTCCTGCGGAGCCCATCTATACCCCATGGTCCTTACAGAGTCCCCAGCATCCTCTAGGACGTAAGAGATATATATTCCTAATAACTAACACGCATGCTGTTACAATTAAGTGTTTCCATATTTATTTATTTTTATTGAGGATATTTAAAAATTCCTATAACAACTTCTGTATTTTATACCAACACTTTGTGGTCCTGTAACAGAATAACATAAGAAAGACAAATACGGAACAACATGTGACTATTCTAGCATTAAATGTACATGGGACCTTAGTATAAAAAGAAATATTAAAAATGCACCAACATAACATGAGATTTTAAGCTCATAATTGTGAAAGTTTCCTTTAAAAAATAAAATATTTGGTCGCATTCATTGCCGTTTTCCCTTGGAATGTTGAGATAATAGGCGAGATTGTAAGACTTTAAAAAGGAAAGAATAAAGTGTGCAAAGATTTCTTCACTTTGGATTATAAATTGTTGAGTTCTAGTAGTGTTTGATCCAGAACTTGATGCATGCCCAGGTTCTCTTCTTTGGCATTTGCCAGCTTGTCTGAAAAAAATAAAAAATATGTAAGGAGTCTGCAAACTGATTGTTAATAGTTATTTAAAGACAGGACGTATTACATTTTTCTAATTGCTTTGCGATTAATATGCACACACCGCATACAGAAAACAGAAGATGTACAAACACAAGTATTTCACGATTATGCAACATGTAACAGGTAATAAACCAAATACAAATGGAATACAAAAGTAAATGTCTGAAGACAAAAAAAAACCTAAACATAGTTTGCATGTAAAAAGACCATTGTTCACACATACGTGCCGCGCACACACACACACACACACACACACACACACACACACACACACACACACACTAAATAGAATTTAGCCAGAAAATAAAATAAAAAGAAAGAAGTGAGTGCAGATTAATTTTTATTTCAAGGAGATTGAGAGGAGTGCAGTATATGATAGGCAATCAGCACAGTAGCTGTCAGAACATGATAAACATGTCACACAGAACCAGCAGAGTCTACAACGAGGTCATGTCATTGAGAGCATGGTCTAGCTCCTCGCTGATAGCTTTGTATTTCAGCTTCTGAGCATACAACTCATCTATCATACAGAAGAAGCAATCGTTCGGAAGGACAGGCGGAGAAGCCAAGTACAGATGTAGAACAGAGTGAAGAAAGCATGGAAAAGAAAGAAAGAAATCAATGTTACAAAACAAATGTGTTTTTCGTCATTTCCCAAAAAATTATCATAAACACTTACTAGGACAAATGATCAAAAATATGAAACCACTGCGTCATGTAAAGCAATACAGCAATAAGTGTCAAAGTGCCATTTGTACCCATTAGAGTCGGAGGCCACTCTCTTGCTCTGCTGATTGTGTACAAAGTTTCAAAAAAGGCAGTGTTTTTACTAACAAGTCACTATTTTTGTGAACAAAGATAACAGACTGAAGGTATTAACTACCCATCAACTACTATTACGGTCATGTACTAATCATCATTAGAGAAAAAGAACAGTAAAAACATTTGAATGATAATGAATTCAGGAACAATTATAAAATAACCCTCCCCCCCCCCTCACACACACATTTAAAGAAAAAAAATTGTGTATATACAATGCGCTTTACTTTGATATGACAACTGAACAATGAATAGTGATGCAATATGTGCACTCCCTAAATACTCAGTTTCTTGTCCGACCTTGTGTGACTTACTGTAAAGCAAGTTATGGTGCAATCACCCCCACTACAAGCTACTCTTTTAGGAGCACAGACTAATGTATAAAAATGGCAACATATCAATGCACTGCTCACCTTCAAGGTCATCAATAGTTTTCTCTAGTTTGGCAACTGTTCTTTCTGCAAACTCAGCCCGAGTTTCTGCCTATTAAAAAAAGAAAACACAGAAAACTATAGTGTATGCTGCACAACCTTCATTTGTGTGATATTTTTTGGAACTGAAGTACTTCTTTACTCGCACAGTATGACAAAACACCACTGTGTAAAGGTCATCCTCCGTACACCCCTCCCAGTTATTAAAAGTCCAGTCCAGCTAACAGTAGTAATGTTTATCCTTTTTGCTTGTCAGTGCTTGTGTTAGCACTCCGTTATATATGTGACTATGATCCGGTCAGGATCCCGGCAGCCATCCCAGATGCCAGAATCCCGACACTACTCAGTATGCCACCATCGGCATCCCGACTGGGATCACAATCCCAGTGCCGGAATTCTGACCCCAGGGATCCCCAACGACTGTTTATAGGGCCACTGGAGAAGTATGCTGTGGGGGGCTGGGGTGGTGCGTGTGTGTGTTAAGTTTAGGCACCACCAAGATGTGAGCGCTATATAAAATAACTGGTAATTATAATCAAATACATAAAAAGAAAATAAATAAATAACTATATATAAAAATACATCTTCCCTGTTCTTACCTCTTTCAGTTTGTCTGTCAAGATTTTTATTTCTTCTTCATATTTATCTTCTTTTTCAGAGTACTACAACAAGATAGAACACAGCATGTATATTCTGTAGCAGTAATATCTTTGTTTCTGCGGTCTGAGTGCACTTATCACAAGGACACTAGTTACATTTTAACCTTACCAGCTCCTGCTTCAATTTTATAGTGATAGTGTTACTGTGCTTTTAACAGACCACCACATTCTTGTACATGGGATGTGCGCTGGTAACTTATCCTAGCAGAAGAGAGCCAGATCTAGTTTTCATGGTTTCAGGTAAAAGTCTAGGGGAGGGCTTTGGTAGTATATGAAGTATGTAGCAAAAGTGTCATAGGGGTCTATTTACTAAGCCTTGGATGGAGATAGAGTACCAGCCAATCAGCTCCTAACTGCCATGTCACAGGCTGAGTTTGAAAAATGACGGTTAGGGTCTGATTGGCTGCTACTTTATCGCCACCTGAGGCTTAGTAAATAGACCCCATGGGTTCTCATTTCAAACTACCTTGATTAAAGCTGAAAACAGCTATATAACAAACAGACATTATCAATAACAAATCAAGCAGTGCTTGTGCCTTTCCACAGCTGCCTTTACAGTTACTGTAATTTAGCAATTTCAACACTTGAATGCAATGAAAATAGGATTTTTGTTACCTACCGGTAAATCCTTTTCTCGTAGTCCTTAGAGGACACTGGGGTTCCATTTAGTACCATGGGGTATAGATGGGTCCATTAGGAGCCATGGGCACTTTAAGAATTGGATAGTGTGGGCTGGCTACTCCCTCTATGCCCCTCCTACCAGACTTAGTCTAGGAAACTGTGCCCGAGGAGAGGGACATACTTTGAGAGGATAGATAATATTTGAGAGAAGGATATAAAGGGTAGTGGTGAGATAACGAACCAGCACACAAACCAGAGGAAAGCCATGCTAACCCAAATTTAAACAGGAACATCAACAGCTGAACCAACATTACTTAACCAAGTAACCTTACAGGGAAAACGAAGCACTGGGCGGGCGCCCAGTATCCTCTACGGACTACGAGAAAAGGATTTACCGGAAGGTAACCAAAAGCCTATTTTCTCTTACGTCCTAGAGGTTACTGGGGTTCCATTTAGTACCATGGGGATGTACCAATGCTCCTAAACTAGGTGGGAGAGTGCTGAGGTTCCTGCAGAACTGAGTGACCAAACTGAAGGTCCTCAGAGGACAAAGTACCGAACTTGTAGAACTTAGCAAACGTGTTCGAACCAGACCAAGTACCCGCGCGGCAGAACTGTAAAGCAGAGACACCCCGGGCAGCCGCCCAGGAAAAACCCACTGACCTAGTAGAGTGGGCCTGTACAGATTTTTAGAACTGGCAAACCTGCAGTGGAATAAGCATGCTGGATAGTGAGCCTAATCCAGCATGCAATTGACTGCTTTGAAGCAGGACACCCAATTTTATTGGGATCATAGAGAACGAACAGCGAGTCGGATTTCCAGTGACTAGCTGTTCTCTCTACATAAAACCTTCAAAGCCCTCACAACATCCAAAGACTTTGAAGTAGCAGAGGTGTTGGAGATAACCGGAACCACAATAGGTTGGTTGATGTGTGATGTGAAACGCAGACACCACTTTCGGAAGAAATAGCGGACGAGTTCTGAGTTCAGCTCTGTCCTCATGAAAAATGAAATAGGGGCTCTTGTGAGACAAAGCCCCCAGCTCCGACACACGTCTTGCTCAAGCCAAGGCCAACAGTGTGACTGTCTTCCACGTAAGATATTTTACATCCACCTCCTGTAACGGTTCAAACCAGTCCGATTGGAGGAACTGCAACACCACATGGAGATCCCAAGGTGCCGTGGAAGGCACAAAGGGAGGTTGGATGTGCAGAACACCTTTCAAGAATGTCTGGACCTTAGGGAGAGAAGCCAATTGTTTCTGAAAGAAAATGGACAAGGCCGAAATCCACTCCTGACTGCAGAAAAAGCAGGAAACGTCCTAGATGGAATTCCACCGCAGAAAATTTTCTGCTCTCACACCAAGAGACTTATTTCTTCCAAATACGGTGGTAATGTTTAAACGTTACCCGCTTCCTGGCTTGGATCATAGTAAGGCTAACTTGGTTAGGGATCCCTCTTCTAGCTAGAATCTGCCTTTCAACCTCCATGCCATCAAACGCAGCCACGGTAAGTCTTGATAGACGAACTGGCCCTGTTGCAGAAGATCCTCGCAAGGAGGTGGAGGTAGAGGCCACGGATCTTGGAGGAGCATCTCCAGAAGGTCCGCGCACCAGGCCCTTCATGGCCAGTACGGAGCAATAAGTACTGCTTGAACCTTTTCCCTTTTTATTCTTTTTAGAATTCTTGGAATCGGAGGAAGTGGAGGAAACACGTACACCCTCTGGTAGACCCATGGAGTCGTCAGAGCATCTACCGCCACTGCCTGTGGGTCTCTCAACCTGGAACAATACCGGTTTCAGCTTCTTGTTGAGACGAGAGGCCATCATGTCGATTTGTGGATACCCCTATCAATGTGTCAAGCACCTGAACACTTCCGGGTGAAGGCCCCACTCCCCGGGGTGCAGGTCGCGTCTGCTGAGGAAGTCTACTTCCCAGTTGTCTACTCCCAAAATGAAGATCGCTGACAACGCCACAGCGTGTTTCTCTGCCCAGAAGAGAATTATTGACACCTCTGACATTACTGCTCTGCTTTTCGTTCCCCTGTCGGTTTATGTACGTCACTGCCCTCACATTGCTCGACGGGACCTGAATGGCCCGATCTTGAAGAAGATATGAGGCCTACAGAAGGGTGTTGTATATGGCCCTGAGTTCCAGAACGTTGATTGGAAGAATGACTTCCTGACTTGACCATCTTCCTTGAAACTGCACCCCCTGCGTGACTGCTCCAGAACCGCTGAGGCTTGCATCTGTGGTTAACAGGATCCAGTCCTGAATTCCGAACCTCCAACAGTCGACGAGGCGAGAAATCTGTAGCCACCACAGGAGGGAGATCCTGGCTTTTGGCGACAGACTGATCCTTTATGCGATCCGGACCATTTGTTCAATAGATCGAGCTGGAAGGGTCTTGTATGAAACTTTCCGTATCGAAGCACCTCATAAGAGGCCACCATCTTCCCCAGAAGGCGAATGCATAGATGAACGGATATCCAGGTTGGCTTCAGGACATCCCGAACCATTGACTGGATTACCAATGCCTTTTTCCAGCGGAAGGAACAGTTTTTGCGACTGTGTCCAGTATCATTCCCAGGAATGGGAGCCTCCGTGTTGGCTCTAGGTGAGATTTCAGAACGTTCAGTTTTCACATGTGATCCTGGAGAAGTTTGGCTGAGAGACCAATGCTGTCCAGCAACCTTTCCCTGGATGGTGCTTTTATCAGGAGATGGTCCAGGGACGGGAATTATGTTCACTCCCTGTTTGCTGAGTAGAAACATCATCTGTGCCATCACCTTGGTAAACACCCTTGGTGCCGTGGAGAGACCAAATGGTAGGGCTTGGAACTGGTAGTGACAGTCCTGCAGTGCAAACCATAGATAAGCCGCATGAGGCGGCCAGATCGGAATGTGAAGGTACACATTCTTGATATCCAGAGACACTAAGAATTCCCCCTCCTCCAGACCTGAGATCACTGCTCTCAGAGACTCCATCTTGAATTTGAACACAAAGTACGGGTTCAACAACTTGAGGTTCAGAATCGGTCTTACCGAATCATCCGGCTCCGGTACTACAAACAAGTTGGAACAGTACCCCTTGATTTGCAGATGAGGTGTAACTGGAACAATGACTTGAGTCTGTACTAGTTTTTGGATGGCATGCTGTAAAATTATACTTGCCTCTTGTGAAACTGGTAACCCCGCTTTGAAGAATCTGTGAGGTGGGGGCTCCTGGAACTCCAGTCTGTAGCCCTGGGAAATAAGATCTATGACCCAGGGATCCTGGCATGAACTTGACCAGATCTGACTGAAGAATTGTAGTCAGGCTCCCACCTGACAGCCTTCCAGGCATCGCGGTCCACAGTCATGCTGAAGGCTTTGAGGAGGCAGAGCCTGAGCTCGGTTCCTGAGCACCTGCAGTTGCTGGTTTGTGTGGCTTACCTCTTGCGCCTCTGGAGGCCATAGCAGCACCTCTGGACTTGCCCTTAAACTAAGCCGTCCGAAAGGACTGTAACTTAGAAGCTGAATAAGTCTTCTTGGCTGGGGATGCTGCAGAAGGAAGATATGTAGACTTACCCGCAATAGCTTTGGAGATCCATTTGTCTAGTTCATCTCCAACAAGGCCTCTCCTGTGAATGGTAGGCATTCCACGCCTTTCCTGGAATCCGTGTCAGCAGTCCACTGGCGTAACCACAAGCCCCTGCATGCCGACACTGCCATAGTGGTGGTGCGTGTATTAAGCAAGCCTATCTCCTTCATGGCTTCCACCATAAAGTTAGCAGTCTTGTATATGCTGTAGGAGTAAAACATCCCCCAAGATAAGGAATATAACCCCTCAATTAGGTTACCTGACCACTGAGCAATGGCTTTTGTGATCCACGCACATGCAATAGTGGGTCTTTGGGCCACCCCAGCAGCTGTGTTCAATGATTTGAGTGTAGTCTCAATTTTACGATCAGCTGTGTCTTTTAGGGAGGCTGCACCAGGAACAGGCAATACAATTTTTCGTGACAGCCTAGAGACTGATGCATCCACTATTGGTGAATTTTCCCATTTTTTTCTATAATCGGGAGGAAAAGGAAAAGAGGAGAGCAACCTTTTAGGGATCTGACATTTCTTATCAGGATTAACCCATGGTTCTTCAAACAGGTATTCAATTCCTTTGACACAGGAAAAGGAACTGAGGACTTCTTTTTAACATTAAAATAAGATTCCTCACACACATCTGACACCTTATCAGGAATATGCAGAACATCTCTGATAGCCTCTATAAGAGCCTCTATTCCCTGTGACAGAGCCGCACCCCCGCCCCCTCCAAATCCACCTCACCCTCCCCCATGTCTGACCCATCAGCATCAGACTGCAGGATATGGGCCAGTGATCGTTTTTGCGGACAGAAGGGAAGGGATTGAGACGCTGGTTTGGGGACTGAGTCTCTGTTCATAAACTCATCCACAGTATGAGTTAAGTACTGCGTCTCTTTCTCATTGCGGGCCAATTTTGTAGAAGTATTGGAGATCATTCCCTTAAGAGAATTAACCCACTCCAGTTCTGCCCGGCTATTCTGGGAAGGTGCACTGCACTGAGTACCCAGCAGTGAGTGGAACACTCTGCTGTACAAGAAACACACTCTTTGCCTGACCATGTAAATGTGACAGAACACACACACACACACACACACACACACACACACACACACACACACACACACACACACACCACCACACACACACACACACACAGGAAAAGGTTAAGCACAATTAACCCACAAGGAGCCCTTCAGGGAGATGCAGAGTTGTTTGGAACCAGACCCCACCGCACCCGTATCGCTAATGCCAAGCTTAACCGGGTCGCAGACTAAGTACCCTGATAGTGGACTTAGTACACTAATAATTGCTCCTCCCCCTGCTATGACCCCCTGGTATCGCTGAGGTAATCTGGAGTCACTCCGGAAGAGCTGCGCATCCATGTCAGTCAGCGTCTGTGTCCACTGCAGAAGGATCCTCTCATAGTAAAGCCCCGCCCCTTCAATGGCACGCAGCCTCCCGCTTTTTTTTTTTTTACATTTTTTATACTGGCTGAGGTAATCTGGTGCTTAAAATGGAGAGAAAACAGTTTTAAGGATGTTGTTGCCAATATGGGTATTGTGTAAAGTGTACTGAGACGCGGCTGTGTACTGTGTCTGGAGACGCATTCTGCCGCAGTTAGAAGCCGTGCTTCTCCGTACACTCGTGCCGCCATACTGGCCGGCGCCCCTTTAACCGGGACGCCGGCTTAGTACTCCCCACTCTTCTGGCTCTGTTAGGGATGGCGGCATGCTGCGGGAATGTACGCTCGCCATGGTGGGGCTCGCGAATAGTTCCCTCTGGAGCTCAGTGTCCTGTCAGTGGGGAACGGGTCCATTAACCCTTCAAGAGGTTGGGCCATTCCCCTCCCCTAAGTCCCACAAAGCAGGCAGGCGCCAACCAGCCCTGCCTGAAAATAACATATAAAATAAATGCAGAAAACTCTTCAGGAGCTTCCTTCCGCGTGACCAGCTTCACCGGCATATTTTCTAAATTAAGTCTGGTAGGAGGGGCATAGAGGGAGGGGCCAGCCCACACTATCGAATTCTTATAGTGTCCATGGCTCCTAGTGGACCCATCTATACCCCATGGTACTAAATGGAACCCCAGTATCCTCTAGGATGTAAGAGAAAGTATAATGAGCCCTGTGACCTTAGTGATGACCCCGTAACTTTTGTGGTAATGAATCAGAGCACTTCTGCTCCTCTTCCCTTATCTAAAAAACAGGATTTTATATACCTACCGGTAAATACTTTTCTCCTAGTCCATAGTGGATGTTGGGGTCCATATAAATACCATAGGGTACAGACGGGTCCTGTGGAGCCTTTGGCACTATAAAATCTTAAAAGTGTGGGCTGGCTCCTCCCTCCATGCCCCTCCTCCAGACCTCAGTTTAGGAACTGTACCGAGGAGACGGACATCTTCGAAAGAAGAATACTACATATATGTGACGAGATTTACGCCAATTCACACTGAATTTATAACCATGCAACCAGCATATAACCAAACGAAATGTGCCAATATGCATGAACAAAAGGTGGCAGCAATAGCTGCCATTACTTAACAAGTAATAACCGTGCAGGAAACAGAAGCACTGGGCGGGCGGGCGCCCAACATCCTCTACGGACTAGGAGAAAAGGATTTACCGGTAGGTATATAAAATCCTGTTTTCTCTTACGTCCTAGAGGATGTTGGGGTCCATATAAATACCATGGGGATGATACCAAAGCTCCCACTGGGGGAGGGAAAGTGCAGATGTTCCCTGCAAAACTGAATGACCAAATTAAAGGTCTTCAGAGGCCAAAGTTTCAAACATGTAGAACTTAGCAAACGTGTTTGATCCTGACCAAGTAGCTGCTCGGCAAAGTTGAACAGCCAAGACACCCCGGGCAGCCGCCCAGGAAGAACCCACTTTACGAGTAGAGTGAGCTTTAACAGATTTTGGTTCTGGCAAACCTGCCTTAGAATAAGCATGTTGTATCGTACATCTGATCCAGCTTCGAAGCAGGACACCCAATCTTTTTGGGGTCATAAAGCACAAACAGTGCTTCTGTCTTTCGAAGAGGAATAGTCCTCTTAACGTAAATCTGCAACGCCCGGACCACGTCCAAGGACTTTGTTGAAATAGACGTGTCAGTAGCCACTGGCACTACAATAGGTTGGTTGATATGAAACGCAGATACAACCTTAGGAAGAAATTGCTGATGCGTATGTAGCTCAGCTCTATCCTCATGAAAAATTAAGTAGGGGCTCTTCTGAGACAAGGCCCCCAATTCGGACACTCGCATTGCTGATGCCAAGGCCAACAGAGTGACCACCTTCCATGCAAGAAACTTTAAATCTACCTCCCTTAAAGGTTCAAACCAGTCCGATTGCAGGAATCGCAATACCACACCAAGATCCCAAGGCTCCGTAGGAGGTATAAAAGGAAGTTGGATGTGCAGGACACCTTGTAAGAAAGTCTGTACCTCAGAGAGTGCAGCCAATTGTTTCTGGAAGAAGATAGACGAGGCCGAAATCTGGACCTTGAGCGAGCCTAATTTTAGGCCCACATCCACACCGGACTGTAGAAAAAGGAGCAAGCGACCTAACTGGAACTTCTCCGTAGGAAGCTTCTTGGATTCACACAGAGACCCATTTTCTCCAAATACGATGGTAATGTTTTGACGTTACCACTTTTCTAGCCTGAATAAGCGTAGGAATTACTTTGTCCGGAATTCCCTTCCGAGCTAAAATCTGGCGTTCGACCTCCATCCTATCAAACACAGTTGCTGTAAGCTTGGGCAAAGAACTGGTTCCTGCCGACTCTAGACGACTTCACGAGGAAGAATGCTTGGAACTCTTAGAATTAAACTGAGATTTTAATAGTAAACTCTCCCCAGCCCTCTTGGGGCCTCGATCGGAGCTTGTGATCTTGCTAGTGGAACCGGAGGGAATACTTCCCTTAACTAACACGCCCTTGGAACCCACCTGGGCTTTCTTGCCACTGTGTGTGGCCTTGTCCACTTTGAACAATGTGTCTATAACCTCATTTTGAGGTAAAGCGGTCTTATGACCCCTTGATGGACGTTTCAAAGGTCTTGTGTCCTTGCTGGAACCTTCCAACGGAACTTTAGTTGACGCAGACCTAGATGTCTGTTTTTTCATCTTTTCCGAATGTTTGTGTGAAGAAGCGCTCTTGGCCTTGATAGATCTTGGAAGATCTTTCTTCAATTTTTCTATTGACAGATGCGGATCCAGGTCTGATTCCTGAACCTGCGTCCCACTTGTAGAAATTACTTGTTCCCTCTCAATGGGGATGATTTCCAAGCGTACGGCTAACATCCATAGATGTGTACTGAACGTCAAGTTGTAGAGACTTCTCAGGAAGAATTAGAGGTTGAATATTTAATTCCCCTACAGCTGAGCTGCAAGACAACACCTTGTCAGTGGAGATGTCCACATCTGGACAAGAAACCTCTGTATCAGGAAGAGGTCCAATGAGAATACGTCATTGCCAAACATGTTTGGGCTAGAAACAAAGGACAATCGAGGAGTAGGCAGAGTCCTACTAGTCTTAGAGACTTTCTTCTGAATTTTAGACAGAGATTTAATAACTTTTCCTAATGTTTTCTAAAAAGTCTGCCAGGTGGGAGCTTTTAAGCTGGTGTGGCAATCCCTATCGGTAGTGGATTGAGGTCTCCCCCCTGACTGAACTCCCGTATGGGAGCCCCAGCGTCATGTTGATGTGGATGGTGGAACAGCTGTAGTTTATGTTCCTGAGCAACTCCCGTTGCAGGTTTTCCTCCTCGCCCCTGACCCCTTCATCTACCAAAGAAGGGGGTGGAGCCTCTGGCCCTCCCTGCCTTCCCGCCTCGAAAGGAATTTTGTTGCGGGCCACAAAAAATGGTTTCTTTGCAGGAGGTGCTGCGGAAGGAAGAAAGGATGACTTACCCGATGTTCTTAGATAGCCACTTATCTAATGAGTCCCCAAAGTGGGCTTCCCTTTCATAAGGGAGGGATTCTATGTTTCTCAGATTCTGCGTCCGCTGCACACTGGTTTAATCAGAGGCCTCTGCGCGCCAACACCGCCATAGATGACGACCGTGCAGCCATTAAACCAAAGTCCCTCATGGCCCCAACCATGAATCCCGCAGAATCCTTTATAATGACCTATGTTGTGATAAGATCATCCTTGTCAATTGTGTCTATATTCTCTAATACACAGGTTCTCAAACTCGGTCCTCAGGACCCCACACAGCGCATGTTTTGCAGGTAACCCAGCAGGTGCACAGGTGCATTAATTACTCACCGACACATTTTAAAAGGTCCACAGGTGGAACTGATTATTTCACTTGTGATTCTGTGGGGAGACCTGCAAAACATGCACTGTGTGGGGTCCTGAGGACCAAGTTTGAGAACCTGTGTTCTAATAGATTGTCTGGGTAATTTTCAATAGCATTTGAAACCCATGCTGCCGCAATAGTGGGTCTGATAACAGTACTGCTAGCTGTATAAATAGATTTAAGCGTAGTCTCAAGCTTGCGGTCAGCCGGTTCTTTTAACGAAGCCGTGCCTGGGACGGTAAGGTAATCTTTTTCGATAATCTGGACACGGATGCGTCCACCAAGGGAGAATTTTCCCACTTCGCTCTATCATCCTCTGGAAAGGGATAGGCTATCAAGAATCTTTTAGGAATCTGAAATTTCTTGTCTGGGAATTTCCAGGCAGCTTCAAACATTGCATTCAATTAATCTGAAACCGGGAAAGTAATCACAGGTTTCTTATTTTTATTTAAATATGCCTTTTTCACCTCCGCTGGAGGGTCATCTGTGATTTCCAAACCTCTCTGATGTTTGTAATCATAGACTGAATGCTTTTTGAAAGGGTAGCATCCGCTCCCCTCATGTCATCAACGTCCCCCGTGTCGTCATCAGTGTCGACATTCACTATGCGTGCCAGAGAATGCTTTGAAATGGTTGAGGGGGGTTGATGTGAGGAAGGAAATGAGCCCGTGTATAAGGCATCTTCCACAGATCTCCTCCAACCTTTAAATTCATTTTCAGATTGAGCAAATTCTCATTCAACTGTGCAATCATCAATTTAATGCCACCCAAACCCTCAGTGTCCATTACACCCTTTCATCATCCTGTTGCAGGAACACATCACCAGACGACAAACAGTCTGCATTGTCTGAATCATTCTCATTGGACATGTTACTGTGCTCACACACACACAGGGTATTTATAATAACCAATTCCCTCACTGAGACCTTCAGAGTAACACAGAAGGAAGAGCCAGCCTCACCCAGCGGTTTTTTTTCTTTTTTAGAAGTGTTCAAATTAAACCTTCTACGCCAATTTTGTAACCCAATAGGTTATTCTATCACATATATAGCAATATAGATATATCACATAACCATCAACAGTACTCCCCTTCATTTCTATAACACCCTGGTACCACAGTGAGTTATGAGGGAGGACAGCTTCCAGGCAGCCTGTTCACAGTGGTGACTGTAGCTTAAAACGGCGCTGGTGTGATGCTGGATCTGAAATGAGAATAAGCCCCACCCCCAACATAGCGCAGCTCTCCCGCATTTTTAATATTTATACTGGCCTGAGGGAATTATTGTAAACTGAGGGTTTTTCACCCCCGTTTACTGTAGTGACCAGTGTGGGGATTATAGCCAGCTCAGAGCACACCTCCTGCGCTCTGTGTAAAGTGAACTGGCGGAGCACAGCCTGTTGCTATGCTCCATTCCCCTCAGCCGCCATTAACACCAGCTTTCCGTTCTAACGGATCGCTGGTGTGTAGTACTCACCACCTTGTCACCTTCTGGCAGCTGCAGGGTGTGGCGGCTGTTGCTGTGGGAGTGAGCGTTCGCCATCAGGGGCTATGCGATCATCACCCTCAGGAGCTAATGGTGTCCTGTCAGCGGGAGCAGGAGCCATTAACTCTTCAGGAAGTTGGTTCCTGCTCCTTACCCCTGCTTCCCACGAAGCAGGGAGGCTGCTGCCAGCAGCCTCCCTGTATATTTAGAACTTAGAAATATATTTTCCAGAACTCCTCCTGTGGAACTCCCTGGAAATGCGTCCGGCTCTCTCGGCACAATTTCTAAACTGAGGTCTGGAGGAGGGGCATAGAGGGAGGAGCCAGCCCACACTATTAAGATTTTATAGTGCCAAAGGCTCCACAGGACCCGTCTATACCCCATGGTATTTATATGGACCCCAACATCCTCTAGTACGTAAGAAAAATTGGCATCTACTATATCCTTTCAGGCACAGTGCCATTTTAAAACCTTTACAGTAATATATATATAATCTTTTTACAGTATGTCTGATATTTATTATGCATGGATGCCTTAAGTAGCTTACAAAAATTTTTTAAAAAATATATATATATATATATATATATATATATATATATATATATACACACACACACACACACACACACACACAGACACACACACACATATACACACACACTTGGTGAAAATGAATGATGGAAGCAAGAGCGCAGTCTGGACAATCCTTTGCAATAGACTACTGTGTCTAGTATACTGTAGGTCATTTATCGTTTAGCTTGCATTCGCCTTACCTTTTCAGATTGAGCCTCTAGGGACTTTAAGTTGTTAGTTACATTTTTCAATTCTTCTTCCAGATCACCACATTTACTGTAATAAAATACAGTGTTCAGTTTACAAACAATTATTGTATAATAAATTCAAATGTAGCATTTGTTAAACTATTAAAATTAGCATTTTATCTGCATAATAATCCATAAAACATACTTTATATATTGTAACACTATTATACATGACAAATTACAGTAGAGCTATATTTATTTTTCATTTTAAAATAAAGTTCTGCAGTATAAACCTTGAAATGTTTTTATTATTTTGTCTATTTTCCAAATATGACTGTACAGTATAGTAAATGCTTTAGACATTTGCTGCAATTTATGACACTACTGCATAAGCTCATCAAATATTACTTACTTCCTAAAAACAGCTTTAGCATACAGTGTTAGATCGGCATTAACACATAGCACCTAGGGTTGAAGCTAAAGTGTTCAATCTTCCTCCCATAAAGACCAGATTTATGAAGTACGAGGCTATTGGACATTCCCTCCTAGCTCTGCCATCAAAGACCAACAGTGCCTACCATAGGGCTCCCTAAGAAGTGTCATTCATAAGCATGGATACTCTGTATGAGCCTTTTTCAGCTTCAATTTCAAAACGGCTCATCAGATGACTGCGCATTGGCAATGCCCAAAATGTGTTCACAATGCAATCACTGGCCCAGCAAAGTGTGATCACATAGTGATAGCAAGGAATTGTCTGTTAGTGGGAGATAACATGGCGTTTGTTGTGAGTGTTTTTGAAAACATGCGGTTTTCGGGGTGTGCATCCGATGTCAGCTGCGATTGAAAACATGGTGCACCTACTACTGCGTATATCGTACATATGCATGGGTCAGCCGGTATTGTCGATGGTTCTCAATTTCTGCGTATGCATCGCACTCTCCAGGCTTCATATGTGAAAAAAAATAGGATTTTAATACCTACCGGTAAATCCTTTTCTCTTAGTCCGTAGAGGATGCTGGGGATGCTTTAAGAACCATGGGGTATAGACGGGATCCACAAGAGACATGGGCACACTATAAAACTTTGAATGGGTGTGAACTGGCTCCTCTCTCTATGCCCCTCCTCCAGACTCCAGTTATAGGAACTGTGCCCAGGGAGACGGACATTTCGAGGAAAAGGATTTATTTAATTATTTTAAACTAAGGTGAGATACATACCAGCTCACACCTTCAACACGCCGTACAACATGGCATTCAACAACCACGCATGCAACGGCATGACCAACAACAGTCACAGATTGACTGAACTCACCGCAACATGAGCGTAACTATAACCAAAGTGCAGATACAGCCCGCGCTGGGACTGGCGCCCAGCATCCTCTATGGACTAAGAGAAAAGGATTTACCGGTAGGTATTAAAATCCTATTTTCTCATACGTCCTAGAGGATGCTGGGGATGCTTCAAGAACCATGGGGTTTATACAAAAGCTCTAGAACGGGCGGGAGAGTGCGGATGACTCTGCAGCACCGATTGACCAAACAAGGGGTCTTCCTCAGCCAGGGTATCAAACTTGTAAAACTTTGCAAAGTTGTTTGATCCCGACCAAGTAGCAGCTCGGCAAAGTTGTAACGCTGAGACTCCTCGGGCAGCCGCCCAGGATGAGCCCAACTTTCTGGTAGAATGGGCTTTCACCGATTTCGGTAACAGCAATCCTGCCGTAGAATGAGCCTGCTGAATCGAATTACAAATCCAGCGCGCAATAGTCTGCTTAGAAGCAGGAGCCCCAATCTTGTTGGAAGCCCACAGGACAAACAAAGCCTCTGTTTTGCTAATCTGAGCCGTTCTGGCGACATAGATCTTCAAAGCCCTGACCACATCGAGAGACTTTGATTCCACCAAGGCATCAGTAGCCACTGGCACCACAATAGGCTGGTTCACGTGAAATGATGAAACCACTTTCGGCAGAAATTGCTGATGAGTTCTCAACTCTGCTCTATCAGCATGGAAAATTAAATAGGGGCTTTTGTGAGACAAAGCCGCCAACTTAGACACTCGCCTTGCGGACGCCAACAACATGACTACTTTCCAAGTAAGGAATTTGAACTAAACCTTGCGCAACGGTTCAAACCAATGCGATTGCAGGAACTGCAACACCACATTAAGATCCCACGGTGCCACAGGAGGCACAAATGGAGGTTGGATGTGTAGCACGCCTTTCACGAAGGTCTGAACTTCTGGAAGGGAGGCCGATTCTTTCTGAAAAAAGATCGACAAGGCAGAAATCTGTACTTTGATGGAGCCTAACTTTAGGCCAGATTCCACACCTGCTTGTAGAAAATGGAGCAAACGCCCCAGGTGAAATTCCTCCGTAGGAGCCTTCTTGGATTCACACCAAGACACATATTTTCTCCAAACACGGTGGTAATGCTTTGCCGTTACTTCTTTTCTAGCCTGAAGAAGTGTGGGAATGACTTCACTGGGAATACCCTTTCGGACTAGGATTTGGCGTTCAACCGCCACACCGTCAAACGCAGCAAGTCTTGATACACGCACAGCCCCTGTTGCAACAGGTCCTCCCGAAGAGGAAGAGGCCAGGGATCTTCTATGAGCAACTCCTGAAGATCTGGATACCAGGCCCTTCTTGGCCAATCCGGAACAATGAGTATCGCCTGCACCCTTGTTCTTCTTATAATTTTTATCACCTTTGGAATGAGTGGAGGTGGAGGGAACACATATACCGACGGAAACACCCTCGGTGTCACTAGGGCGTCCACCACTATCGCTTGAGGGTCCCTTGACCTGGAACAATATCCCTGAAGTTTCTTGTTGAGGCGGGACGCCATCATGTCTACTTGAGGAACTCCCCAACGATTTGTCACTTCTGCAAAGACCTCTCGATGAAGACCCCACTCTCCTGGATGGAGATCTTGTCTGCTGAGGAAGTCTGCTTCCCAGTTGTCCACTCCTGGAATGAAGACTGCTGACAGAGCGCTGGCATGTCTTTCCGCCCAGCGAAGAATCTTCGTGGCCTCGGCAAATGCCGCTCTGCTCCTTGTTCCGCCAAGGCGGTTTATGTAAGCCACTGCTGTCATGTTGTCTGACTGAATCAAGACGGGCAGACCTCGAAGAAGATGTTCTGCTTGCAGGATGCTGTAGTAAGTGGCCCTTAATTCCAGAATGTTTATGTGTAGACAAGCTTCCTGGCTTGACCACTTTCCCTGAAAGTTTCTTCCCTGTGTGACTGCTCCCCAGCCTCGGAGGCTTGCATCTGTGGTTACCAGGATCCAATCCTGAATCCCAAACCTGAGTCCCTCCAGGAGGTGAGAACTG
The DNA here is from genome assembly GCF_028390025.1 of Pseudophryne corroboree. Taxonomy (NCBI): domain Eukaryota; kingdom Metazoa; phylum Chordata; class Amphibia; order Anura; family Myobatrachidae; genus Pseudophryne; species Pseudophryne corroboree. The sequence continues at coordinate 686,405,654 of NC_086444.1, forward strand.
TGCAGCCACCACAGAAGGGAGATTCTGGTCCTGGGAGATAGAATTATTTTCCGGTTCATGTCCAGGTGAGACCCGGACCACTTGTCCAACAGGTCCCACTGAAACACCCTGGCATGGAACCTGCCATACGGAATGGCCTCGTAGGCCGCCACCATCTTCCCCAGCAACCGAGTGCATTGAAGAACTGACACCTTTGCTGGTTTCAGAATCTGTTTCATCATGTTCTGTATTTCCAGAGCTTTTTCCACTGGAAGAAACACTCTCAGCAATTCTGTATCAAGAATCATACCCAGGAACGACAGCCGTGTCGTCGGATCAAACTGTGATTTTGGCAAATTTAGGAGCCAACCATGTTGTTGCAGAATCGTCAGCGAAAGGGCAAAATTTTTCAGCAATTGCTGCTTGGACCTCGCCTTTATGAGGAGATCGTCCAAGTACGGGATAATTGTGATTCCCTGCTTGCGCAGGAGAACCATCATTTCCGCCATTACTTTGGTGAAAATCCTCGGAGCCGTGTACAGACCAAACGGCAACATCTGAAATTGGTAATGACAATCCAGAACAGCAAATCTCAGGTAAGCCTGATGTGGAGGATATATGGTGACATGCAAGTAGGCATCCTTTATGTCGACCGACACCATAAAATCCCCCTCCTCAAGACTGGAGATCACTGCTCGGAGAGATTCCATCTTGAATTTGAATTTTTTTAGAAAGAAATTGAGGGATTTTAGGTTTAGAGTTGGTCTGACTGAGCCATCCGGCTTCGGGACCACGAAAAGGCTTGAATAAAAGCCTTACCTCTGTTGTGACGGGGGCACCATGACAATTACTTGATTTTGACACAACTTTAGTACCGCAGCGCATACTACCTCCCTTTCTAGAAGAGAATCTGACAAGGCCGATTTGAAAAATCGGTGAGGGGGCACATCTTGAAACTCCAATCTGTATCCTTCGGTTACAATTTCTACTATCCAAGGATCCAGGTCCGAGTGCACCCAGACCTGACTGAAGAGTTGGAGACGTGCCCCCACCGGTGCGGACTCCCGCAGAGGAGCCCCAGCGTCATGCAGTGGATTTGGTAGAAGCCGGAGAGGACTTCTGCTCTTGGGAACTTGCCACAGCCTGTGACCTTTTTCCCCTTCCTCTTCCCCTTGCAGCAAGGAAGGAGGACCTTCGTCCTTTTTTGAATTTATTGGGCCGAAAGGACTGCATCTGATAGTGAGTTTTCTTCTGCTGTGCAGGAACATAAGGTAAAAATGACGACTTACCCGCAGTAGCCGTATACACCAGGTCAGTGAGGCCGTCACCAAACAAGACCCTACCGTTATACGGTAGAGACTCCATCGCCTTCTTAGAGTCAGCGTCAGCATTCCATTGATGAATCCACAATGCTCTCCTTGCTGAGACTTCCATGGCATTGGCCCTTGATCCCAAAAGGCCAATATCCCTTACAGCTTCTTTTAAATATGCTGCAGCGTCCCTAATATGACCCGGAGTCAAAAGCACGCTATCCTTGTCTAGAGTATCCATCTCAGATGACAAGTTATCTGCCCACTTTTCAATAGCGCTACTCACCCATGTCGAAGCAACGGCAGGCCTGAGTAGCGACCCTGTAGTGACAAATGTATTTTTGTGTATTTTCCTGCTTACGATCCAAAGGATCTTTTCGGGCTGCCGTGTCAGGAGACGGAAGCGCCACCTTTTTGGATAGACGCAATAAAGCTTTTTCTACCGTGGGGGTTGACTCCCACTTTTCCCTGTCCCCAAATGGAAACGGATTTGCCACTGGAATTCTTTTGGGAACCTGTATCTTCTTGTCAGGATTTTCCCAAGCCTTTTCAAGAAGCGCGTTCAGTTCATGAGAGGGAGGAAACGTTACCTCAGGTTTCTTTCCTTTATACATACAGACCCTTGTATCAGGGACAGCAGGGTCCTCTGTTATATGCAACACTTCTTTTATCGCCACAATCATGTACTGAATGCTCTTAGCCAGTTTTGGATTTAATCTGGAATCAGAGTCCGTGTCGGTATCTGTATCAGCTATCTGGGTAAATGCACGTTTCTGTGATCCCGAAGGGGTCTGAGCTTGTGGTAAAGCATCCTCTATGTCTGGTTCTTAGACTCAGATTTATCAAATCACTTAGTCAACCGAGTCACATTTGCATTTAAAACACTCAACATATACACTCAATCATCCGTCGGCAGTGCCGACAAGGTCACTCACAGTATTTTCTGTCCCCGCTCCAGCCTCCTCCTGGGAAGAGCACTCAGCCTCAGACATGTCGACACACACGTACCGACACCCACAACCACACTGGGGATATAGGAGACAAACCCACAACAAAGCCTGTAAGAGAGACACAGAAGGTAGTTCTGCCAACTCACAACCCAGCGCCTATCCCGGTACTGAAGCGAGTAAAAAGACTGCCCAGACCAGTTAGCGCTTTATATATACATATATATATATATATATATAACAATTAGCAGCAAATCACTTGTGCCCCCCCCCCCCGTTTTGCACCCTGTTACTTGTACAGCAGTGTGGAGGTCAGGGCCAGCGTCTCTGTAGCTTCTGTAAAGAGAAAATGGCGCTGGTCAGAGCTGTGTGAGCTAAGCCCCACCCACTACATGGCGCGCTTCAGTCCCACTTAAATTCATATTTATACTGGCGGGGGTCCCTTAACTGTTTTTACTTCTGCCAGTGCTGTTTGAGGGTCCAATGCTGCCCAGGGCGCCCCCCCTGCGTCCTGCAGTGCCGTGTTGTGTGTGGAAGGAGGGCGTGCAGCGCGGTACCTCAAATGCAGTCTTCTGCCGTCACTGAAGTCTTCTGATCTTCCTATACTCACCCAGCTTCTGTCTTCTGGCTCTGTGAGGGGGGTGACGGTGCGGCTCCGGGAACAAGCAGCTAGGCGCACCAAGTGATCGAACCCTCTGGAGCTAATGGTGTCCAGTAGCCTAAGAAGCAGAGCCTTTGAACTCAGAGAAGTAGGTCTGCTTCTCTCCCCTCAGTCCCACGATGCAGGGAGCCTGTTGCCAGCAGGTCTCCCTGAAAATAATAAACCTAACAAAAGTATTTTTTATGAGAAACTCTGGAGAGCTCCTCAGTGTGCACCCAGTCTCACTGGGCACAGAATCTAACTGGAGTCTGAAGGAGGGGCATAGAGGGAGGAGCCAGTTCACACCCATTCAAAGTCTTATAGTGTGCCCATGTCTCCTGCGGATCCCATCTATACCCCATGGTTCTTGAAGCATCCCCAGCATCCTCTAGGACGTATGAGAAAAGGAGATTTATGGTAAGAACGTACCTTTGTTACACTGCGAGGTACACTGGGTTCCACAGGGAACAACATCGGGGTGTAGAGTTGGATCTTGATCAAAGGCACCAACAGGCTAAAAGCTTTGACTGTTCCCAGGATGCATTGCCCCGCCTCCTCTATAACCCCGCCTCCGTGCACAGGAGCTCAGTTTTGTTATCCAGTCCAATGCAGTAGCAGGTAAAAGAGACAACAACCGTTAGTAGCCACATACACCACATTCTCACGACAGGAGAAGGTATCAGCGGCTAATGCCATACAAACCCGAAGAAGCCAAGTTCGTCAGGGTGGGCGCCCTGTGGAACCCAGTGTACCTCGCAGACAGAGATTTAACAAAGGTAAGTTCATACCATAAATCTTTTCTGCAGCGGGGTACACTGGGGTTCCACAGGGATAACATCGGGGATGTCCTAAAGCAGTTCCTCATGGGAGGGGACGCACTGTAGCGGGCACAGGAACCTGGCGTCCAAAGGAGGCATCCTGGGAGGCAGAAGTATCGAAGGCATAGAACCTTATGAACGTGTTCACTGAGGACCACGTAGCCGCCTTGCACAATTGTTCAAGGGTCGCACTACGGCGGGCCGCCCAAGAAGGTCCAATAGACAGAGTAGAATGGGCTTTGATGGTAGCAGGTGCAATCACCATTCTAATCCACCTAGTCAAGGTATGCTTATTAGCAGGCCAGCCACGTTTGTGAAAACCAAAAAGGACAAAGAGAATCAGATATCCTAAGTGAAGCTGTTCTCTTCACATAGATACTGAGAGCCCGTACCACATCCAAAGACCGCTCTTTGGAGGATAAACCTGGAGAGGTAAGGGCCGGAACCACAATCTCTTGGTTAAGGTGGAAAGATGACACCACCTTGGGCAGATAACCAGGGCGAGTTCTAAGAACGGCCCTGTCACGGTGAAAAATCAGAAAGGGTGACCGACAGGACAGGGCACCCAAATCAGAAACCCGTCTAGCAGAGGCAATAGCCAGCAGAAACAAGACCTTAAGAGTAAGCGGTCCAGAGACTCAAGACGTTCAAACGGAGACTCTTGTAAGGCATCCAGGACCACCGACAAATCCCAAGGAGCCACAGGCTGGACATAGGGAGGCTGAATCCGTAAAACACCGAGTGAATGTATGATCATCAGGCAGGGTCACAATTTTTCTCTGAAACCAAAATCGACAAGGCAGAAATATGAACCTTGAGGGAGACCAGACGAAGGCCTAAGTCCAGGCCCTGTTGCAGGAAAGCCAAAAGTTTGGCCGTACTGAACTTGTATGCATCATAATTATTAATTACACACCAAGCATAATAAGAATTCCAGACCCTATGATAAATCAGAGCAGAAGCCAGTTTACGGGCCTTCAACATAGTTTGAATGACCGCCTAAGAAATCCTTTGGCCCTCAGTACCGAAGCTTCAAGAGCCACGCAGTCAAGCCAGCTGGGCCAAATCCTGGTATACACAAGGGCTCTGAACGAGGAGGTCTGGACGCTGCGCAAGCAGAAGAGGACGCTCTATCGAGAGACCCTGTAGGTCTAAGAACCAATGCCGTCTGGGCCACGCTGGAGCGATTAGCAGTAGAAGTCCCCCTTCTTGCTTGAACTTCCTTATCACCCTGGGCAGAAGAGACACCGGAGGGAACACATACGGCAGCCGAAAGTTCCATGGAATTGCCAGTGCGTCCGTGAACGCTGCTTGAGGATCCCTTGTCTTTGCTCCGAAGACCACAACCTTGTGATTGTATCGAGACGCCATCAGGTCTACATCTGGTAGGCCCCACTTGTCCACTAGGAGTTGAAAGACTTCCGGATAAAGACTCCACTCTCCGGCGTGTACTTCCTGACGACTGAGGAAGTCTGCTTCCCAGTTGAGGATTTACCGGAATAAACACTGCCGATATGGCTGGCAGATGGCGTTGCGCCCAATTAAGAATTTTGGACACTTCCAACATTGCCATGCAGCTTCGAGTGCCGCCTTGATGATTTATGTACGCCACCGTGGTGGCGTTGTCTGACTGCACTTGAACAGGCCTGTTCTGTAGCAGAGGCAGGGCTAGTGTCAACGCATTGAACACTGCCCGCAATTCCAGAATGTTTATCGGGAGGAGATATTCCTCTCAGGTCCACCGACCCTGAAGAGTGTTGCTCCATCCCCGCACCCCAACCCCGCAGACTGGCATCCGTCGTGAGAAGGACCCAGTTGGAGATCCAAAATGGACGACCCCTGCTCAACTGTTGGTCCAGTAGCCACCAGGTCCGTAACAGACGGACCTCCGAAGTCAAAGAGATAATGCGAGCCCTGATCCGGTGAGGCAGGCCGTCCGACTTGGAGAGCATTAACCTCTGCATGCAGAGGGCGCAAATTAAATTGAGCGTATGCCACCATGTCGAAAGCCGACACCATGAGGCCTAGTACTTATACTCTGCGATGCATCGACACACGTGGGTGAGAGGAAGCATCTTATCTTGTACTGAAGTATCAGGACCTTCTCCGGGGACAAACACAACCGCTGGTTGTGGGTGTCCAATAGTGCACCATGTTCTGAGCAGGGACCAGGGAAGATTTCTTCCAATTGATGAGCCACCCGTGGGCTTGCACGAATTGGACCGTCAGTTCCAGATGACAGAGGAGAACATCTGGAGAGTTCGCCAGGATCAACAAGTCGTCCAGATACAGCAGGTTCCTGAAACCCTGACGGCGGAGTAGAGCCGTCATGACCTCGGTGAAAATTCTTGGAGCTGTGGTCAGACCAAAAGGCAAGGCCTGAAATTGGTAATGTAGGATGCCAATAGCAAACCGCAGGTATTGCTGATGTGACACTGCAATAGGTATATGCAGATAAGCATACTGTATGTCCAGGGATACCATATAGTCCTTGGGCTCCAAAGCCAGAACAAAAGAGCGAAGAGTTTCCATACGGAATTTGGAAACCTTCACAAATTTGTTCGAAGACTTGAGGTTGAGAATGGGCCGGGACTAAGAACAGCGTTGAATAGTACCCCCTGCCTCTCTGAGACAGAGGCACCAACACCATTACTCCCATGTCCAGGAGGGATTGCACTACCAGATGGAGTGTCTTTGCTTTATCGGATTCGTAGGGACGTTTATCAAGCAAAACTGGTGAAGGGGACGTTTCTTGAAAGAGATGGCGTATCCGTGAGCGACAACTTCCTTTACCCAGGCGTTCGAAGTGGTCTGTAACCATACCTGAGCAAACCAGAGAAAAGACCTCCCCCACCCTGGGATCCCCCAGGGGGAGGCTCGCCCCGTCATGCAGCAGGTTTGTCTGTTTTGGAAGCAGGCTGACGGACAGCCCAGGCACATTTAGGTTTGGGCTTAGTGGATTTGGAAGTGCAAGCCTATTTCGGGTACACCTGACCCTTTGCTAAACTTAGAGGTCAAAAGGAAAAAAAGAAAGTACTCAGCCTTCGGAGCTGAAGGAGTAGTACTAGGTAGACATGCAGTCTTAGCAGATGCTAAATCAGCCACAATCTTACTGAGGTCACCCCAAAAAGTATGTTATCCTTAAAAGTGATCACCTCCAAGGTCTATTTAGAGTTCAGATCTACAGACCAGGACCGCAACCAGAGGATCCGGTGATCCAGAATAGATGTAGTAGACCAGGGCTTGCCAAACCAGTCCTCGAGATCTACCAACAGTACACATTTTCCAGACCACCTAGCTGGTGCACAGGTGTAGTCATTACTAATTAAGATGTGCTGCATTCATTCCTAACTGACAATTCTACAGATCTCCAGGAGGCCTGGAAAACATGAACTGTTGGTAGATCTCGAGGACCGGTTTAGCCAGCCCTGTAGTAGACGCTTTGGCTGCCAGGATACCTGCATCAGATGCCGCCTCCTGTATATAATGAGAGGCAGTAATAATGTATGAAAGACACTGTCTAGCATTATCAGGATAATAAGACTGTAGTTCCGCTTCAACTTCCTAAACCCAGGCCTCTATAGCTTTAGCAGCCCAAGATGCCGCAATAGTAGGCCTTTGCACAGCTCCAGCAAGAGTGTAAATAGACTTCAAGCAACCCTCCACCCGTTTATCCATCGGTTCCTTCAGAGAGAGGTGACGGTAGTGACTGGCAGAGCAGTTGATACCAGACGCGCGACTTGTGAGTCCACTGGCGACGGTGTTTCCCAATTTTTTACTCTGCAGCGAGGGGATAACGAGCCAGCATCCTTTTAGACAGGGAGAATTTATTTCCTGGATACTCCCAGGATTCCGGACGTATGTCAACTAAGTGGTCAGAATGGGGCAAAAATAATTTAGTGACCTTCTGACGCTTGAATTTATCTGGTTTCTTAGAGGTAGCTGGGGGTTCTTCGTCATCATCAATTTGAAGAATCAGCCTGATAGCCTCCAAGAGCTCAGGAACATCCACCTGTGTCGTAGACTCCCCATCAGAAGCATCTGGATCAGTGTGTGAGGGGTCAGCATATGCGCCATCTTCATCAGATGAAGTATCTGAAACATGAGTGGATTGTGAGGAAGTAATGGCCCGTTTTGACGACCCCTTAGTCTTAGTCGGGCGAGGGTTAGGACTTTGCTTGGCCAAAGACTGATTTAATTGAGAGGACAGAGTATCTGCCCATGGCGAATTAACAATAGGGACAATATGTGCCTGTAATGGCACAGAAGGTCCCATAGGTGGCACAAGTCTAGTTACAAGCATAGTCAGTAAATTAGAAAATGTAGCCCACAGCGGGTCATGATTTTCATGGAAAATCAAGTACGGGCTCTTGTAGGACAATGCCCCCAAATCTGACACGCGTCTAGCAGATGCCAATGCCAACAGTGTGACAGTCTTCCAAGTAAGAAACTTGACCTCAACATCCTGTAAAGGCCCGAACCAATCCGATTGCAGGAACTGCAGTACCATGTCTTAACCAAAGGTGCCGTAGGAGGCACAAAGGGAGGTTGGATGCGCAGAACCCCTTTTAAGAAAGTCTGAACCTCAGTGAGGGTAGCCATTTGTTACTGGAAGAAAATGGACAAAGCGAAATATGGACTTTTATGGAGACCAGGCTCAGGCCCACATCCTTCCCTGCTTGCAGGAAGAGGAGAAACCGTCCAAGTTGAAAATCCACCGTAGGACACTTCTTGGATTCACAACAAGACACGTACTTTTTCCATATCAGATGGTAATGTTTTGACGTTACGCCTTTCCTAACCTGTATCAGGGTAGTAATAACTTTGTTCAGAATGCCCTTCGAGCTAAGATCTGGCGTTCAATCTCCAGGCCATTAAACGTAGCCGTGGTAAGTCTTGATAAGCGAACGGCCCCAGTTGCAGAAGGTCCTCTCGAAGAGTAACAGGCCTTGGATCTTCCAGCAGTAACTCCAGAAGATCTGCATAACCAAGCCCTTCCTGGCCAGTCCGGAGCAATGAGGATTGCCTGAACTCTTGTTCTTTTGATTATTTTGAGAATCCTTGGGATGAGTGAAAGTGGAGGGAACACATACACTGACTAGAACACCCATGGAGTTACCAGGGAGTCCACCACCACTGCCTGTGGATCCCTCGACCTGGAAGAATACCTCCGAAGCTTCTTGTGGAGGCGTGAGGCCATCATGTCTATTTGAGGTATGCCCCAAAGCCCTCTGCAAACCCCTCTGGGTGGAGGCCTCACACTCCCGGATGGAGATAGTGTCTGCTGAGGAAGTCCGCTTCCCAGTTGTCCACTCCTGGAATGAAGATTGCCGACAGCGCAACTGCATGCTTTTCCGCCCAGAGGATGATTCTTGTTACTTCTGACATTGCAGCTCTGCTCTTCGTTCCGCCTTGTCTGTTTATGTAGGCCACTGTCGTTGCATTGTCCGACTGAACCTGAATGGCCTGATCTTTCAGAAGATGTGCCGCTTGTAGAAGACCGTTGTACACGGCTCTTAGTTCCAGAATGTTTATCAGAAGGATGGATTCCAGATTTGACCACCTTCCTTTAACTTTTTCCCCTTGGGTGACTGCCTCCCAACTTCTGAGACTTGCATCCGTGGTTAGGAGGATCCAATTCTGATTCCCAAACTTGCAGCCCTCTAGTAGGTGAGAGGTGTGCAGCCACGAGAGGAGCGAGATTCTGGCCTTCAGTGACAGACGTATCCTCTGGTGCATGTGAAGATGAGATTGTCCAGGTGATCCAGTTGAAAAGACTGTGCATGAAATCTTCCGTACTGTAGAGCCTCGTAGGAGGCTACCATCTTCCCCAGAAGGCGAATGCACTGATGAACCGATACCCGGGTTGGCTTCAAGACATCCCGGACCATTGCTTGCATCACCAACGCCTTCTCTTCCGGCAGAAACACCCTCTGAACGTCCCAGGAAGTACAGCCTCCTTGTCAGCTCCAAATTCGACTTTGGAAGGTTCAGGATCCATCCATGAACCTGGAGCAGTTGATTTGATAGAGCAATACTCTGTAACAGCTTTTCCCTGGAAGATGCTTTTATCAGTAGATCGTCCAGATAAGGAATTATGTTCACACCCTGCTTGCGGAGGAGTAGCATCATCTCCGCCATTACCTTGGTGAACTCTTGGTGCCGTGGAGAGGCCAAACGGCAGTGCCTGGAACGGATAGTGACAGTCCAGCAGTGCAAATCTGTGAAAAGCCTGTTGAGGCGGCCAGATCGGGATGTGAAGGTACTTATCCTTGATATCCAGGGATACCAGGAATTACCCCTCCTCCAGACCTAAAGATCACCGCTCTCAGCGACTCCATCTTGAATTGGAATTCCCTCAAGTAGGGGGTTCAATGACTTTAGGTTTAATATCGGTCTTACCGAACAGTCCGGTTTCGGCACGATAAATAGGTTTGAGTAATAACCCTTGTGTTGTAGGTGAGGTGGAACTGGAATAATGACATTTGACCTTAGCCATTTTTTAATGGCTTCCTGTAGGATAGCACTTTCTGTCAGCGAAGCTGGCAAGCCTGATTTGAAGAACCTGTGAGGCGGGAGTTCTTGAAACTCCAGTCTGTACCCCTGGGTAACAGTATCTAGTAACCAGGGATCCAGGTATGAGGATGCCCAGACATGAGTGAAATTTCTTAGTCGTGCTCCGACCTGCCCGATCTCCAGGCTGGGAGGTCCACTATCACGACGAGGATTTTGAGGAAACAGGTTTCTGTTCCTGGGAACCTGCGGGTGCAGGTTTTCGGGATTTCCCCCTACCACCTCTAAAGAAAGTGAAGGGGGATTTGGAATTTTTAACTTTAGCGGTCCGAAAGGACTGCATCGCAGACGTAGGATATGATTTCCTAGTCGGTGGTGTAGCAGAGGCAAGAAAAGTGGACTTACCTGCAGTTGCAGTGGAGATCCATGCATCTAACACTTCCCCAAACAGAGCCTGACCTGTGAAGGGTAGGTTCTCCACACTCTTCTTGGATTCCACATCTGCAGACCATTGGCGCAGCCAGAGTCCTCTGCGTGCAGAGACAGCCATGGAAGAAGCCCTTGCATTCAGATGTCGAAGGTCTTTCATGGCTTCCACCATGAAACCTGCAGAATCTTGTATGTGACGTAAAAACAATTCAATGTCACTTCTATCCATAGAATCTAACTCCTCTGGTAAAGTGCCTGACCACTTTACTATGGACTTATAAATCCATGCACAGGCAATAGTGGGTCTTAAAGCTACGCCATTTGCTGTGTATAAAGATTTGAGTGTAGTCTCAATCTTGCGGTCGGCCGGCTCTTGTAAAAGTGGTGGACCCAAGGACAGGTAAAACCACTTTCTTAGACAACCTACAAACAGAAGCGTCTACTACCGGCGGGTTTTCCCACTTTTTCCTATCCTCAGCAAAAGGAAAAGCAATGATAACCATTTTTAGGGATCTGGAATTTTTTCTCCGGATTTTCCCAGGATTTTTCAAACAATGCGTTTAGTTCTTTGGACACAGGGAAGGTAACGGAGGACTTCTTATTGTCAGTAAAGTAAGCCTCCTCATCCTGCTCAGGTACCTTCTCAGAAATATGTAAAATGTCCCTAATGGCCTCAATCATGAGTTACGCCCCCTTAGCAAGGGATGCCTCAGCCCCCCAGTATATCCCCCTCACCATCTCCTGTATCCGTGTCGGCTTGCATTATTTGGGCAAGAGCATGCTTTTTAGGATATATATCAGGGGTCTTGGATGAGGTAGCGGGAGCAGAATATGACAAAACCTCTACAGAACTTTTCAAAACCTGTGTTTCAGTCTCATTATGAGCTATCCTAGATGAAATCCGGGATATCATTCCCTTAATAGAAGCCACCCATGGGGGTTCGGATTCAGAAGGCCGAGACAGTATATTGCATTCCTGAGTACATGGAATAGACTCTTCTGGAGAAGACTCACACTCTGCAGCACAAGATACAGAGTCCCTAGACATGGTAATGTGAGATATATATACACACACACAAACAGGAAAACATACGTTATGGTATGAACTTACTGTTGATAATGGTATTTCTCCTAAGTCCACAGGTTCCAAAGGATAACTATGGGATATAATGGAGCGACAGTGGATTTGCACCAATCAGTCAAAGCATTCCGGCCTCCCAGCAGACAACGGGCCAGTCCATATATCCCCGCCCCCTAGCTCAGGCAAATCAGTTGTATTCCAAAGCTAAAGGCAGGAGCATCACGTAGAACCCTAATCAAGCAAGATGAACACACATGCACACCCTTCCGTACAAGAAGGAAGAGGTTAGTGAGTAAAAAAGGATCCTCAAATGAGGTGCGTCAGGGTGGGATCCCTGTGGAACCTGTGGACTTATGGTAAAAACTTACCGTTGATAACGGTATTTCTCCTAACATATAGGTCTCCGGCAGGGTCCACAGGTTACCCACAGGATAAGCCGGAACAGGGAGATCAGCTTGAGAGTATGCTTCTGAAACAGTCATTCAAAGCCATCTTGCCAGCGTCTGTTTAGTAGCAGGCCATCCTATCTTGTGAAATACATAGAGAATGAAGATAGAATCTGTCTTTCTGATGGCACTGGTACGATCCACGTAGATCCTTAAATCCCGGACCACATCCAGCTACGCATCTCCTGCAGAAAATAAGATTTTACTCACCGGTAAATCTATTTCTCGTAGTCCGTAGTGGATGCTGGGGACTCCGTAAGGACCATGGGGAATAGACGGCTCCGCAGGAGACTGGGCACATCTAAAGAAAGATTTAGGACTATCTGGTGTGCACTGGCTCCTCCCCCTATGACCCTCCTCCAAGCCTCAGTTAGGAACTGTGCCCGGAAGAGCTGACACAATAAGGAAGGATTTTGAATCCCGGGTAAGACTCATACCAGCCACACCAATCACACTATATAACACGTGATAGGAACCCCGGTTAACAGTATGATAACAATTGGAGCCTCTGAAGAGATGGCTCACAACAAAACCCGATTTTTGTAACAATAACTATGTACAAGTATTGCAGACAATCCGCACTTGGGATGGGCGCCCAGCATCCACTACGGACTACGAGAAATAGATTTACCGGTGAGTAAAAACTTATTTTCTCTGACGTCCTAGTGGATGCTGGGGACTCCGTAAGGACCATGGGGATTATACCAAAGCTCCCAAACGGGCGGGAGAGTGCGGATGACTCTGCAGCACCGAATGAGAGAACTCCAGGTCCTCCTCAGCCAGGGAATCAAATTTGTAGAATTTAGCAAACGTGTTTGCCCCTGACCAAGTAGTTGCTCGGCAAAGTTGTAAAGCCGAGACCCCTCGGGCAGCCGCCCAAGATGAGCCCACCTTCCTTGTGGAATGGGCTTTTATTGATTTAGGCTGCGGTAATCCTACCGCAGAATGCGCCAGCTGTTTAGTGCTATAAATCCAGCGCGCAATAGACTGCTTAGAAGCAGGAGCACCCAGCTTGTTGGGTGCATACAAGATAAACAGCGAGTCAGTTTTTCTGACTCCAGCCGTCCTGGAAACATAAATTTTCAGGGCCCTGACTACGTCCAGCAACTTGGAATCCTCCAAGTCCCTAGTAGCCGCAGGCACCACAATAGGTTGGTTCAAGTGAAAAGCTGAGACCACCTTCGGGAGAAACTGAGGACGAGTCCTCAATTCTACCCTATCCATCTTATGACCACTTTCCACGTGAGATATTTTAATTCCACAGTCTTAAGTGGTTCGAACCAATGTGATTTCAGGAATGCCAAAACCACATTGAGATCCCAAGGTGCCACTGGGGGCACAAAAGGAGGCTGAATATGCAGAACTCCTTTGACAAAAGTCTGAACTTCAGGCAGTGAAGCCAGTTCTTTCTGGAAGAAAATCGACAGAGCCGAAATCTGGACCTTGATGGACCCCAATTTGAGGCTCAACGTCACCCCTGCTTGCAGGAAGTGCAGGAATCGACCCAGTTGAAATTCCTCCTTCGTGGCCTTCATGGCCTCACACCAAGCAACATATTTCCGCCAAATGCGGTAATAATGTCTTGCGGTGACATCCTTCCTGGCTTTGATCAGGGTAGGGATGACTTCCTCCGGAATACCCCTTTCCTTTAGGATTCGGTGTTCAACCGCCATGCCGTCAAACGCAGCCGCGGTAAGACTTGGAACAGACAGGGTCCCTGCTGCAGCAGGTCTTGTCTGAGCGGCAGAGGCCAAGGGTCCTCTGCCCGCATCTCTTGAAGTTCCGGGTACCAAGCTCTTCTTGGCCAATCCGGAACCACGAGTATGGTTTTCACTCCTCGCATTCTTATTATTCTCAGTACCCTGGGTATGAGAGGTAGAGGAGGAAACACATAAACCGACTGGTACACCCACGGTGTCACTAGAGCGTCCACAGCGATCGCCTGAGGGTCCCTTGACCTGGCGCAATATCTTTTCAACTTTTTGTTGAGGCGGGACGCCATCATGTCCACCCGTGGTCATTCCCAACGGTTTACCCGCATTTGGAAATCCTTGTGGCTTCTGCCATCGCCATCCTGCTTCTTGTGCCGCCCTGTCTGTTTACATGGGCGACCGCCGTGATGTTGTCTGATTGGATCAGTACCGGCTGGTTCTGAAGCAGGGGCCTTGCTTGGCTTAGGGCATTGTAAATGGCCCTTAGCTCCAGAATAATTATGTGAAGCGAAATCTCCTTGGAAATTTCTTCCCTGTGTGACTGCACTCCAGCCCCGAAGGCTGGCCTCCGTGGTCACCAGGACCCAGTCCTGTAATCCGAATCTGCGGCCCTCTAGTAGATGAGCCCTCTGCAGCCACCACAGCAGCGACACCCTGTTTCTTGCCGACAGGGTTATCCGCTGTTGTATCTGTAGATGGGACCCGGACCATTTGTCCCACAGGTCCCACTGGAACGTCCTTGCGTGGAACCTTCCGAATGGAATTATGCTTCGTACGAAGCTACCATTTTTTTTTTCAGGACTCGTGTGCTTCCACTGGAAGAAACACTCTTTTCTGGTCTGTGTCCAGAATCATTCCCAGGAACAGAAGACGTGTCGTCGGGACCAGCTGTGACTTTGGAATATTGAGAATCCAGTCGTGCTGTTGTAGCACTTCCCGAGAGAGTGCTACCCCCACTACCAACTGTTCTTTGGACCTCGCCTTTATCAGGAGATCGTCCAAGTACGGGATAATAAAAACTTCCTTCTTGCGAAGGAGTATCATCATTTCGACCATTACCTTGGTAAAGACCTTCGGTGCCGTGGACAACTCCAACGGCAGCGTCTGGAACTGATAGTGACAGTCCTGTACCACACATCTGAGGTACTCCTGGTGAGGAGGGTAAATGGGGACATGCAGGTACGCATCCTTGATGTCCAGGGAGACCCTGTAATCCCCCTCGTCCAGGCTCGTAATAACCGCCCTGAGCGATTCCATCTCGAACTTGAATCTTCTGATATAAAAGTTCAAGTATTTTAATTTTAAGATGGGTCTCACCGAACCGTTCTGTTTCGGTACCACAACCATTGTGGAATAGTAACCCCTTCCTTGCTGAAGGAGGGGCACCTTGACAATCACTTGTTGTGATTATAGTGTTAAATAGCCACCAACACCGCCTCCCTGGCAGAGGGAGGTGCCGGTAAGGCAGATTTTAGGAAACGGCGGGGGGAAGAACGTCTCGAACTCCAGCCTGTACCCCTGAGATACTACTTGAAGGACCCAGGGATCCATGTGAGAGAGCACACTGGGCGCTGAAATTTCTGAGACGGGCCCCCACCGTACCCGGGTCAGCCTGAGCAGCCCCAGCGTTATGCTGTGGACTTACCGGACGCAGGGAGGACTTCTGCTCTTGGGAACTAGCTGTGTGCTGCAGCTTTTTCCTCTACCTTTGCCTCTCGGCAGAAAGGATGAGCCTCTAGCCCTCTTGCTTTTCTGGGGCCGAAAGGACTGTACTTGATGATACGGTGCTTTCTTTTGTTGTGGGGTAGCCTGTGGCAAAAAAGTCGATTTCCCAGCAGTAGCTGTGGAAACGAGGTCTGAAAGACCATCCCCAAACAGTTTTACCCCCTTATAGGGCAAAACTTCCATGTGCCGATTCGAGTCGGCATCGCCTGACCATTGCCGAGTCCATAACCCCCGTCTGGCGGCAATGGACCTAGCGCTTATTTTTGATGCCAGCCGGCAAATATCCCTCTGTGCATCACGCATGTATAAGACCACGTCTTTTATATGCTCTATTGTCAGCAAAATATTGTCCCTATCCATAGTAATTTTCCGACAGGGAATCTGACCACGCAGCGGGAGCACTGCACATCCATGCCGAAGCAATGGCTGGTCGCAATATAATGCCCGAGTGTGTGACTATATCTTTTAGGGTAACCCCCTGCTTTTTATCAGCAGGTTCCTTCAGGGCGGCCGTATCCGGAGACGGTAGTGCCACCTTTTCTGATAAGCGTGTAAGCGCTTTATCTACCCTATGGGGTGTTTCCCAACGTGACCTATCCTCTGGCGGGAAAGGGTACGCTGCCAATTACAGTTTAGAAATTATCAATTTCTTACCGGGGGAAGACCACGCTTCCTCACACACCTCATTTAATTTCTCAGATGCAGGAAAAACTACTGGTAGTTTTCTCTCACCAAACATAATACCCTTTTATGTGGTACCTGGGGTATTATCATAAATGTGTAATACATTTTTCATTGCCTCAATCATGTAACGGGTGGACCTATTTGGAGGGTACACTAGTCTCGTCGTCGACACTGGAGTCGGTATCCGTGTCGACATCTGTTTCTGCCATCTGAGGTAGCGGGCGTTTTTAGAGCCCCCCATGACATTTGAGACGCTGGAACAGGCACAAGCTGAGTAGCCGGCTGTTCTGTGTCGTCGACCTTTTGTGTAAGGAGTCGACACTTTCACGTAATCCTTCCATAAGTCCAACCACACCGGTGTCGATCCCGCAGGGGGTGACATCACATTTACAGGCATTCGCTCCGCCTCCACATCCTTATCCTCCTCATACATGTCGACACAGCCGTACCGACACACAGCACACACACAGGGAATGCTCTGACAGAGGACAGGACCCCACAAAGCCCTTTGGCGAGACAGAGGGAGAGTATGCCAGCACACACCAGGGCACTATATATCACAGGGATATCACATATAAGAGTGTTTTCCCTTATAGCTGCCTATATATATTGTATACTGCGCCTAAATTGTGCCCCCCCTCTCTTTTTAACCCTTTCTGTAGTGTATTGACTGCAGGGGAGAGCCAGGGAGCTTCCCTCCAACGGAGCTGTGAGGGAAAAATGGCGCCAGTGTGCTGAAGGAGATAGCTCCGCCCCTTTTTCGCGGACTTTCTCCCGCATTTTTATGGATTCTGGCAGGGGTTAAAAAGCACCTATATAGCCTCTGGGGCTATATATGGTGCCAGTTTGCCAGCCAAGGTGTCAGTATTGCTGCTCAGGGCGCCCCCCTCCCCAGCGCCCTGCACCCATCAGTGACCGAAGTGTGTGGTGTGCATGAGGAGCAATGGCGCACTGCTGCAGTGCTGTGCGCTACCTTGGAGAAGACCGAAGTCTTCAGCCGCCGATTTTCCGGACCACCTTCTTGCTTCTGGCTCTGTAAGGGGGGCGGCGGCGCGGCTCCGGGAACGGACGACGAGGTCGGGTCCTGTGTTCGATCCCTCTGGAGCTAATGGTGTCCAGTAGCCTAAGAAGCCCAAGCTACCACCACTTAGGTAGGTTCGCTTCTTCTCCCCTTAGTCCCTCGATGCAGTGAGCCTGTTGCCAGCAGGTCTCACTGAAAATAAAAAACCTAACAAACACTTTCTTCCTAGGAGCTCAGGAGAGCCCCTAGTGTGCATCCAGCTCAGCCGGGCACAGAAATCTAACTGAGGCTTGGAGGAGGGTCATAGGGGGAGGAGCCAGTGCACACCAGATAGTCCTAAATCTTTCTTTAGATGTGCCCAGTCTCCTGCGGAGCCGTCTATTCCCCATGGTCCTTACGGAGTCCCCAGCATCCACTAGGACGTCAGAGAAAGTCCCAATACCTGAAAAGCAGGGACTACAATTTCTTCATTAAGGTGGAATTTAGACACCACCTTAGGAAGATACCGAGACCCAGTTCTAAGAACTGCTTTATCTGGATAAAAAAAAAAAAAAAAAATCAGAAAAGGGGACCGACGTGACAGCGCTCCTAAATCGGATACTCTTCTAGCTGATGCCATAGTCCCTAGAAAGAGAACTTTAGCGGTCAAGATCAACTTTATTAAGTGGTTCAAATGGAGCAACTTGAGAAGCTTTGAGGACTAGACTTAAGTCCCAAGATGCTGTGGGAGGAACAAAAAGAGGTTGAATGCACAGCATTCCCTGGAAAAAAGTACACACATCCTGTAAGTTGGCAATTATCTTTTGAACCATACAGTCAATGCTGATACTTGAACTCTCAAGGAAGCCACCTTCAAACCTTTATCCATTCCTGCCTTAAGGAAAGCGAAGACCCTGCAAACTCTGAAAGATTTCGGGTCCATACTTCTCTCACTGCACCAATGAATATAGGCCTGCCATATTCTGTGATAAATACGAGCTGAGGAGGGTTTCCTTGCTCTGAGCATTGCTTGAATTACCTGTTGTGAGAATCCTCTTGACTTCAGGAAAGAGGTTTCAACAGCCACTCCGTCAAAGACAGTCGATCCAGATGTCTGTGATAACAGGGACCCCACATTAGTAGATCTGGATGATGAGGGAGCAGAATTGGAGCATCTATCGACATCCTCTGCAGATCTATGTACCGATGCCTTCTGGGCCAAGCTGGAGCTATTAGAATCACGGCACCCTTTGCTTGCTTTATTTTCCTCACCACCCTGGGTAACAGAGTGATCAGAGGAAACAGATATACCAGAAGAAAATCCCACAAGGATCTCTCTGGGGTCCTTTGTTCTTGACCCGTATGCCGGAACTTTGTTGTCCAGACGGGACGCCATGAGATCTATCTCTGGCAACCCCCACTTGTCTACTAGAGTCTGAAATACTTCTGGGTGTAGAGCCCATTCGGTTGCCCGAATGGTGTGTCGACTGAGAAAGTCCGCCTCCCAGTTCAGGACTCCTGGAACGAACACTGCGGACAATGCTGGAAGATGGAGTTCTGCCCACTTTAGTATGCGACTTACCTCCTTCATTGCTTTTTGGCTGCGAGTTCCTCCCTGATGGTTGAGGTACACTACTGCCGTTGCACTGTCCGAGCGGATCTGGACTGGTTTTACTTCCAGAATATCCTTTCCCTGAATCAGTGCCATGTATATGGCTCAAAGTTCTAATAAGTTTATTGGCAGGCAACTTTCTACTATGGTCCATTGTCCCTGGAACCATAATTTTCCGGACACTGCTCCCCAGCCTTGTAGACTGGCATCTGTTGTCAGGATCTCCCAATCGGATATCCAAAAGGGTCTCCCCTTGTCTAGATGGGATGTCTGTAGCCACCAGGCTAATGACCTTTTTACCTTAAATGGAAGTTCCATCATTTGTTTCTTTATTGTCTGATGTACTCCATTTCATCTGGTCAGAATCAGATGTTGCAGAGGTCTTGAGTGGAATTGTGCATATTCCACCATGTCGAATATTGACACCATCAACCCCATCGCTGCGTGAATTGATACTGTTTGACTGTGCAACAATTCCTGAGTCATTAACTGTACCTTGGATATCTTTTCCAAAGGTAGAAATATTTTCTGCAGACTTGAATCCAATACAGCCCCCAAGTGAATCATCCAAAATTAGAGACGACTTTGTCCAATTTATGATCCATCCATGTTTCTGTAGACAACTATTGTCTGTTGGAGATGGCTCAAGAGCAATTCCTGGGCGAAATCCTTATCCTCTGCTTGCGGAGATAAGCTGCCATATCCACCATGATCTTGGTAAACACTCTGGGGGCTGTGGCTAACCCAAAGGGTAAGGCCTGGAATTGAAAATGTTGCTGGAGGATAGCGATCCTGAGGTAACACTGATGGGACAATGCTATCGGCACATGCAGGTAAGCATCCTGTATATCCAGAGATACCATGTAATTCCCCCTGTTTTATGGCAAAAGCTATGGAGCATAATGTCTCCAAGTGGAACCCTGGGACCCAAATGTATTTGTTTAACATCTTGAGATTGAGAATGGGCCGAAATGACTCTGGACCAAAAATAGATTGGAGTAAAAACCCCGCCCCCGTTGTGCCGGGGGTACTGGAATAATTACACCGGACTGAAGCAATTTCTGAACTGCTTCTTGCAGGGCCCTGGCCTTCACCTCTATATGAGTTTGGCTGGTGCAAAAAAAACTTTGAGGAGGCCGCTTCTTGAAAGGGAAAACATAACGTAAAGATACCACTTCTTGCACCCAAGCATCTGTTGTCAACTGCTGCCATATGTGTGCAAACTGAAGAAGTCGGCCCCCTACCTTGGAGTCCCCCAGGTGGAGACCCGCACCATCAGGCTGATGGTTTCTGCTATGGTTTAGAGGCTGGACCTCTGGTGGCCCATTGCTTCTTTGATTTACCAGACTTATTGTACTGGGTTTGCTTTGATTCAATTTTTACCTTTTTTTTTTTTTACCTTGCCACCGAAATGGCCGAAATCCCGAGCCCTTAGTCTTAGGGTTATAACCGTCAGGAAACCTGACCTTCTTGGATTCTGCTTCTAACTCCAGAATATCTGTCAATTCCTTACCAAAAAGAATGTTCCCAACAAAAGGCAAAGCTTCCAGAACCTTTTTTGGATTCTGAATCAGCTTTCCACGTACAGAGCCAAATTGCTCTGAGAGCAGCTACCGTTAAGGCTGATGCTTTAGAAGCAATCGTACCCATATCCATTGCTGCTTCTTCTAGGAATAGCGCAGCCTGTTTCATATGGGCATATGGGACTCCTGCTCCCTAGAAGGTGTTGAGAGCCCGTTTTCCAGGTCTTCAGCCCATTCAACTACCGCTTTTGCCTTCCAGGCTGAGGCCATAGCCGGCCTTATGACTGCCGCTGACAGAGAAAATATGTTTTTCAAAAAACCATCCACTCTTCTGTCTGTGACATCATTTAATGACGTAGATGGCAAAGGCAAAATAGATTTTTGCACTAATCGAATGAAGTGCGTATATACCTTAGGAGGTACTTCTCTTTTTTAACAGTCCCCAGTTGGAAATGGGTAGTAAGAATCCCACTTATTTGGAATTCTATATTTCCTACTGGGTGTAGCCCAAGGTTCCTCCATAATTGCCGTCAGTTCCTCTGACCCTGGAAACTCAACCCTAACTGTTTTGGGACGTTTAAACACAGGTGCCTTAGTTTTTATTATTGGCTCAGCTGAATCTTCTAGAGACAGAATGGCCTTCATTGCTCCAATTAACTCAGCTATATCCTCTGAGCTGAAACCTTCCATTTGTTCTCCATATGGTGAAGTAGAGTAAATGGAGCTATCCTCATCTGATGTATCATCCTGTGTAGCCTGTGAATTTGAGGATATATTTACCCTTGGTTTATTAGCTTGTTGATTTGTAGAAGCTGTTGGGGCTATACCATAAGATGGGAGCTGCATGTATGAGTTAATAGTGAACCCTATTCCTTAGGTTGAAGCTGTAGGGACCAACCTGTCAGCTATACTGGATAAGGTTTGTGCAAACATAGCCCAAGGTGGATCTATTTGTCGTTGAACAGGGATCTGCCTTGCAATCTGCTGAAACGCAAAACAATTCACACATAACCCATCATGTGCCAGATGCTGAGTTAATATCCTTGCGTAGAGTGGGATACAGGGAGATTCATCCCACTTCCAGCATCGATCAATACGTTAGCGAACGCCGAGTGGATCCAGACGCTACTAGTGTACACTGCCGCTGGCTAACTTTTAGTGGACACAGAAGCTCAGTGAACGCTAGTGCATGCAGACGCTCATGTCTGCAACCCGGTCTCTTAGCGGTAAACCTTAGTGTACACAGACGCAGCGGCCTATGCTGCGACCGAGACCCCTCGTGGTAGCATCTGAGACGGAAGTGAGGCAATCAGTTCATGGCGGGAGATGCGCGGAAACTGGTCATGAACTGGCGGGAAGGGACGACCAGGAGAGCGTCTGACTCAACCTAGGGCTGACATCAACCCTAGGGATCGCAGCCTCAAACTAATCCTGGTGCCTTATGATCCCTAAAGCCTAGCGCTGGAGCACCCGTGGTGGCAGCGCACCAGCTACTGTTTGGTAGTCTCCTCCCAAACAGTGCAACTATATCCGTATTCCCCTTCTAAGCAGAACCGATGCCTTACCTTCTCCCCATGCTCCGGCCACAGCCTGATAACGTCTGCTGGTATAGCTGATACAGATGCCCGTCGAGACAGCACTTGTATCGTGGGTAAGTGTTGTTGGAGCGACTCTTTCCAATATGTGTGTAAGACGCTGTTAGGAAAGATCACTCAAAACAATGTAGTAAGACTATAAAAATAAAATAATAAAGCTTAGGGCTGCAAAACACAGCAGCCCTGTGACCATGGTCCGACTCCTGCCGCACCAAACAAAAAACTGATTTGACTGAGCCAGTGGGCGAGAATATATTGAAGAGCCCGTTGCATCCTGGGAGGACAGAAAGCTTGCGATAGTTTGGTGCCAATCCGCTGTTGCTCCATCCTATCCCAATGTTATCCTGTGGACCCTGCCGGGGAAAGTCCCATTTCACTGACAAGGCATCCACAAAGATCCCTTTGGGATCCTTTGTTCTTGACCCGTATGCAGGCACTTTGTTGTTCAGACGGGACGCCATGAGATCCATCTCTGGCAATCCCCATTTGTCTACTAGAGTCTTAAAGACCTCCGGGTGTAGAGCCCATTCGCTTGCCTGAATGGCGTGTCGACTGAGAAAGTCCTCTTCCCAGGATTCCCGGAACTAATACTGCGGACAAGGCTGGGAGATGGCGTTCTGCCCATTTTAGAATGTGACTTACCTCTTTCATTGCTGTTTGGCTGCGGGATCCTCCCTGATGGTTGAGGTACGCTACTGCCGTTGCATTGTCCGAGCGGATCTGGACTGGTTTTCCTCGAAGAGTGTCCTTTGCCTGAATCAGTGCCATGTATATGGCCCGAAGTTTTAAAAGGTTTATTGGCAGGCAACTTTCTTCTCTTGTCCATTGTCCCTGGAACCACAATTTTCTGGACACTGCTCCCCAGCCCTGAAGATTTGCATCTGTTGTCAGGATCTCCCAATCTGATATCCAAAAGGGTCTCCCTTTGTCTAGATGGGATGTCTGTAGCCACCAGGCTAATGACTTCTTTACCTTTACAGGAAGTACCATTGTCTGTTTCTTTATTGTCTGATGTACTCCATTCCATCTGGCCAGAATCAGACGCTGCAGAGGCCTTGAGTGGAATTGCGCATACTCCACCATGTCGAAAGTTGACACCACCAAACCCATCACTCGCATTGCTGGGTGAATTGATACTGTTTGATTGACTGTGTAACAACTCCTGAATCCTTGACTGTACCTTGGATATCTTAATCCGAAGTAAAAATACTTTCTGCAGACTTGAATCCAGTACAGCCCCCAAGTGAGTCATAAGTTGTGACGGAACCAAAGAAGACTTTGCCCAATTTATGAGCCACCCGTGCCTCTGCAGACATGTTATTGTCTGTTGGAGATGGCACAGGAGCAATTCCTGTGATTGTGCCAGGATTAAAAGGTCGTTGAGGTATGGAAAAATTCTTATCCCCTGCTTGCGGAAATAAGCTGCCATCACCACCATGATCTTGGTAAAAACTCTGGGGGCTGTGGCTAACCCAAAGAGTAGGGCCTGGAACTGAAAATGCTGCTGGATGATGGCGAACCTGAGATAACACTGATGGGACAGTGCTATAGGAACATGTAGGTATGCATCCTGAAAATCCAGGAATACCATATAATCCCCTGGTTCCCAGGCCAAAACTATGGAGCGTAACGTCTCCATGTGAAACCATGGTACCCAAATGTATTTGTTTAGCATTTTGAGATTGAGAATGGGTCGAAAAGACCCATTTGGCTTCTGAACCAAAAACAGGTTGGAGTAAAAACCCTGTCCCCATTGTGCAGGGGGTACTGGAATGACTACTCCTGACTGAAGCAATTTCTGAACTGCTTCTTGCAAGGTCCTTGCCTTCGCCTCCACCCGAGACGGGCTGGTGCAGAAGAACCTTCGAGGAGGATGCTACTTGAAGGAGAAAACATAACCTTGAGATACCGCTTCTTGCACCAATGCATCTGTTGTAGACTGCTGCCAGATCTCTACAAACTGAAGATGCCAGCCCCCTACCCTGGGGTCCCCCAGGGGGATCTGGGTTGGAAGCTGGCCCGCTGGTAGCCCAATGCTTCTTTGGCTTACCCAACTTATTGTATTGGGGCTGCTTATGATCACTTTTTCCCTTCACTTTTCCTTGCGGCCGAAAAACTGGACTGTTAGGTTTAGGGTTATATGTGGAAGGAAACTTGACCTTCTTGGAGTCTGCTTTTGACTCCAGAATATCTGTCAATTCTTTAGCAAACAGAATATTTCCAGCAAAAGGCAAAGATTCCAAAACCTTTTTAGATTCTGAATCAGCTTTCCACGTACGTAACCAAAGTGCTCTGCGAGCAGCTATTGAGGCTGATGCCCTAGAAGCAATAGTACCCATATCTATTGCCAATTCTTCCAAGAATACTGCAGCCTGTTTAACATGAGCTATATAGGATTTTTGTTTTATAGAAGCTGAGAAACCACCCTCTTCCAGTGCATCAGCCCAGGCTGCCACTGCCTTTGCCATCCAAGCTGAAGCCTTGGCTGGCATTATGATTGCCCCAGACAGAGAATATATGGTTTTCAGAAAACCATCCACTATCCTATCCGTGACATCATTTACTGATGTTGACGGTAAAAGGCAATATAGATTTTCGCACTAATCGAATTACCTGCGTATCTACTTTAGGAGCCACCTTCCTTTTTAAACAGTCCCTTGCTGGAAAAGAATAATTGGAATCCCATTTTTTGGGAATTCTATATTTTTTATTGGGTGTAGCCCAAGCCTCTTCCATGATTTCAGTCAGCTGGTCTGAGCCTGGAAACTCAGTCTTAACCGTTTTGGGACATTTAAATATAGGTGTCTTGGTTTTTAACACAGGCTCTGCTGAATCCTCTAAGGATAGAATGGCCTTCATAGCTCTAATTAATTCAGCTATATCGACTGAGCTGAGAGACTCTTCCTCCTCTTCGTATGCCGAAGTAGAGTAAATTGAATTTTCATCGTCCGATGAATCATCTTGTGTAGCCTGTGAAGGTTTACTTACCATCGGTTTATCAGCTTGTTTCATATGAGAAGCTGCTGGGGGAAATGATATACTGTAGGTAGGGAGCTGCATGTATGGGTTAATAGTGTACCCCATTCCTGGTAAGGAAGCTGTAGAAATTACCCATTCATCTATACTGGACAAGGTCTGTGCAAATATAGCCCAAGGTGGATCCATCTGTACTTGACGTTGCACAGGGATCTGCCTTGTATTTTGCTGAAAAGCAAAACAATTTGCACACAAACCATCCTGAACCAGATCCTGAGAGGATAATACAGTTTTGCAAAACAAACATGATATATGAGTGTTGGTGTTACTGTAAGTGTACCTTAGTCACTTTTGCCGCTCTTACGCATGATAAATAATCAGCACTTTCACAGTGTACTACACAATTTGTGACTGTAATCACTTTAACCTTCTAACGTGATATCAATCTGACTCTACCCATGCACCGGCATTGAGGATCAGAAGAAACAACTGACAAACATATATTTAAGTCAGCAATTACCATAGCAGTCAGTCACATGTTATACATTAGTCATATGAGCACATTATCAACTACAAACACATTTTAAAGTATGTAGGACTACATACTACTGAATCCTGTTTTACACAGATCTAACGTATTCAGACGCATTGCGAAGACAACCACAGTAAATGTACACAGACTCATATGAAATAGGCACTTATCTAACTATTCATACTGAACAAGTATATAGAAATATACTGCTGTATAGCCCGTACTCAGTAGAGTGGGATACAGGGAGACTCGCCTCGCTTCCAGAATCAATCATTACGTTTAGCGAGCGCTGAGTGGATCGAGACGCTACTAGTGTACACTTTAGCTACGGGAACCTATAGTGAACACAGACGCTCAGTGAACACAGACCCCCCCGGTCACATAGCCCAATGCTGTGACCGGGTCTCCTCGCGGTAGCGTTCAGTGAACACAGACGCAGCGGCCTATGCTGCGACTGAGTCCCCTCGTGGTAGCGTCTGGGACTGAAGCGAGGAAACAGTTCATGCCGGGAGACTCTACGGAAACTGGTTATGAACCTGGGAGGAGGGGCGACCAGGAGAGCGTCTAACTCCCCCTGCTGACATCAACCCTAGGGATCGCGGCCTCATAACACTCCTGGTGCCTAAGATCCCTAAGGCCTAGCGCTGGGGCACCCGCGGTGGCAGCCGCGTCAGCTACTGTTTGGTAGTGACCTCCCAAAACAGTGCGGCTATGTCCGCATTCCACCTACTAAGCGGAATCGATGCCTTACCTCTTTCCGTGCACCGGCCACAGCCTGGTAATGTTTGCTGGACCTGCTAGTATATCCGACACAGACACCCGCTGAAACAGCACTGTACTCGTGGGTAAGCATGGTCACGGCCCGGCGGAGAGTTGTTGGAGTGACTCTAAGCGTATAAGACGCTGTTTAGAAAAGATCACTCAAAAAATTAATAAGACTAAAAAATAACATAAGAAAGCTTAGGGCTGCTCAAAGGAACATGGTAACATAGTATATGAGGTTGAATAGAGGCAAATTGCCCATTGTGTTCAACCTGTTTTAAGTTGTGATGATTCTACATACTTGCTAAATAATGTTTTATGACTAGTTAGCTACTATAACTCATGTTACCCCCGGATTAACCACGTTGATATTTTAAGTATTATAACCTGGATAGCTTTTTCATTCAGAAATTTATCCAGAGCAGCCCTCTGACCATGGTCAGGCTCCTTCTGCACCAAACAAAAAACTGATTTGCCTGAGCCAGTGGGCGGGGATATATGGACGGGCCCGTTGCATCCCGGGAGGCCTGAGAGTTTTTGATCATTTGGTGCCAATCATATCCCATTATTATCCTGTGGACCCTGCCGGAGAAAGATAATATGCTTTTCTGATGACACTGGTACAATCCATGTAGATCCTTAATGCACGGAATACGTCCAGCGATGCATCTCCTGCAAATAAGGTCCAGACCCTACAAGGCCGGGACAATATTTTCTTTGTTAAGGTGGAATTAAGTCATCACCTTAGGAAGATACCCAGATCTAGTTCTGAGAACTACTTTATCTGGATAAACAATCAGAAATGGGGAACAATATGACAATCCCCAAGTATGATATTCTTCTAGCCGACGACTTAGTCAGTAGAAAAGACACTTTAGCTGTCAACCATTTACAATCCATATTATTAAGTGGTTCAAATGGGGCAACATGAAGGACTTTCAGGACTAAACAAGTCCCACAGCACTGTAGGAAAAACAACTAAAGTTTGAATGTACAGCATACCATAGAAAAAAAAGGTAACCAAGTTGGTCATTTACTTTTGGAACTCTACAATCGATGCCGACCCTTGCTTCTGTCAAGGAAGCCATCTATTTCTGTCTGAAGGAATGCGAAGACACTGGAAACTCTGAAAATTTTTTAGGGTCTCATTCACCTACAGCACCTGGTGTTTGCAGATGTTCCCCATCCAAGTACTCACCAGGCCCAACACTGCATAGCTTCCAAGATCTGGTGAGATTGGGCATATCCAGTGTGGTGTGGCTGTAGATTTTCATTCACTGCACCCATGAATATAGGCTTGCCATATTTGGTGATGTGAGCTAAGGAAGGTTTCCTTGCTCTGAACACGGTTTGAAAATATCCTCTTGACCTGATGATAGAGGTTTTAATAGCCATGCTGTCAAAGACAGTCGATCCACATGTCTGTGATAACCAGGACCCTGCATTAGTAGGTCTGAACTTTGAGGGAACAGAAGTAGAGCATCCATTGCCATGCTCTGCTGGTCTTCCTGTTTAAACTGTCTCACCACCCTGGTTAATAGGGTAATTAGAGGAAAACCCCTCCGTCAGATGAAGTTCCTATCACCAATTAGGCATCCACAACGATCGCTCTGGGATCCTTTGTTCTTGACCCATATGTGAGCACTTTGTTGTTCAACCAAGACGTTATGAGATATATCTCTAGCAAGCACCTCTTGTTTCTAGAGTCCGGAAGATCTCTGGGTGTAGAGCCCATTCACTCCTCTAAATGGTGTGTCAACTTGAGAAAGTCCATTTCCCCGTTTATGATTCACAGAATGAGAACGGTGGATAAGGTTGGACGATGAAGTCCTAGCCACCTAGGTATGTGACTTACCTTCTTCATCCCCTTTTCGGTTGAGAGTTCCTCCCTGATGTAGAGGTACACTACTGCCATTGCATTGTCCGAGCGGAACTGGACTGGTTTTTACATGAAGACTGTCCCGTGCCTACACCGGTGCCCTGTATATGGCCCGAGGTTTCAAACTTTATTGGTAGGCAGCTCTTTGGGAACACTATCTCCCTGACACTACTCCTCGTATCAGAATCTTCCCAATCTGATATCAAAAGGATTTCCCTTTGTCTAGCTGGAATGTCTGTAGCCACCAGGCTAATGACCTTCTTACTTTTCTCGTAAGTACCGTAGTCAGTCTTTATTATCCGATACAATCCATTAATACTTACCACACCTTTTATTCCCAGCTGGTCCCTCCAGGTACCAACCAGGCCCACACTGCTGATCTTCCATGATCCAATGAAGTCTGGGCATATCGAGTGTGGTGTGGTTGTAGATTCTACTAGGTAAGAATCAGATGATGCAGAGACCTAGAGAGTGGAATTGTGCACACTCCCTCCTGTCGATGCAGATACCATCAAACCCATCCCCGCATTGCTGCGTGAGTGGATGCCGTTTGACTGTGTGGCGATTCTTGAATCCTATAGTGAACCCTGGATTTATTGTTGCAAGATAAAAAATTACTCTCTGCAGACGTGATCCAGTACAACCCCAAAGTGAGTCATCCGATGTGATGAAACTGGAGACGATTTTCCCCAAATTATGAGTCACTTGCCCCTGCAAACTCGTTATTGCTGTTGCCGATGACAAAGAGCAATCTCTGTGACTGTGTCAGGATTAAAAGATCCTAGGTATGGGAATAAACCTTAACCCCTGCTGGCGGAGATAAGGTGTAGTCACCCTTATATTTCTGGTAAATACTCTGGAGACTGTGGCTAACCCAAAAGGGTAAAGCCTAGAACTGAAAAATGTTTTTTTGGAGGATAGCAAAAACCTTGGATAACACACTGATGGACAATGGTATAGGAACCTGTAGATAAGCCTCTTGTATCTCCAGGGATACCATAAAAACCCCTGGCTCCATGCCTCATATAAGGAATGTAACGATTCCAAGTTTCCAAATGTATTTGCTCAGTATTTTTTTCGGATTAAGCATGAGCCAAAAATGACTCATTTGGCTTCCGATTAGGTCAGGTTGAAGTAAAACCTTGTCCTCGTTTGTCAGAGGAACTGGAATGACTATTCCTGACCGAAGCAAATTTCTGACCTGCTTCTTGCAAAGCCAGGCCTTCGTCTATAGCCGAGATAGGCTGTCTTAAAGGCGAAAGCATAACTAGAGATACCATGCCAGGTCTGTGTGACCTGAGGAAGTCGGCCCCCCCAACCTGTGGTCTAATAGGCGGAGCCCACACCATCAGCTGAATTTTTCTACAGCACCTGGTATTCCCCGCGTCCAAGTACTAACCAGGCCCAACCTTCTGTAGATCTTCTGGTAGCTCAATGGTTTCCTAGTCTCCAATCACACCGACGTGGGATTCAGCCTATGACAGGCTTTTAATCGATAATGTAATACCAACACGTGAACTGTATATGGAAGGAACCTGGACTTTCCTGGAGTCTGCGTCTGACTTCAGAATTTCTGTCAATTCTTACCAAAAAAGAATATTTTCAGAACAAGACAGATTCCACCTACAGCACCTGGTATTTGCAGATGTTTCTCACCAGGGCCACGCTGCATAGCTTCCAAGATCTGGTGAGATTGGGCATATCCAGTGTGGTGTGGCTGTAGATCTTTCACTTACCCAGCTAAACTGCTCTATGAGCAGGTATAGTTAGGGCTGATGCCCAGGAGTAAATATTTTGCCCATATCCAATGCTTCCAGGAACATTGCAGTTTTTTTATATGAGCCCTATGAGATTCTTGTTCTACTGAAAAATCTCCTTCCATTGCATCAGCCCAGGCAACCACTGCCTTTGCCATTTAAGCCAAACCCAAGGCTTGGTGTCATGAATGCCCTAGAAAGGAAAATTGAAAGCAAAGCTAATGTAAAGTCTACTTGTCTACGTTAGGAGCCATCTCCCCTTTTTTTAAACAATCCTCAGCTGGAATTAGATTATAGGAATTTCATTTCTTAGGAATTCTAACTTTTTATTCGGCGTAACCGCAACCTCTTCCATGATTTCCGTCAGCTGATCTTGGAGCTCAAGTATTGGGATGTTTAAACACATGTGCCTTGGTTTTTAACACAGGCTTTGCTGTATCCTTCTAAGGAGAAGATGGCTTTATTGCTTTCAATGAACTCAGCTATATTCGAGAGCTGAGACCTACCTCTTTTTCATATGATGAAGTAGAATATTTGGTCTTTCATCTTCTGATGAATCTAAACAATGTGTAGCCTGTGAGGGTGAAGGTTTACTTACCACTTTGAGAAGCTGCTGCTGTATGTAAGGACTTGTAACCCTATTCCTGGTAGAGGATTTTGGGGGATTATCCATTAAAACTTACTGGATAAAGCTTGTGCAAAGATAGCCCAAGGTGGATACACTTGTACCTGCATCCGCTTTGCCTGCTGAGCTAAAACATTATGCATACAAGCCATCCTGAACCAGATCATAAGAGGATAAACAGCTTCAAAACATGGTATGAGTGTCCTCGCCATTGCCGCTTCAATACATGATAAATAATCAGCACTTCCACAGTGTACTACACAACATACTTAGCAAGTCAGCCACGTTATACATTTGTATAATAAGCACATCATCAACTACAATAATACTTTACGTATGTAGGAGAACACATTTACTGAATCATGTTTAACATACCCAACGTATTCAGATGCAATGCGACAGAAACAACAGTAATGGTATTCATACTCATATGCAATAGGCACTTATCTAACTATTCGTACTCAAAACCGTAGATAGAGATTTAGTGCTGTATAGCCCGTACTCAGTAGAGTGGGATAAAGGGAGACTCACTTTGATTTCAGGATCGATCAATATGTTAGCGAACGCTGAATGGATCCAGACGCTACTAGTGTATATTGCCGCTCCACGAACCTATAGTGAACACAGACACACCGGTCACAAAGCCGAATATGCTGCGATCGGGTCCCCTCGTCTCCTGTAGCTGGTAGCGTCTGAGACGGAAGCGAGGAAACAGTTCATGCTGGGAGACTCTGCGGAAACTGGTCATGAACCTGGGAAGAGGGGCGACCAGGAGAGCATCTAACTCCCCCTGCTGACATCAACCCTAGGGATCGCGGCCTCATCCTATTCTTGGTGCCTATGATCCCTAAGGCCTAGCGCTGTTGCACCCTTGGTGGCTTCGCGTCAGCTGTTTGGTAGTCTCCTACCAAAACAGTGCGGCTGTGTCCGTATTCCATGCATGCTATGCGGAACTAATGCCTTACCTTCTACCCATGCTCTGGCCACAGCCTGGTAACGTCTGAAGGACCTGCTAGTATATCCGACACAGACGCACGCCGAAACAGCACTGTACTGGTGGGTAAGCATTGTCACGGCCCGGCGGAGAGTTGTTGGAGGTACTCTAAGCGTATAAGACACTGTTTAGAAAAGATCACTCAAAAAATTAATAAGACTAAAAAATAACATAAGAAAGTTTAGGGCTGCTCAAAGGAACATAGTAACATAGTATTTGAGGTTGAATAGAGGCAAATTGCCCATCGTGTTCAACCCGTTTTAAGTTGTGATGATTCTACATACTTGCTAAATAATGTTTTATGACTAGTTAGCCACTATAACTCAGCACTGTACTCGTGGGTAAGTGTTGTCGCGACCCGGCGGAAAGTTGTTGGAGCAATTCAACAACAAAAAGTTGTTCCAATATGTGTATAAGATGCTGTTTAGAAAGATCACTCAAAAAACAGTAAGACTATAAAAATAAAATAAGAAAGCTTAGGGCTGCTAACAATCCAGCAGCCCTCTGACCATGGTCTGTCTCCTGCAGCACCAATCAAAAAACTGATTTGACTGAGCCAGGGGGTGGGGATATATGGATGGGCCCGTTGCATGCTGGGAGGCCGGAAAGCTTTGACTGATTGGCGCAAATCCGCTGTCGCTCCATCATATCCCACTGTTATCCTGTGGATAACTTGTGGACGCTGCCGGAAAAATGTCAGACACAGTCCCCCCCAAAAGTACCTTCAGAGAGAAACAGAGTAAAAGGAGCCAGCACACACACAGCACCCCAGTAGGCAGTTATTATAATAAATGACTGGCACTGACTGAGTAACCTTAATAGATTAAACAGTTAATAGCACTTTAACCCCCCCCCCTTTCTATAACACCTTGGTAACGGAGAGGATAACTGGAGTTAAGTGGAGGGCAGCGCTCCCTGTCAGCATCACTGTAGTGTGATCTGCAGGGAGAAAAGGGAGCTGGTGAGTGTTGGATCCGCTCCGAGGAGAAGCCCTGCCCCCCTGTAATGGCGCGTCTTCCCGCATTTATTATTTTATACTGACCTGAGGTGTGCTTGCTGCTTACAGTGGGATTAGTTCGTTAGCTTAGTTGACCAGTGTTAGGGTATTGTGCCCCTCACAGCGCCGCACAACATGTACCTCGGAGCCCTCCGAATCGCAGCTTCAGAGCTGCGCTCCCACCCTTGTGCCGCCATTCCCGCCAGCGCCCTGCTTACTGGGGCGCCGGCGTCATATAGCCACTGCATCTTCTGGCTGTTAGGGGGTGGCAGCAGTGCTGCGGGAGTGAGAGGGAGCCTCGGGGGCTTGTGATAATCACCCTCAGGAGCTTAGTGTCCTGTCAGCGGAGATTGGAGCCATTAACCTCTAGGGTTGGACCCTACTGCCCCCTAAGTCCCATGAAGCAAGGAGGCTGTTGGCAGCTGCCTCCTTGTACCCAACATCTCTTAAAAAATAATAAAAGTAGAAAAACCCCTAGGAGCTCCCCTAACTGTGACCGGCTCCACTGGGCACATTTTCTAAACTGAGTCTGGTAGGAGGGGCATAGAGGGATGAGCCAACCCACATTATTAAACTCTTAAAGTGCCCATGGCTCCCAAGAGACCAGTCTATACCCCATGGTACTAATGTGGAAATAGTGATAGCAGTATATGTGAGATACACAGAATGGAAATCACACAGCAGCTATAGGCACACACTCAGTCACATATACAAAGCAGAAATTATTACAAACAATAAAACTGCACTGGACTAGCAATACTAAGTAACTGCACTACTAAGTAAAGCTATGTAAATATATAGCTATAACAATGCACAGTAAAGACTGGATGTATATCACAGGGTACTTGTACTAAATAACCCTGAATGTATGCACTTGTTCTTAACTAACACTGTCTAAAAGGTATGTAGAATATTTAAGGGGTATATGCAATTCCGGGCGAATTGCAGCATTTTTTCGCCCGTTTTTAAATTCGACCGTCGAATTCCGGCCAGCGGGTGCCGGAATTCGACATATTCAATAAAAAACGGATTCGACAGTCCCACTGTTAAAAAAAACGGACCCATTGACTGATAAGTGCGTCCTGGATTCGACAAATTGCGTGGGGTCCCCCCTCCTAAGCATAACCAGCCTCGGGCTCTTTGAGCCGGTCCTGGTTGTAAAAATACGGGGGGGAAATTGACATGGGATCCCCCGTATTTTTAGAACCAGCACCGGGCTCTGCGTCCGGTCCTGGTGCAAAAAATACGGGGGACAAAAGACGTAGGGGTCCCCCGTATTTTTTACACCAGCACCCGGCTCCACTAGGTGGCGCGCGAGCCCGCAAGGGGCTCATTTGCGCTTGCCACACTGTTGGTAAGCCGGCGGTCGGGCTCCCGGCCCCGGTATGCTGGTCGCCGGGAGCCCGACCGCCGGCAATCCGTAGTGAACCCGGCCGGGGTACCCTGGAGGAGTGGGGACCCCTTCAATCAAGGAGTACCCCTCCTCCAGCCACACAAGGGCCAGGGGTGAAGCCAGAGGCTGTCCCCCCCATCCAAGGGCTGCGGATGGGGGGCTGATAGCCATGTGTAAAAATGAAAGAATATTGTTTTTTGCAGCAGAACTACAAGTCCCAGCAAGCCACCCCAGCAAGCTGGTACTTGGAGAACCACAAGTACCAGCATGCGGGGGTAAAACGGGCCCGCTGGTACCTATAGTTCTACTGCAAAAAAAAAATACCCAAAGAAAAACAGGACACAGACACCGTGAAAGTAAAACTTTATTACATACATGCCGACACACATACTTACTTATGTTGACACGCCGACTCTGTCCACACATCTCCAAGTAGAATCCGGGGTACCTGAAAATAAAATTATACTCACCTAAATCCAGTGTCCTGTTCTTTTTTTGTAATCCACGTAATTGGCAAAAAAACAAACCGCATTTACCTGATCCACACGGACTGAAAGGGGTCCCATGTTTACACATGGGACCCCTTTCCCCGAATGCTGAGACCCCCTGTGACTCCTGTCACAGAGGGTCCCTTCAGGCAATCAGGGAACGCCACATTGTGGCACTCTCCTGATTGGCTATGTGCGTCTGAGCTGTCAGACAGCGCATCGCAAAGCCTCTCCATTATCTTCAATGGTGGGAACTTTGCGGTCAGCGGTGAGGTTACTCACCGAGGCTCGTTATGCTTAGGAGGGGGGACCCCACGCATTTTTTTTTCAGAATTTTAACCCATTCCCACTGAAAACCATGCTCTCTCAATTTTTAGTCAGTTAAAAAAAAAAATATTATTTAAAAAAATATATAAATAATATTTGAAAATCCTAATACACAAACCAAGTACCTAATCCCTTCTAATATAAATAGATATGCTATTAGCAATAAAAAAAAACACAAAAAAACCCATGTTTTAATTTTTTTTTATTAGATTCCGCCAGCAAAGTGAGGTGGAATGAAATTGACGAATTTACTGTCGAAAAGCACTGTTGTTGAATCAACATTTTTCAATTGAATATTCTCTTGTCGAAAAGCCGCATTTTTACCATTGCAGACATGTCGAATTTGTGAACTGTCGAATTTCAAAAAGTCGAATCTAAAAAGTAATTTTTTTTTTGTCGAAAAGTACTGTATTGCATTGTCGAATTTTTTTTTTTTTGTCGAAAATGCCCCGATTTTCGACATTATTCGGCAATTCTACCGCAATTGCATATACCCCTACGTGTCCTGTAAATGCACAGCGCTGATGATGCAGGCGGCTTTACAGAGGAGACATTGCTCAGCAGTCCCAAAGTCAGCTCAACATGTGTGTAATGGCGCCTAAACACTGACAGGGAGTGAGGGAGGCAGAGAGAAGCAGCTCCAGGGTGGGAACATTAGCAGTAAATGGCGGCTGGGGAAGAGGCTACAGGTCAAAGCCCTATCGCCTTGCTGGACTTCACCACCTGGTACTGCGGGCCTTAGTAAAATGGATTAGGAGGTAATCCGACCTGTGCCCCCGCCCTGATGGTCTAGTGGGGTCCCTGTACGGCCACAGTGTCCACACCAGCGCGAGCGGCCCGTCTCCTAAAGACCACACCGGATTGCGATTTCCTGCGGGTTCCGCCTGGGGGACCCTCTTACCTCCTCCCTTGATGTGGCCACGTGATCCTGGAGAGCTGTGGCAGGTGCGTGCCCTAGGTGAAGAAATGGAGCTCTCCGCTATAAGTAGCCGGCAACCAGGGCGCGGGAGTACACAGCGCCGCTGGGAGAGGTGAGGGAGCCGCAGCAAGATATGTCACACTGACATATAGCACTTTTAAGTGCCTGTGCTGCGGCCCTTAAAGTCTTCTATCTTCATAAAATAGGATTTTGGTACTTACCAGATAAATCCTTTTCTTTGAATCCACAGGGAGCACTGGAGTACTCTTGGGATATGGAAGGGGCGTAGTCGGGATAGGCCCATTTAAATATTTAAATTAGTAACTCTCCACCCCCTCCATACTTCCATAGAGACTTCAGTATTTTTACTGAGCCATACAGGAGCGATAAAGAGGATGAACCATAGAGAATTACATATAACATTATAACATAACATAACAGACAACAATAAAGTTGACACATAACGTAACAGACAACTAAACAGTTGGCACAATAATAGTTATCACCGTAATATCTTAACAATCGGTGAGAATGTGTTACCATAAGATCCACTGAATTTACCACAAAACAGGTAAACTGCTCTGGGTGGGCGTCCAGTGCCCCCTGTGGATTAAAAAAAAAAAGGATTTATCTGGTAAGTACCAAAATCCTATTTTCTTTTTCAACCACTAGGGGTCACTGGAGTACTCTTGGGATGTGCCAAAGTTCCCCCTTGGGCGGGAGAGCTGTTTGGCACCTGTAACACGACGGCCAAAGCTAGATGCTGATGCCGTAAACTTGTAAAAGCGCACAAACGTGTGCTACCATGTAGCAGCCCATCAAAGGTGCTGCGTAGAAGCTCCATGACCTGCTGCCCATGAAGTTCCCACAGAATGCGTGGAATGAGCTGAAACTACTGTAGGCAGTTGTAGCCTAGCATGAAGGTAAGCCTGACATCCACCTGGACAAAGTCTGCTTGGAAGCTGCCAAGCCATCTTGACTGCATCATAGATAACAAACAATGTATCCGTTTTGCGTACAGTTGATGTTCAGGCTATATAAACGCGTAGTGCGTGTACCGAATCCAAAGTAGCTGAAGTTCCTGTACCTTTTGATAACACAGGAACTACGATTGGTTGATTGATGTGAAAAAATTATACTACCTTCGGTAGGAAAGCGGGATTCTTCCGAAGTTCCGCTCTATCATCTTAAAACACCATATACGGTGGCTTGGGATGCGGTCAAGATGCCGCCGGACGGAATCCCGGCGGTCGAAATACCGACCGCCACAATCCCGACCGCCACAATCCCGACATATTCTCCCTCCGTGGGTGTCCACGACACCCATAGAGGGAGAATATAATAGTGTGCCGAGCGTAGCGAGGCACCGTGCCCGCAGCGTGGCGAGCGAAGCGAGCCCGCAAGGGGCTACGTTCCGCTCACCACCCCTGTCGGGATTGTGTGGTCGGGATTCCGGCGTCGGTATTTCGACCGCCGGGATTCCGACCGGCGGCATTTAGTACTGATCCCGGTGGCTTGCATGACAAGGCACCCAATTCTGAAACATGCCTTGCTGAAGCTAAGGCTAGGAGAAAAACTGTTTTCCAAGTGAGAAACTTAACATCCACTTGTTGTAAGGGTTCAAAAAATGAAGACTGTAAAAAAATAAAAAAGATAAACCCAGATTCAAGTCCCATGGAGCTGTAGGTGGTATAAATGGAGGTTGTACTCTGAGGACACCTTGTAGAAAAGTGTGTACTTTGGCAAAAGGGCCAAACGCCATTGAAAGTAAATTGACAAGGCAGAGACCTGCACCTTTAGTGTAGATAAACGTAGTCCTCCATCTAACACAGTCTGTAAAAATAGCAAAAGATGGGGTAACTTGAAAGATGAGGTCGAAAACTTCCGAGCTTCACACCACCCCATATAGGCACGCCAAATACTGTTATAATGAGCTGCCGTAACAGGCTTCATAGCAATCAACATGATGGTATAACAGATTCTGGAATGCCCTCTCATCTTAAGAGTGCAGTTTCAACAGCCACCCCGTCAAACGCAGCCTCGCTAAATCGGGGTAAAGGAACGGACCCTGTTGTAACAGGTCCGAACGTAGCGGGAGCGGCTAAGGATCATCTGCGAGTAGACCACGGAGATCCAATAATCACGCTCTCCGAGGCCAATGAGGCGCCACTAGTATGACTGTGGTGGACTCTCTTTTGATCCACTTTAGCAACCGAGGAAGCAGCGGAAATGGTGGAAACAGATACACAAGGCTGTACGGCCACGCGATCAAGATAGCATCCACTGCCACTGCCTTTGGATCTTTTGTTCTGGACACATACTAGGATGTTTGATGATTTTGGAGAGATGCCATTGGATACACCTGTGGGGTAAATCCACCGCTGGACCAACATCTGGAACACTTCTGGATTTAATGCCCATTCTCCTGGATGAAAATCCTAACGGCTGATATAATCTGCCTCCAAGTTGTCCACTCCCGGAATGAACACTGCCGACAATATCACATGGTGATGCTCGGCCCAACTGAGGATTTGAGCAACTTCCCCGCATGGCCATATGACTTATGAGTTCCTCCTTGTTTGTTGATGTATGCGACCGTCCACGCATTCTCTGACTGCACATGGACAGTCTGAGACCGGAGCATGTGCACTGCTTCTCGCAGCGTGTTGTAAATTGCCTTGAGTTCCAGGACATTTATTGACAGTAATCTTTCTTGGTCTGCCCAGAGACTCTGAAACTGACAATTTTGGACCACTGCTCCCCAACCTCTGAGACACGCGTCCATCGTTAGAATTATCCAATTCCAGACGCCGAACCTTTTTGTTGTGAGATTGTGTACTTGGAGCCACCAGAGTAGTGATACTCTGGCCCTTGAAGACAACCGCACTACATGATGAATTTGTAGATGCGAGTCTGACCACTGTGCGAGAACATCCAGGAGAAAAGAACGCAAGTGAAATCTTCCGAACTGGAGTGCTGCGAAAGACGCGCCATCTTTCCTAAAAGTCGAATGCACAAATGAACCGAGACTGTCCGTGGATTGCGCACTAACTGTACCCGATGACGAATACTTTGTGCGTTGTGTTCTGGCAGGTAAATCCGTTGATCCACCGTGTCGAGAATCATTCCTAGGACTGGAAGTCTTTGTGACGGAATCAGACTTGATTTCTTGAGGGGGACAATACAACCATGCTGAACTAGTAAATTGTACGTTAGTAAGGCATGTTGCAGGAGTACGTGTTGAGACGGAGCTTTGATGAGCAGATTGTCTAAGTACGGAAGTATTATCACTCTCCGGGATTGGAGATGAGCTATCATGACAGACCTCACTTGTGAACACCCGAGGCGCTGACGAGAAGCCAAACGGTAGCGCCTGACTACTGCAAATCTTAAGTAGGTCTTATGCGTATAAGTACGCATTCTTGAGATCCATCGAAATTCTGAATTATTGTGTATCTAAATCTGAAGTCACTGACTGCAGGGATTCCATCTTGAATCTGTAGTAAGTGACGTACTGATTGTGCTCCTTTAGGATCAATATCGGATTTCCGACAGTCATCCGGTTTTGGAACTACAAAAAAAAACCTGGAATAATAACCGTGACCCTGTTGGCAACTGGAACCGGAATCAAACTGCTGAATCTACTAGAGACTGTATCGCGGTCTGCCGAACCGCCGTCTTGTCTTCTGACCCAGGCAGACCTGTCTTGCAAAATCGCATTGGTGGAAGACAATCGAACTCTATTTCTCATACGTCCTAGAGGATGCTGGGGTCCACTTCATGACCATGGGGGTATAGACTGTTCCGCAGGAGCCATGGGCACTCTTAAGACTTTTCAATGGGTGTGAACTGGCTCCTCCCTCTAAGCCCCTCCTCCAGACCTCAGTTTTAGAAATGTGCCCAGGCAGACTGGATGCACTCTGAGGAGCTCTACTGAGTTTCTCAAAAAAGACTTGTTAGGTTTTTTATTTTCAGGGAGAACTTCTGGCAACAGACTCCCTGCTTCGTGGGACTGAGGGGGCAGAAGTAGGAACCAACTTCCTAAAGAGTTTCATGGCTCTGCTTCTGGCTGACAGGACACCATTAACTCCTGAAGGGAACTGAATGCTAGCCGTGCCTAGATGCTCACTCCCACAGCATGCCATCACCCCCCTCAGAGAGCCAGAAGTCAGAAGACAGGTGAGTGTTAGAAGACAGATCTTCAATCAAGAAAGTGACGGCTAAAGGTACCGCGCGGCTGGCGGGAGCGCAGCGCGCCATGTTGCCCACACATACACAGGCACTGCAGGGTGGGGGGGCGCCCTGGGCAGCATGAAACCTATGGAAACTGGCATAAATTAGGGGCATAAGTTGCTGTGGCACAGTCCTACCCCCGCCAGTATAAAAAATTACCTCATAAAAGCTGAGGAGAAACACACCATTGAAGAGTGGAGCTTCCTCCTCAGTCAGCCAGCACGCTGCTCAGCGCCAATTTCTCTCTCTCCTCAGGCTGCAGAGACAACGCTGGTCCTCCTCCACTGCTGAACAAGTATCAGGGTGCAAAACAGGGGGGGCCACAGTGAATTTGGTGCTATATAATTGTGTGATTACCATTATAAAAGCGCTGAATGTCAGTGGGCATTTTGTGTTCACAGACATTGTGTTACTGGCGCTGGGTTGTGAACTGGCAAATCCGGTCTGTGCCCCTCTGACAGATTTTACTGTGGGTCTGTCCCCTATAAATCCCGGAGTGTCTGTGGTGTGGTTGTGGACGTGTGTGACACGTCTGTGGCAGGGAACTCTGTGGAGACATGTTAGGGACACAGAGGTGTAATATGACACCAAGAGCCTGACTGGGTGAAAGGTTACACGATAGTGTGAATCATATCAGTAAGAGGTTGGACTGAATCGCATACAGAAAATGAAAATAATCTGTTGAAGATGTGATTTTTAATAGTTCTGCCTTTCATCCACAGGGACCTTTCTGGGTCGCTTACAGATTTGCACAAGTAGTACAAACGGATACCGATACGGACTCTGATTCCTGTGTCGACACTAATGATTCCAGGGGAATAGGTCCTAAGTTAGCAAAAAAGCATTCAAAACACTTTTAGCTATAAAGGAGGTGTTAGAAGTTACGAAGCCCCCTCTTTTACCACAAGGAGAGGGTTTACTTAAGTAAAGCACCTCAGGTCTGATTGAACCTGAAAAGGAAATTTCAGATTCCCAAAAGGAAATCGGGCAGCTTACCTTTTTCCAAAAAAGGTGGGAGTCACCCCGCATTTTAGACAGGGCCCTGTCATAAAGGAGAAAATGTGTTTCTCCCTGCGCCTGGAATGGCTTCACTTAAGGAGCCGACATGCCGCAAGTGAGTGAGGTGATCTATTGATGTGGCCAATGGGACACTAGTATGTACTAGAATCCATGCAATATATTGGTTTCTTGGGATCAAGAACTGCTACCATGGTAGATTCAGCTCAGAGGGCGTTGTGGATTCGCCAGTGGAATGGTGATGCAGATTCCAAAAGAAATATGGAGGCTCTCCCGTATAAAAGATTTTTGTTAATCCAAGGGCAAGATTCATACCAGCCCACACCATTCACACCGTATAACTTGTGATATACTAACCGGTTAACAGTATGAAAACAACATAGCATCAGTCCGAGACCAATGAAACTATAACATAACCCTTTAGTAAGCAAAACTATATACAAGTCTTGCAGAAGTAATCCGCACTTGGGACGGGCGGCCAGCATACTCTACGGACTACGAGAAAAAGATTTACAGGTAGGTTTAAAATCTTATTTTCTCTTACATCCTAGAGGATGCTGGGGACTCCGTAAGGACCATGGAGATTATACCAAAGCTCCCAAACGGGCGGGAGAGTGCGGACGACTCTGCAGCACCGACTGAGCAAACATGAGGTCCTCCTCAGCCAGGGTATCAAACTTATAGAATTTTGCAAAGGTGTTTGAACCCGACAAAGTAGCAGCTCGGCACAGCTGTAGTGCCGAGACCCCTCGGGCAGCCGTCCAAGAAGAGGCCACCTTCCTAGTGGAATGGGCCTTGACCGATTTTGGTAACAGCAATCCAGCCGTAGAATGAGCCTGCTGAATCGTGTTACAGATCCAGCGAGCAATAGTCTGCTTTGAAGCAGGAGCGCCAACCTTGTTGGCTGCATACAGGACAAACAGTGCCTCTGTTTTTCTGACTCTAGCCGTTCTGGCCACGTAAATTTTCAAAGCCCTGACCACATCAAGGGACTCGGAATCCTCAAAGTCTTGCGTAGCCACAGGCACCACAATAGGTTGGTTCATATGAAAAGATGACACCACCTTAGGCAAAAATTGAGGACGGGGCCGCAATTCCGCTCTATCCATATGGAAAACCAGATAGGGGCTTTTATGAGACAAAGACGCCAATTCCGATACTCGCCTAGCCGAAGCCAAGGCTAACAACATGACCACCTTCCAAGTGAGATATTTTAACTCCACCATTTTAAGTGGTTCAAACCAGTGCGACTTAAGGAAACTCAACACCACATTAAGGTCCCAAGGCGCCACCGGAGGCACAAAAGTAGGCTGAATATGCAGCACTCCCTTCCCAAAAGTCTGTAATTCTGGCCTCACACCAAGAAACATACTTTCGCCATATACGGTGATGATGTTTAGCTGTCACGTCCTTCCTAGCCTTTATCTGTTAGGCGCGGCGGTGCTCGCCCGCTCTCTGACAGAGCAGCGGTCACGGCCGCCGCGCCTCTCTCCCTGTCTGTCTCCGCACGGCGCCTAGCAACGCTGGGACGCCGGGCGCGCGATAGCCGCCGGCTCCCTGGCAACGCTAGGACGCCGTGCGTTCAGGGCCGCCGGGTCCATAGCAACGGGGACGCCACACCTGTTTTCCCCTGCTCGTGCAGCAAGGCAGCTGCACGACATTTGTTAATTAGGCTCTGTATTCCTATTGGAGGGTTCCCTGTTATATGCCTCCTCAGTGCCTCACACAAACGCCGGTGATAGCTTCCTGTATGCTGTTTATGTCTGGTGAACGTCTGTTCCTGGTCTGCTGTATCCGGTCCGTCCTGCTCCCTGTGTCCTTGTATCCAGGAGTTCTTTAGCCGGTCCTGGGAATCCTTCTGGTCCTCGTGAACCTGTGGCTGTCGTTTGGGGTTCTCGCCCGGTTTCGTGAGTGGCGGCTTTGCCGCGTGTTGCGGCCTAGCCCGCTTTAGTATTGCATTATTTTGTACTGGTGCATTTGCGGAGGTTTCCGCTTCCACTGTCCTCCCCGGAACTCGGCGGTGCCGTGTAGGGGAGTGGACAGTGGTATCTTTTTGGTTGTTCTTTTCCTTTGGCGGCAAGACGCGCATACATTTAGTTTTAGGCTAGTCAGTAGCCCCTGGCTTTGGTTGTTTCAGTTAGAGGTCCCCTTGTTATTACCCTGTCTCAGTTCACGCTTTGTCTCTCTTTTAAGACCTGAGGGGGCATCGGAGTTGGGCAGACCTAATCCGCCCTTCAAACGCGGCTGCCATGGGCCCAAGAAACCATAGTCCAGCAAGAGTGAATTGACAATACCGGTAAAACAACTGAGGTAGGGTGCCAGGGGATATTCCCGTTCTATTTCACCAAATCCAGCATTGCGTCCTGGTGCTCTGAACTCACTTCATAACATCTTCCGTGTTCTGAGCACCAGGGATCGTAACATTATCAGAGTAGGAATGACCTCATCCGGAATGCCCTTTTCCGCTGGGATCCGGCGTTCAACTGCCATACCGTCAACGCAGCCGCGGTAAGTCTTGGAACAGACAGGGCCCCTGTTGCAACAGGTCCTGCCTTAGAGGAAGAGGCCACGGATCTTCTGTGAGCATCTCCTGCAGATCCGGATACCAGGCCCTTCGCGGCCAATCTGGAACAATGAGAATAGTCTGTACTCCTCTTTTTCTTATTATTCTCAACACCTTTGGGATGAGAGGAAGAGGAGGAAACACAAACAGACTGGAACACCCACGGTGTCACTAGGGCGTCCACAGCTACCGCCTGAGGGTCTCTTGACCTGGCGCAATACCTCTGTAGCTTTTTGTTGAGGCGGGACGCCATCATGTCTATCTGGGGCAATCCCCACTGACTTGCAATCTGTGCGAAGACTTCCTGATGAAGTCCCCACTCTCCTGGATGCAGGTTGTGCCTGCTGAGGAAGTCTGCTTCCGAGTTGTCCACTCCCGGAATGAACACTGCTGACAGTGCGCTTACATGATTTTCCGCCCAGCGAAGAATCCTGGTGGCTTCCGCCATTGCCACCCTGCTCCTTGTGCCGCTTTGGCGGTTTACATGAGCCACTGCGGTGATGTTGTCTGACTGAATCAGAACTGGTAGGTCGCGAAGTAAGGTCTCCGCTTGACGAAGGGCGTTGTATATGGCCCTCAGCTCCAGGACGTTGATGTGAAGACAAGTCTCTTGACTTGTCCAAAGTCCTTGGAAGTTTCTTCCCTGTGTGACTGCTCCCCAACCTCGGAGGCTCGTGTCCGTGGTCACCAGAACCCAGTCCTGAATGCCGAACCTGCGGCCCTCTAGAAGGTGAGCACTCTGTAGCCATCACAGGAGAGATACCCTAGCCCTGGGGGACAGGGCGATCAACTGATGAATCTGTATATGTAACCCGGACCACTTGTCCAGTAGGTCCCATTGGAAGGTCCTCGCATGGAACCTGCCGAAGGGAATGGCCTCGTACGAT
The DNA here is from genome assembly GCF_028390025.1 of Pseudophryne corroboree. Classification (NCBI taxonomy): domain Eukaryota; kingdom Metazoa; phylum Chordata; class Amphibia; order Anura; family Myobatrachidae; genus Pseudophryne; species Pseudophryne corroboree. Next base: position 686,450,017 of record NC_086444.1, read on the forward strand.
GCCACCATCTTTCCCAGGACTTGAGTGCAGTGATGCACTGACAGCTGTTTTGGCTTCAATAGGTTCCTGACCAGGGTCATGAGTTCCTGAGCCTTTTCTATTGGAAGATAAACCCTTTTCTGGTCCGTATCCAGAATCATGCCCAAGAAGGTCAGACGAGTCGTAGGAACCAACTGCGACTGCGAGATATTGAGAATCCAGCCGTGTTGCTGTAACACTTCCAGTGAAAGTGACACGCTGCTCAGCAACTGCTCTCATGATCTCGCTTTTATGAGGAGATCATCCAAGTACGGGATAATTGTGACACCTTGCTTGCGCAGGAGCACCATCATTTCCGCCATTACCTTGGTGAAAATCCTCGGGGCCGTGGAAAGCCCAAACGGCAACATCTGAAATTGGTAATGACAATCCTGTACCGCAAATCTCAGGTACGCCTGATGAGGTGGATATATGGGAACATGAAGGTATGCATCCTTTATGTCCAGGAATACCATAAAATCCCCCCCTTCCAGGCTGGCGATGACCGCTCTGAGCGATTCCATTTTGAACTTGAACCTTTTCAAGTATAGGTTCAGGGATTTTAAATTTAAAATGGGTCTGACCGAACCGTCCGGTTTCGGGACTACAAACAGGGTTGAGTAATATCCCCTCCCTTGTTGAAGTAGGGGAACCTTGACCACCACCTGTTGAAGATACAATTTCTGAATTGCATTTAACACTAATTTCCTTTCTGGGGGAGAAGCCGGCAGGTCCGATTTGAAAAACCGGCGAGGAGGCACCTCTTCGAATTCCAGCTTGTAACCCTGAGAAACAATTTCTATTGCCTAGGGATCCACCTGCGAATGAACCCAGATGTGGCTGAAAACTCGAAGACGTGCCCCCACTGGGGCGGCATCCTTTAACGGAGCCCCAGCGTCATGCGGTGGATTTTGTAGAGGCCGGGGAGGACTTCTGTTCCTGGGAACTAGCTGTGTTGTGCAGCTTTTTCCCTCTGCCCTTACCTCTGGCAAGAAAGGACGCACCTCGTACTTTCTTGTTTCTCTGTGACCGAAAGGACTGCATTTGATAATGTGGCGCTTTCTTAGGCTGTGAGGGAATATAAGGCAAAAAATTGGATTTACCAGCTGTAGCTGTAGAGACCAGGTCCGAGAGACCTTCTCCAAACAATTCCTCACCCTTGTAAGGTAAAACCTCCATATGCCTTTTTGAGTCGGCATCACCTGTCCATTGCCGGGTCCATAGGACTCGTCTAGCAGAAATCGACATAGCGTTGACTCTAGAACCCAGTAAACCAATGTCTCTTTGAGCATCTCTCATATATAAGACAGCATCTTTTATATGTCCAAGGGTCAATAAGATGGTATCCTTATCCAGGGTCTCAATCTCCGCTGATAAGGTATCTGTCCACACTGCTACAGCGCTACAAACCCAACCGACGCAATAGCCGGTCTGAGAAAAGTACCAGAATGTGTGTAAATGGACTTCAAAATAACCTCCTGCTTGCAATCAGCAGGATTCCTTAGGGTAGCCGTATCTTGGAATGGCAGCGCTACCTTTTTGGATAGGCGTGTCAACGCTTTGTCCACCCTAGGGGAGGATTCCCACCGTATCCTGTCCTTTGCCGGGAAAGTATACGCCATAAGAATCCTTTTGGGAATCTGCAGTTTTTTGTCTGGAGATTCCCACGCTTTTTCACACAACTCGTTCAGCTCATGAGAAGGGGGAAAGGTTACCTCAGGTTTCTTTCCCTTATACATGTGTACCCTCGTGTCAGGGACAGGGGGTTCCTCTGTGATATGCAAAACATCTTTTATTGCAATAATCATATCGAATACATCTAGCCAATTTTGTCTGTAACTTTGCATCATCGTAGTCGACACTGGAGTCAGAATCCGTGTCGGTATCAGTGTCTACTATTTGGGATAGTGGGTGCTTTTGAGACCCCGAAGGTCCCTGCAACATAGGGACAGACATGGGTTGACTCCCTGGCTGTTCCCTAGCCTCAGCTTTGTCTAATCTTTTGTGCAATAAATTCACATTAGCACTTAAAACATTCCACATATCCATCCAGTCAGGTGTCAGCGTTGTCGACGGAGACACCACATTCATTTGCTCCACCTCCCTAGGAGAGCATTCTACCTCAGACATGTCGACACACACGTACAGACACCACACACACAGGGAATCCTCTTATCTGAAGACAGTTCCCCCACAAGGCCCTTTGGAGAGACAGAGAGAGAGTATGCCAACACACCCAGCGCTAATGACCCAGGAAAAAACACACAATATGTTTACCCAGATAGCGCTGTAATCTGTATATTGCGCCAATTATGTGCCCCCCTCCCTTCTTTAGAACCCTCTTTCACTGTGGATAAGCAGGGTAGAGTCCGGGGAGCTTCCTCTCAGCGCTGTGCTGTGGAGAAAATGGCGCTGGTGAGTGCTGAGGAAGAAGCCCTGCCCCCTCGGCAGCGGGCTTCTGTCCTGCTCAAATATCGAAAAACCTGGTTGGGGCTCTTTATATATACAGTGCCCAGCTGTATATATACACATTTGCCAGAAAAAGAGGTTTTATTGCTGCCCAGGGTGCCCCCCCTGCACCCTTACAGTGACTGCCGTTTGTGTGTGCTGTGTGGGAGCAATGGCGCACAGCTTTACTGCTGTGCATTACCTCAGTGAAGATCTGAAGTCTTCTGCCGCCTCTGAAGTCTTCTTTCTTCTCATACTCACCCGGCTTCTATCTTCCGGCTCTGCGAGGAGGACGGCGGCGCGGCTCCGGGATCGGACGGCGAAGGTGAGACATGCGTGCCGATCCCTCTGGAGCTAATGGTGTCCAGTAGCCTAAGAAACAGAGCCTAACATTAAAGCAGGTCTGTTTCTCTCCCCTCAGTCCCTCGATGCAGGGAGTCTGTTGCCAGCAGGGCTCCATGAAAATTAAAAACCTAACAAATCTACTTTCTTTCAGGAAAATCAGGAGAGCTCCCTGTAATGCACCCAGTCTCCTCTGGGCACAGTAGTAAACTGAGGTCTGGAGGAGGGGCATAGAGGGAGGAACCAGTGCACACCCATACCTAAAGTTCTTTCTTAAAGTGCCCATGTCTCCTGCGGAGCCCGTCTATCACCATGGTCCTTACGGAGTCCCCAGCATCCCCTAGGACGTAAGAGAAATAGGATTTTAATATACCTACCTGTAAATCCTTTTCTCGTAGTCCGTAGAGGATGCTGGGGTCCATTTAGTACCATGGGGTATAGACAGGTCTGCAGGAGCCTTCGGCACTTTAAGACTTTTTTTTACAGTGTGAACTCTATGCCCCTCCTGCAGACCTCAGTATAGGAACTGTGCCCGAGGAGACGGACAAACTTTGAGAGAAGGATTTACTTTAAGCTTGTGGCGAGATTCACACCAGCTCACACCATTCAACCATGCCGCACAATATGGCATACAACTCTAAACATGCCAACGAGCATGAATAACTTTACAGCAACTGCTGAACAACTTAACACGCGATTACTTGTGTAAGAAGAAAAAATATAATGCAAGAAAAAGGAGCACTGGGCGGGCGCCCAGCATCTTCTACAGACTACGAGAAAAGGATATATTAAAATCCTATTTTCTCTAACGTCCTAGAGGATGCTGGGGTCCATTTAGTACCATGGGGATGTACCAAAGCTCCCAGTACGGGCGGGAGAGTGCGGATGTTCCTGCAGAACTGACTGACCAAATTTAAGGTTGTCAGCAGCCAAGGTGTCAAACTTGTAAAACTTGGCAACCGTGTTTGCCCCTGACTAAGTAGCTGCTCGGCAAATCTGTAAAGCCGAGACACCCCGGGCAGCTGCCCAGGAAAAACCCACTTTCCTCGTAGAGTGGGCCTTTACCGAACCCGGTATTGGCAATCATGCCATGGAATGAGCATGTTGAATCGTACATCTGATCCAGCGTGAAATCATCTGCTTAGAAGCAGGACACCCAATCTTGCTGGGATCATACAGGATAAACAATGCTTCTGTTTTCCTTATACGAGCTATTCTCGTGACAAAAGTCTTCAAAGCTTTGACCACATCCAAGGACTTTGAAACAGCTGAGGTGTCAGTAGCCACTGGCACCACAATAGGTTGGTTCATATTGAAAAACCTTTGGAAGAAATTGCTGACGCGTTCTTAGTTCAGCCCTATCTTTATGAAAGATCAAATAAGGGCTCTTGTGAGACAAGGCCCCTAACTCAGACACCCGCCTTGCTGATGCCAAGGCCAACCGCATGACCACTTTCCAATTGAGAAACTTTAACTCAACCTCTTGCAGAGGTTCAAACCAATCTGATTGAAGGAACTGCACCACCACATTAAGATCCCATGGTGCCGTAGGAGGCACAAATGGTGGTTGGATGCACAGAACCCCCTTCACTAACATTTGAACCTCAGGAAGGGAAGCCAACTGTTTCTGAAAGAAAATGTTCAAGGCCGAAAATTTGGACCTTGACAGATCCCAATCTTAAGCCTGCATCCACACCAGCCTGTAGAAATAGGTGAAGACGTCCTAACTGAAACTCCACCGTTGAAGAATTCTTGGATTCACACCAAGATACATATTTTCTCCAAATACGATGGTAATGTCTAGACGTTACTCTTTTCCTGGCCTGAATAAGTGTGGTAATGACTTTGTTGGGAATACCCTTTCGGGCTAGGATCTGGCGCTCAACAGCCATGCTGTCAAACGTAGCTGCGTTAAGTCTTGATAAACAAACGGCCCCTGCTGAAGCAGGTCCTCGCGAAGAGGAAGAGGCCGAGGATCTTCTATCAGTAACTCCTGAAGATCTGGATACCAAAGCCCTCCATGACCAGTCTGGGACAATGAGGATCACCCAAACTTTCTCTTCTTATGATCTTGAGAATTTTTGGTATTAGTGGAAGTGGAGGGAACACACACACTGACTAGAACTCCCACTGGGTCACCAGTGCATCCACTGCTATTGCTTGTGGGTCTCTCGATCTGGAACAATATTTCTGAAGCTTCTTGTTGAGACGAGATGCCATCATGTCTACTTGAGGAATGCCCCAACAACTTGCTACCTTTGCAAAGACTTCGTGGTGGAGGCCCCATTCTCCTGGATGGAGATAGTGTCTGCTGAGGAAGTCCGCTTGCCAGTTGTCCACTCCCGGAATGAAGATTGCTGACAGAGCTCTTGCATGTTTATGCCCAGGGGAGTATTTTTGTCACCTCTGCCATTACCGCTCTGATTTTCGTTCCGTCCTGACGGTTTATGGAAGCCACTGCTGTTACATTGTCTGACTGGATCTGTATGGGACTATCTTGAAGAAAATGTGCCGCTTGTAGAAGGCCGCTTGTAGAATGTTTATGTGAAGAAGCGTTTCTTGACTTGATCATCTTCTTTGGAAGCTTTCCCCTTGCGTGACTGCTCCCCGACCTCAGAGACTTGCATCCGTGGTCACTAGGATCCAGGATTGAATCCCAAACTTGCGTCCCTCTAGGAGGCGAGAACTGCGTAGCCGCCACAGGAGCGAGATTCTGGCTTTTGTCAACAGGAGTATCATCTGGTGCATGTGTAGATGCGATACGGACCACTTGTCCAGTAGATCCCACTGGAACACCCTGGCATGGAATCGGCCATACTGTAGAGCCTCGTATTCTGCTACCATCTTCGCTAGCAGGCGGATGCACTGATGAATCGACACACGTGCTGGTTTAAAAAATTCTTTGACCATCTTCTGGATTTCCAGAGCCTTTTCCACCGGTAGAAATACTTTCTGTACCTCGGTGTCGAGTATCATTCCCAAAAATTATAATCTCATCGTCGGTTCTAACTGTGATTTTGGGAAGTTTATGATCCAACCGTGCTGTTGAAGCACCGTCAGGGATTACGCAATGTTCTGCACTAACTTCTCCCTGGATCTCGCATTTATCAGGAGTTTGTCCAGGTAAGGAATTATGTCGACTCCTTACAGAGCTGAAGCATGTGGTGAGTTAGTCACCGACCCCCCTAGCAAGTGGGGGGCCGGTGTAAAGATGGCGGCAACAGGGGATGGAGCGCAGTATTAACCGCGCTCCTGGATGGTACCAGATGCACAAGCGCCTACCCCTCACACTGGTCGGCAAGCCTGTCGGGATCAAGGGATTTCAGCCAGCTCAATCCTCAGACCAGTATAAACCTCTGATGAGCGGGAAGACCGCGCCATGAAGGGGGCGGAGCTTCTCCTCAGAGCAGACCCTGCAGCGTTCCAGTGCCATTTCCCTGCATGCTGTAGCTGAAGGAAGATTCTGGTCCCTCCACAGCAGCTCCAGATTACTGTATTACGATACCAGGGGGTTGTAGAAGGGAGGGGAGGCTGATATATTGACTGTGTCCTATTAAGGAGCACAAGTCAGCGCAGATAAGGGGTTTCTCCTTGTACAAAGCGCTGGTGTGGGTTGGCTCCAATCTCTGTCTCTCTCTTGCCATTCTTGGGGGGGAAAGTCTGTCTTACCCCAACCTGTGTGTGTGGTGTGTTTGGTTGTCACCTGCAGCAATGTCCAGGGATACAGTGTCATATGCTGCAGAGAATTTATCCTCCCAGGATGATCCCATTCCATATAATCAGGTTAGCACAGATTCCAGCAAGGGAACCAGAGTGGTTTTCCTCTATAAAGACCACAGAGAGAAGCGCTGTCACTAAAGTATTAATATATTTTATTAAAAATGACCTTATTCATATATAAAAATTATGAGAAAACCTAAACATCCTGTGACTTTAAAAAATCTTTTAGCAGCAACACATCAAAACATGTAACAATTTGTATTCCTCACTAAGGTCTCCTTTGGAACAATGTATCAATCTACCCTTTATATAATGTATAGTAACTCTTGTGATTAACAGGAATTCCTTAGAGTAAGCTCCACGCGTGGGCTGATTGAAACACTTGAAACCATATATTGGTAGAGGGTTTAAAAGTTCATCCGTGATGTATATAGGGATTATTCACATTGATGTCATCCGCTCCATTATTTGTGAAATCCCTATTTAGCTCTTATTTCTCAATAATGCCGTCCAGAATTGATCAGCTTTTCTTATGAAGCTTATAATTGCACAATAACAGATTAAGCATGTGACGCTATTTTGGAGTCTGTTATTATACTTAACCCAACTTATGCAATGGGCAACAATTGTGTTATGTCCGTAGGGCGCCGGCTGCCCGCTCTGGGACACTGCAATAGAATGTGCAGGGCTTGTGAGAAATAATAGATAAAACGCTCACAGTCTCATTCAGATCGGCATAAAAATTCAAAGACTATAATGCTCTCTCACCACTTTCCATCAAGCTTCACCTGGAGCATACTGCTAGCTGTCATAAGCTGAATCTCCGTTTGGTGCGGTGAGCCAAATGCCGAACAGATGCTGGGTGAGGCGCTGAGCGGCGGATGCTGTCGGGGACGTGCTGCAGAAATCAGTCTCTGTTCGTGATGGTTAGCTGGATGCCATGCAGAATGTCGGGCAATGTAATCAGACGGATTGCTTGACGCGTTTCTCAGCCTCAATCCTGGGGCTGTTTCCTCAGAAGTCCTCTATAAAGACTTGGATTTCTCAGATTTCTGACAGGGTTGCCAGTAATGAATCTACAACCCAGGTATTGCAATCCTCTATGGGTGTGTGGCCTTTGTCAGGTACCTCAGGTCACCCCTCTATATACCCCCACAAACGTGCGCTTGTACAGGTAACACAAGACACGGATACCGATTCTGACACTACAGATGGTGATGAGGATGTATTGCAGGGGTCCGCATCTCTTGCAAGGGGGGTACAGTTGTTGATAGAGGCTACCAGGGATGTGTTAAATGTTAATGATGTCACACCTGAGAAGGTTGAGGAGGCTTTCTTCACTGAAAAAAAGAAATCCTCACTAACCTTCCCTGCGTCAAAGGAGCTGAATGCTACAGTATATTTGAGAAGGCCTGGGTGAATCCTGAAAAGAAATGTCAGAACCCTAAGAGGATTCTGGTAGCTTTTCCTTTCCCGGAGGATAGGAAAAAGTGAGGAAACCCGACGATTGTTGACGCATCTGTATCTAGACTCTCAAAGAAGGTGGTTTTACCATTACCGGGATCTACCGCCTTAAAGGAGCCGGCAGATAGGAAAATTGATAATACTCTAAAATCAGTGTACACTGCTTCAGGGGCCATATTGCGTCCCACTATTGCTAGTGCATGAATTGCAAAGGCAATAGTGAAGTGGTCGGCTTCCTTAATGGAGGATATGGATACGATGGATAGGGATGACGTTGCACTGTATTTGCGCAACATTCATGATTCTTCAGGTTTTATGGTAGAATCCATGAGAGACTTGGGTTCCATGGCTGCGGGAATTTCTTGCATGTCTGTTTCAGCTCGTTGGGGGCTGTGGCTCCGCAAGTGGTCGGCCGACGCAGAATCCAGAAAAAGCGTGGAGTCGCTGCCCTATACAGGCCAGGCTCTCTTTGGGGAAGCCCTAGACACGTGGATATCTACCGCTACAGCGAGTAAGTCTCCGTATCTTCCCTCAGCAGCACCTGCTCCGAAGAGATCCTTCTCCTCAGCTACGCAGCAGTCCTTTCGGCCTAACAAGTCCAGAAAGACCAAATCATCCAGTACCTTCTTCAGGGGAAGTAAGGTTAAATCCAAGAAGCCTGCCGCCGCAGGTTCCTAAGAACAGAAGCCTGCTTCAGGTACCCCAAAGTCCTCCGCATGACGGTGGATGGGAGGGCCCGGAGGTGGGGCCTGTGGGAGCGAGACTCAGTTCTGTCATGTCTGGGCATCGTCCGGCCTGGATCCCTGGGTGGAAAATATTGTATCTCAGGGATACAGCCTGGAATTTCAAAGTCTCCCTCCCTCATAGTTTCTTCAAATCAGGCTTATCTCCTCTATTGGAGGACAGCACAGTGCTTCAAGACACTGTCCAAAAGCTGGTGGAGGCACAAGTCATTGTGCCGGTACCACCGCACATGCTGACGAAGGGTTATTATTCAAATCTTTTCGTGGTACCGAAACCGGATGGTTCGGTCAGGCCCATTCTGGACCTAAAATCGTTGAACCACTTTCTAAAGGAGTTCAAGTTCAAGATGGGAGTCTCTCAGGGCGGTGATATCAGGTCTGGAAGAGGGGGAATTCCTGGTATCACTGGATATCAAGGATGCGTACCTTCACATTCCGATATGGCTGCCGCATCAGGCTTATCTCCGCTTCGCATTGCTGGACTGTCATTTTCAGTTCCAGGCCCTGCCATTCGGCCTCTCAACAGCACAGAGGGTGTTAACCAAGGTGATGGCGGAAATGATGACGCTACTCCACAAGTAAGGGTGTAAATATCATTCCTTATCTGGACGATCTCCTGATAAAGGCATCATCCAGGGAGAAGCTGCTGCAGTCCATTGTTCTCAAAACGCGACTGCTCCAGAGTCACGGGTGGATTCTGAATTTTCCAAAGTCACATTTGGAACCAACCCAGAGATTGCCATTTCTGGAATGATCCTGGATACGGAAGTGCAGCGGGTGTTTCCTCCACGGGACAAGGCGTTGGTGATCCAAGCCATGGTCCGGGATGTCTTGAAGCCACCCCGGTTGTCGGTGCATCAATGCATTCGCCTATTGGGAAAGATGGTGGCCTCCCAGTACGGGAGGTTTCATGCTCGGACCTTCCAACTGGACCTCCTGGACGTGTGGTCGGGATCTCACCTCCACATGCATCAGAGAATTTGTCTGTCGCCAAGGGCAAGGATTTCACTCCTCTGGTGGCTCCAATTACCTCACCTCCTGGAAGGCCGCAGGATCGGGATTCAGGACTGGGTCCTGCTAACAACGGATGCGAGCCTCCGGGGCTGGGGAGCAGTCACTCAGGGGGTGACCTTCCAAGGACGGTGGTCAAGCCTGGAAGCCGGCCTGCCCAACATTCTGGAACTAAGAGTAAGAGCCGTCTACAACGGTCTTCTTCAGGCGGCCCCTCTTCTAAGAAGCCGGGCCATTCAAGTGCAGTCGGACAACGTAACAACAGTGGCTTACATAAACTGACAGGGCAGAACGAAGAGCAGAGTGGCAATGTCAGAGGTCACACAAATACTCCTCTGGATGGAAAAGCACGCGCTGGCAGCCATCTTCATTCCGGGAGTAGACAACTGGGAAGCAGACTTCCTCAGCAGATACAATCTCCATCCGGGAGAGTGGGGTCTCCATCCGGAGGTGTTCACCCCAAAATAGACATGATGGCCTCTCGTCTCAACAAGAAGCTTCGGCGTTATTGTTCCAGGTCGAGGGACCCACAGGCAGTGGCAGTGGATGCCCTGGTGTCTCCGTGGGTATTCCAGTCAATGTACGTGTTTTCACCTCTCCCACTACTCCCAAGGAGAACAAGAGTTCAATCGAATCTCATTGCCCCAGATTGGCCAAGAAGGGCTTGGTACGCGGACCTTCTGAATCTACTGCAAGAAGAGCCGAGGCCTCTTCCTCTTTGAGAGGACATGCTGCAGCAGGGGCCGTTCGCCTATCACAACTTACCGCGGCTACGTTTGACGGCATGGAAGTTGAGCGCCCGATTGTTGCTCGGAAGGGTATTCCGAAAGAGGTTATTCCTACCCTCATACAGGCTAGGAAAGGGGTAACGTCGAAACATTACCATCGTATTTGGAGGAAATATGTTTCTTGGTGAGAGTCCAAGAAGTTTCCTGCGGTGGAATTTCAACTGGGACGTTTCCTCCTCTTCCTGCAGGCAGGAGTGGATATGGGGCTGAGGTTGGGATCTGTGAAGGTCCAGATTTCAGCCCTATCCATTTTATTTCAGAAGCAATTGCCTGCCCTCCCTGAGGTTCAGACCTTTTTGAAGGGAGTTCTGCATATCCAACCTCCCTTTGTACCGCCTAGGCGCATTGGGACCTTAACGTGGTGTTGCAGTTCCTCCAGTTGGATTGGTTTGAGCCTCTACAGGAGGTGGAGCTCAAATTTCGTACATGGAAGGCTGTCACTTTGTTGTCCTTAGCTTCTGTTAGACTAGTCAGCAGTTCCTTCCAAAGGTTGTGTCGGAATTTCATATCAACCAACCTATTGTGGTGCCAGTGGCTACTGACTCCTCAATTACTTCAAAGTCCTTGGATGTCGTGAGGGCTCTGAAGATATAGGTGAAGAGATCTTCTCATCACAGAAAGTCGGACTCTGTTTGTCCTATATGATCCCAAGAAAATTGGGTGTCCTGCTTCTTCAACCCTCTGAGGAAACGACCAGTGTTGTCGGTCGAGAAACGCGTCAGGGCTCAAAGGATCCAGGCACTCGTCAGTCCTACGAGTTTATCTATTTTATACCCTCAATCTCTGCCGGAATTGATTGACCAGCTCCGTAGCCACCTGCATTGGTCCCGCTTGCCATACGGGTACCGTGGCTTTCATTTGATTCATTCGGAATCTACAGTGCTCAAATCATCTGGAGCACCAGCGATCCTTTTTGGGGGCGGCAGTGAAAGAGATATCCTGCCATACTGGTCCGGCAGGAGAACGGGAGGTCGAGCCGCTAGAAAGAGCGGCGCCCGGTTCATGGTCAGTACCGCTGGGACATCTGTGGAAGCGGTAAGCAATTCAGCTCCGGATACTGGTCACAGTGAGTGACAGACGGAGCTCATGCACTTTACTTCACTTAATTCCAGTATGATACCTTTACCAAACCGGTTTATCCAATAGCAAGAATACCACTACTACATAGAGTAAAGGAAAACATTCATTTTGGAACGGTTTCTAAAGTGCTATATAAAAAAAATTTGCATATCAAATTATCAGCCACTAATAATCACACCAGACTGATGGATCATTGGTTCTATTAAAGAACGTATACTGATTATTGTGTCATCTACTAGTGCACTAGTACTGTGGGACTATTATATATCATATGCCGAGTGTGGATTCTTTGTTGAATTGAATATATTATTAGCTCTAACTAATTTCACTTTTTAACCGATTGTGATTTAACATAATTTTATGAATAAATTTGTTCAAATGTATATGTAGTCTGCTTGCGCTCTCTTTTTTTCTTCCAATTGTTTAGGGTGTGCTAATACCCTTTTCCCTTGAGAGCAGCAGGCAGCATTTTCAACTTAGGCTCAGTAGGGCGCTTTTTCTTTGTTTTTTCTAAGCAGACTATTTCTTGCTGGATTAGGTTCATTATCCAGCATGCTTATTCTACGGCATGACTGCCGTGTCCACAATCTGTTAAGGCCCACTCTACTCGTAAGGTGGGGTCTTCCTGGGCGGCTGCCCGGGGTGTCTCGGCAATGCAACTTTGCCGAGCTGTAACTTGGTCTGGGTCGATCACGTTTGCAAAGTTTTACAAGTTCGATACTTTGACTGAGTGAACTTCAGATCATCAGAGGCCAGTCAGTTCTGCAGCAGCCTCCGCGCTCTCCCTCCAGTTCTGGGAGCTTTCGTACATCCCCATGGTACTAATGTGGACCCCAGCATCCTCTAGGACGTAAGAGAAAATAGGATTTTGGTACCTACCGGTAAATCCTGTTCTCGTAGTCCATAGAGGATGCTGCCCAGCGCTTTGTTTTCCTGCTATTGTTATTTGGTTCAGTACAACTTCGTTTTAGTTGAGTACTGCATTGTCTCTTGGTAAGTAATGTTTCAGTTGTTGCTGAGTAGTTCAAGCTAGTTGTCTTGACGTGCCTTGTACATGTGAGCTGGTATGAATCTCACCACTATCTGTGTTAAGTCCATCTCTCGAAGTATGACGTTTCCTCTGGCACAGTTTCTAGACTGAGTCTGGTAGGAGGGGCATTGAGGGAGGAGCCAGCCCACACTCTCAAACTCTTAAAGTGCCAATGGCTCCTGGTGGACCCATCTATACCCCATGGTACTAATGTGGACCCCAGCATCCTCTACGGACTACGGGAAAAGGATTTACCGGTAGGTACCAAAATCCTATTTTTCCTGTTGTAGCCAAGGGACTAAGGTAATTACCTCGTCCTGACATCATTTCTGTATTGCTTCCATTATATTTCTTCTGTCTTGAACAGAAACTGGTAAGGCTGATTTGAAAAACAGCATGGGGGGAGATCTTGAAACTCTAACTTGTAACCTTGGGATACTATTTGTAGTATCCAAGGATCCAGATCTGATTGTACCCAGATCTGACTGAAAAGTTTTAGACGCGCCCCCACCTGAGCAGACTCCCGCAGGGGAGCCACAGCGTCATGCTGTGGTTTTAGCATTAGCAGGGTCTGACTTCTGCTCCTGCGATCCTGATGCTGTTGTAGGTTTCCAACCTCTTACCCGCCCTCTTCTTGCAAAGAAGGGGGTACCTTTGGCTTTTTTGTGCTGGTTGGACCGAAAGGACTGTATCGGATGCAAATGATATGCTTTCTTAGCAGGTGCCGCTGCATAAGGAAGAAATGCTGATTTACCTGAGGTAGTCGTTGAAATCATGGCATCCAGCTGGTCCCTAAATAGCGCCTCACCCTTGTAGGGGAGCGCTTCAATATTTCTTTTTGATTCTACATCTGCATTCCATTGGCGAATCCACAGTGCTCTGCGAGTTGAAATCGCCAAAGCTGAGGATTTTGATCCTAATAACCCAATATCCTTCATAGCTTCCACCAAGTATCCTGCAGAATCCTTTATGTGACCGAGAGTTAAGACCATATCATCCTTATCAACTGTGTCTATATTTGCTAGCAAGTTGTCTGACCATTTTCCAATAGCGTTACCTATGCACAAGCAATGGTGGACCTGAGTAACGTTCCAGTAGCCATATAAAGGGATTTTAAATTCGTCTCTAATTTACGGTCAGCAGGCTCCTTTAATGAAGCCGACCCCCCTGGGGCAGGTAAAATTATTTTCTTAAGACAACCTAGAAACTGAGGTGTCTACCATGGGGGGTGACTCCCATCTTTTCCCGTCTTCTTCAGGAAAGGGGTACGCAAAACGTATTCTTCTAGGAATATCAAATTTCTTTTCTGGGTTAGACCAGGATTTTTCAAAGAAAGTATTCAATTCCTTTGAAGGGGGAAAAGTTATCACCAGTTTCTTATTTAAATTAAAAGAAACCTTTTCCTCAGGTTCAGGTGTTGTTTCTGTAATCTCTAACACCTCCCTAATAGCAATTATCATACACTGGATGCTTTTTGCTAACTTGGGGTCCACTCCTCTCAAATCCCCAGTGTCGACACCTGTGTCGGAATCTGTGTGTGTGTCACCTTGCATAATCTGCGCAAGTGACCTCTTTTGGGAACTTGAGTGGTCCCGTGTGGATCAGCAAATAGTACATCCTCCACTGAGTTTCTCGAATATTTTGTCTGTTGTTCAGACTCAGATAATTTTCTAGAAAGCTTTAACATATTACTTTGTAATTTTCTCACCCACTCTGGCTCCTTCTGTGCGGGAAGGGCCACCATATTACACTCCTGTGTATCTAAAATGGCTTCCTCAGGGGAGAGCTCTCTCCATTGTCTGACATGTCACGAACATGTCAGACACTTTCACACCACAATTACACAGGGGAGCTATCGGTGACAGACCCACACTAAAATCTGTCAGAGAAACGCACAGAGATTTGCCAGCTCACACACTGCGCCCTATATGAAGAGAATTGTACATGTATATTTATTATACAAAACCTTCAGCGCTTTATTTCAATACTAGGCATGCTCACCCAATGTAATAAACACTCCCCCCCTCTCTATAACACCCTGGTACTTGTTTCAGCGTTATGAGGAGGTAACAGTGTCTGTCAGCTTCTCTTTGTGTGCAGGAGAAAATGGCACTGAGTGAGTGTCTGGCAAGTCTGAGGAGAAGCCCCGCCCTTCTGCCACAATGATTTTTATACTGGCTGGGGTTTGTAAATCAGAGGCTATACATGTAGTGTAATTCCATGATTATGTCAACCAGGACATCTTTTCCTGAAAGTGGCCACAATTAATCTTGTAGTGAAAGTTTATATTCTCTGAAGTTAATATTTTGTAAAACCAAAGATGATAAACACATGTTTCTCATAAATCATAAGTTGGCAGCATTGTTTATTCATGCAATCTTAGACCTGGTATTAACAAACAATGGGGATTTGGTATCAGGTATTATAGTAGGGGAACCCATAGGAAACAGCGACCACAATATGGTCACATTCAATATCAGTTTCCATAAACAGCCCTATACTGGCTCAACTAGGACTCTAAACTTTAGCAAAGCAAATTTTGAAAAGATGAGGGTATTTTTTTGGGATATTGTATGGGAAGGTTTGTTTTTAGGAAAAAATACTATGGAGAAATGGGAGGTACTAAAATTCCTGCTAGCTAAAAATACACTCAAATTTATTCCTATGAGCAGCAAAAAAAGGAATAAAAATCATAAACCGATGTGGCTTAACAAAAAGATTAAGGAACTTATGGGCAAGAAAAGGCGAGCATTTAAAAAATACAAATCTGATGGGGAAGCAGAGTCATTTCAGCACTATAAGGAATGTAACAATTTGCAAAAAGGAAATAAGAGAGGCTAAAGTAGAAACTGAAAAACTAGTATCAAAGGAAAGCAAAGCGAATCCCAAAAAATTCTTTAAATACATTAATAGCAAGAGATTAAAGAAGGAGAGTATAGGCCCTTTAAAAGACAAGTTGGGAGTCTTAAGCAAAAATGATAATGACATAGCGGACACACTAAATTAGTTTTTTTTCAACAGTATTCACTAGAGAGGACCCAATTCAGGGACTGACACACAATCTCAATAATGAGAATATCCCACTGATAGGTACTTATTTAAGCGAGGAAGTAGTCTGTGACCGATTAAAACATTTAAAGATTAATAAATCACCAGGGACCGATGGTATTCACCCAAGGGTTCTAATGGAGCTTCACTCTGAACTGGCAAAACCGCTATCTTTGAACTTTAAGGATTCAGTTATATCAGGTATGGTTCCCAAAGACTGGTGTATAGCGGAAGTATTGCCTATATTCAAAAAGGGAAGTAAATCTGAACCAGGTAATTATAGACCAGTTAGTCTTACATCTATAGTGGGGAAAGTATTGGAAGGTATTCTAAGAGATAGTATTCAGAAGTTCCTTGAAGTCAATAAGGTCATTAAAAGGAATCAACATGGGTTTATGACGGACAGATCCTGTCAAACCAACTTACTTGGCTTTTATGAAACAGTAAGCGCAAACCTAGATCAGGGTAAAGACGTGGATGTAGTCTTTTTAGACTTTGCCAAAGCGTTCGATACTGTACCACACATGAGACTTATCTAAAAGCTACAAGAATCAGGGCTAGGAAGCACTTGGGTCAAAAACTGGTTAGATAATAGGTAGCAGCGCGTTGTGGTTAATGGATCTTTTTCAACTTGGACTGAAGTGCTAAGTGGTGTGCAGCAAGGCTCAGTATTAGGACTGCTATTGTTCAATATTTTCATTAACGACCTAACAGAAGGTCTAGAGAGCATGGTGTCAATTTTTGCAGATGATACCAAATTGTGTAAGGCTATAAATACAGAGGAGGATGCCGAGTCTCTTCAGAACGACTTAGTTAGATTAGAAGCATGGGCAGCCAAATGGAGAATGCGCTTCAATACAGACAAGTGTAAGGTAATGCACTGTGGTAACAAGAACAAAAATTACACCTACCTACTAAATGGGGTAAAATTAGGGGATTATGTACTGGAAAAGGACTTAGGTGTCCTCATAGATAGCAAACTAAGCAGTAGTACCCAAAGTAGGACTGCAGCAAAGAAGGCTAATAAGATATTAGCATGCATAAAACGGGGTATTGATGCTAGGGACGAGAGTATTATACTCCAGTTATATAAATCACTAGTGAGGCCACACCTTGAATACGGTGTACAATTCTGGGCACCGTACTACAAAAAGGATATCCTGGAGCTAGAAAAGGTTCAGAGGAGGGCGACCAAACTAATTAAGGGCATGGAGACGATGGAATACAAGGAAAGGCTTGAAAGACTAGGCATGTTTACATTGGAAAAGCGGAGACTAAGAGGGGATATGATCAACATCTACAAATATATAAGGGGACAATACACAGAGCTTGCGCGGGACCTGTTTTTGGTTAGATTAACACAGAGGACTTGTGGACACTCGCTCAGGTTAGAGGAGAGGAGATTCCGCACAATACGGCGTAAAGGCTTTTTCACGGTAAGGACAATACGTGTTTGGAATTCCCTGCCTGTGGGAGTTGTAATGGCGGAATCTGTCAACACCTTTAAGAATGGATTAGATAAATTCCTAATGGATAAGGATATCCAGAGGTATGGTGCATAGTCATGCATTAGTTACTATAAATAGGGATAAAATGCAACGGCTGACAGCAGCATCAGTCAGAAATTTTAGTCAAATCATCATGCATAGGAGACCACAAATAGGTTGAACTCGATGGACAATTGTCTTTTTTCAACCTCAGATACTATGTTACTAAGATGGCAGTCTGTGGAAAGCTGTGTTGATTTTGTGCCTTATTTGACAACTGTTTACAGGTATGTAATTGTCCTTATATTATACCAGATTATAAGAATCTTACCAGAGCCACAATTTGATAATAGGCTTAAACTGTATTTTCAAGATGAAAAAAGGGGGGTGTTGTAGGTGCACTGTCTCTAGCATTACTGATATCATACAGCTTAGCATATAATAAATAGTGGAGTTTAGTTATGAATTGATCAATGCATGAAGCTGCAGCCCCGCGGCAAGGGACTCCACTCTGCTGCAGTACCGAACACTATAGGGGTTCAAACCTAGGGCACGGGACCCCCCAAAAATCCACAGCCAAGCAACCCCAGGGCATCGCAGGGAATAATTATGTGTAGTGAGAAGGATTAAGGGATAGGTGAGAAAAAAAAAAGGGTGTTATGGGGTGAATTAATATAAGTGAAAAAAATGTGTAACATGTATAATAAACAAACGGTGAAAGTGCCAAATTAAATGTAATGCTGCGTTGCCCTGTGCAGTCATGCTAGGTACCCTAGTTAAAATAAATGAGGGTCAGGTGCGGGTGGGTGCAAGTCTAAGAATGAAGGTGTCTCACTCCTTCAGGTGTGTCTATACAAAACACTTTTAGTTTATTTTAACTAGGGTACCTAGCATGACTGCACTTGTGAATATGGCACAATTCTAGGTAAGTCCAATTATTCAGAACAATAGATCAGAAATGGGGTGGCTTCTGGGGTACGGGGCCTCCTGGACTGCCGTGGCTGGGCGTCAACAGGGCATCGCAGCATTACATTTAATTTGGCACTTTCACCGTTTGTTTATTATACATGTTACACATTTTTACATTAATTCACCCCATAACACCCTTTTTTTCTCACCTATCCCTTAATCCTTCTCACTACACATAATTATTCCCTGCGATGCCCTGGGGTTGTTGGCTGTGGTTTTTTGGGGGGTCCCGTGCCCTAGGTTTGAACCCCTATAGTGTTCGGTACTGAAGCAGAGTGGAGTCCCTTGCCGCGGGGCTGCAGCTTCATGCATTGATCAATTCATAACTAAACTCCAATATTTATTATATGCTAAGCTGTATGATATCAGTAATGCTAGAGACAGTGCACCTACAACACCCCCCTTTTTTCTTCTGTAGAACTACAAGTCTCAGTAGGTAGCACCTCACATTACTGGCAGCTATAGGTGTGCAGTCTAAGGCCCCTCCCTGTATTTTCAAGATGTTAGCTTTGATAATGATGTAGTTTAATTTACAGATTTAAATGGTTTTTGCAAGTATTTTGGAACATGTCGTGTCTGTTACAATTCCTATGTCGTGTCTGTCACAGGAATAATGTTTAATAAAATATTTACAAATACTTGAAATTTCTTATCTTCTTTACCCAACCAAGCCAACAACTCTATCATTCTCAGTGTTAAGTCATGGAACTGTAGGTTTCATATTTTGGAAGATTTGGAAGGAAGTTATACTCCTCTTGAATTTGTGTTCCCATTCAGTGTCGTGTCTGTCACATAATATTTGTACCTGTATAATTCTGATATTACAGAATTAAACTTCCCTGTTACTTTAACAGTTAACTGAATGATTATAGTTTATAACTAGCATAGTTTGCAGAACTTAATTTTATTAATGAAAATAATAATCATTATTCTTGCAGTGGATCATTTGTCGTGTCTGTCACAAATGGAATTGCCCTGTATTTACCGTTTTGCCAGTGAGAGTAAGGATTTTTCTTGCAGCGCCCCTCCCCGCCCTGAACACCATGTTGTGAAGGGCTGTGTTTTGAGATGCATGCGCTGTACCTTTTTGTCGCCAACGATGACCGGAGGGCCCCTCTCTTGTAGGTCTCCGGTGATATACTCACCACTCTTCTGACTTCTGCCTTTGGTAGGGGGTGGCGGCAGTGCTGTGGGAGTGAGCGCTAGCCAGGCTTGGGCTATGTTCAGTAACCCTCAGGAGCTAATTGTGTCCTGACAGCAGAAGCAGAGCCATGGAACTTATTGAGACGTTGGTTCCTACTTTCTCCCCTAAGTCCCATGAAGCAGGGAAGCGGTTGCCAGCAGCTTCCCTGTAAAATAAAAAACCTAATAAAGTTTTTTCCAGTAGAACTCTGTAGAGCTCCACTAGTGTGTCCAGTATCACCGGGCACATTTTCTAAACTGAGGTCTGGAGAAGGGGCATAGAGGGAGGAGCCAGTTCACACTGTAAAAAAGTCAAAGTATCAAAGGCTCCTGTAAACCAGTCTATACACCATGGTACTAAATGGACCCCAGCATCCCCTAGAGAAAATTAAAAATAAATTATTGAAATTGAAGAATCTGTGGAACTTCGTCCACTTGTACCTTCCCGACTGAGGCACAGAAAAATACTGAAGTCTCTATGGGAGTATGGATGGGGTGGAGAGTTACTAATTTAAACAATTAAATGTGCCTATCCCGGCTACTCCGGGATCCCAAGAGTGTCCATATCCCAAGAGTACTCCGCTGACCCCTAGTGGATGAAAAAATAAGATTTTAAACCTACCGGCAAATCTTTTTCTCCTAGTCCGTAGAGGATGCTGGGGACTCCGTAAGGACCATGGGGTATAGACGGGCTCCGCAGGAGACATGGGCACTACAAAGAACTTTAGAATGGGTGTGCACTGGCTCCTCCCTCTATGCCCCTCCCCCAGACCTCAGTTAGAAAAACTGTGCCCAGAGGAGACGGACATTACGAGGAAAGGATTTTGTTAATCCAAGGGCAAGATTCATACCAGCCCACACCATCCACACCGTATAACCTGGAATATACGAACCAGTCAACAGTATGAAACAAACAGCATCAGTCAGAGACTGATCAAAACTGTAACATAACCCTTATGTAAGCAACAACTATATACAAGTCTTGCAGAATTTTGTCCGCACTGCGACGGGCGCCCAGCATCCTCTACTGACTAGGAGAAAAAGATTTACCGGTAGGTTTAAAATCTTATTTTCTCTTACGTCCTAGAGGATGCTGGGGACTCCGTAAGGACCATGGGGATTATAACAAAAGCTCCAGACCGGGCGGGAGAGTGCGGATGACTCTGCAGCACCGATTGAGCAAACAGTAGGTCCTCATCAGCCAGGGTATTAAACTTGTAGAATTTCGCAAAAGTGTTTGAACCCGACCAAGTCGCCGCTCGGCAAAGCTGTAATGCAGAGACGCCTCGGGCAGCCGCCCAAGAAGAGCCCACCTTCCTAGTGGAATGGGCCTTTACTGAATTTGGTAACGGCAATCCAGCCGTAGAATGAGCCTGCTGAATCGTGTTACAGATCCAGCGAGCAATAGTCTGCTTAGAAGCAGGAACGCCAACCTTGTTGGCTGCATACAGGACAAACAGAGCCTCTGTTTTCCTAACCCGAGCCGTCCTGGCTACATAAATTTTAAAGGCCCTGACTACATCAAGGGACTTAGAATCCTCCAAGTCCCCCGTAGCCACAGGCACCACAATAGGTTGGTTCATATGAAACGATGAAACCACCTTAGGCAAAAATTGAGGACGAGTCCGCAATTCTGCTCTAGCCACATGAAAAATCAGATAGGGGCTTTTGTGAGACAAATCCGCCAACTCAGACACCTGCCTTGCAGATGCCAAGGCCAACAGCATGACCACCTTCCAAGTGAGAAATTTTAATTCCACCATTTGAAGTGGCTCAAACCAGTGAGATTTCAGGAACTGTAACACCACGTTAAGGTACCATGGTGCCACTGGAGGCAAAAAAAGGAGGCTTTATGTGCACCACTCCCTTTACAAAAGTCTGGACTTTTGGGAGAGAAGCCAATTCCTTCTGAAAGAAAATTGATAGGGCCGAAATCTGTACCTTAACGGAGCCTAATTTTAGGCCCATATCCACTCCTGTCTCTAAAAAGTGGAGAAAACGGCCCAGATGGAAAACTTCCGCAGGAGCATTCTTGGTTTCACACCAAGATACATACTTCCTCCAGATACGGTGATAATGCTTCGCCGTCACCTCTTTCCTAGCCCTTATCAGAGTAGGGATGACTTCTTCCGGAATGCCCTTCCCAGCTAGGATTCGGCGTCCAACCACCATGCCGTCAAACGCAGCCGCGGTAAGTCTTGGAACAGACAGGGCCCCTGTTGCAACAGGTCCTCTCTGAGAGGAAGAGGCCACGGATCTTCTGTGAGAATTTCCTGAAGATCCGAAAACCAGGCCCTTCGAGGCCAATCTGGAACAATGAGTATTGTCTGCACTCTTTCTTCTTATGATTCTCAATATCTTTGAGATGAGTGGAAGAGGAGGGAACACATAGACCGACTGAAACACCCACAGTGTCACCAGGGCATCCACTGCTACTGCCTGAGGGTCCCTTGACCTGGCACAATACCTCCGCAGCTTCTTGTTGAGACGCGACGCCATCATGTCTATTTGAGGAAGCCCCCACAGACTTGTTATCTCTGCAAAGACTTCTTGATGAAGTCCCCACTCCCCTGGATGGAGATCGTGTCTGCTGAGGAAATCTGCTTCACAGTTGTCCACTCCCGGAATGAGGACTGCTGTCAAAGCACTTACATGATTTTCCGCCCAGCGAAGAATCCTGGTGGCTTTCGCCATTGCCACTCTGCTTCTTGTACCGCCTTGGCGGTTTACATGAGCCACAGCTGTGACGTTGTCTGACTGAATCAGAACCGGTAGGTCGCGAAGAAGATTCTCCGCCTGACGCAGGCCGTTGTATATGGCCCTCAATTCCAGTATGTTGATGTGTAGACAAGCCTCCTGGCTTGACCATAGTCCCTGGAAGTTTCTTCCTTGTGTGACTGCTCCCCATCCTCGGAGGCTCGCGTCCGTGGTCACCAGAACCCAGTCCTGAATGCCGAACCTGCGACCCTCTAGAAGGTGAGCACTCTGCAGCCACCACAGGAGAGACACCCTGGCCCTGGGGGACAGGTAGATCTTTTGATGAATGTGTAGATGGGACCCAGAACACTTGTCCAGAAGGTCCCGCTGAAAAGTCCTTGCATGGAACCTGCTGAAGGGAATGGCCTCGTAAGACGCAACCATTTTCCCCAGAACTCGCGTGCAGTGCACACTTTTCGGTTTCAACAGGTCCCTGACCAAGTTCTGGAGTTCCTGGGCTTTTTCCACCGGGAGAAAAACCCTCTTTTGTTCCGTGTCTAGAATCATGCCCAAGAAAGTCAAATCGGGTCATTGGAACCAACTGTGACTTTGGTAGATTGAGAATCCAGCCGTGTTGCTGCAGCACGCTTAGGGAGAGCGACACGCTTTTCAGCAATTGTTCTCTCGATCTTGCTTTTATCAGGAGATCGTCCAAGTACGGGATAATTGTGACTCCCTGCTTGAGCAGGAGTACCATCATTTCCGCCATTACCTTGGTGAAAATGCTCGGGGCCGTGGAAAGCCCAAACGGCAACGTCTGAAACTGGTAATGACAGTCCTGTACAGCGAATCTCAGGTACGCCTGATGAGGCGGATATATGGGGACATGAAGGTATGCATCATTTATGTCTAGTGATACCATAAACCCCCCCCCCCCCCCCTTCCAGGCTGGGGATAATCGCCCTGAGCGATTCCATCTTGAATTTGAACCTTTTCAAGTACAGGTTTAGGGATTTAAAATTCAGAATGGGTCTGACCGAACCGTCCGGTTTCGGGACCACAAACAGGGTTGAATAGTACCCCTGTTGAAGTAGGGGAACCTTGACAACCACTTGTTGATGACACCGTTTTTGAATTGCAGCTAAAACTACCTCCCTTTCTGGGGAAGAAGCTGGTAAGGCCGACTTGAAAAACCGGCGGGGAGGCATGTCTTCGAATTCCAGCTTGTAACCCTGGGATACAATTTCCATTGCCCAGGAATCCACCTCTGACTGAATACAGACGTGGCTTAAGAGTCGAAGACGTGCGCCCCGGAGGAGCCCCAGCATCATGCGGTGGATTTAGTAGAAGCCGGGGAGGACTTCTGCTCCTGGGAACTAGCCGTAGTCGGTAGTTTTTCCCCTCTACCTTTACCTCTGGTGAGAAAGGAAGATCCCCGACCTCTTCTGGACTTATGCGACCGAAAGGACTGCATCTGATATTGTGGCATTTTCTTTTGCTGTGAGGAAACATAAGGTAAAAAAGTAGATTTACCCGCAGTAGCCGTGGAAACCAGGTCCGTGAGATCTTCCCCAAATAAGTCCTCACCCTTGTAAGGCAGAACCTCCATATGCCTCTTTGAGTCGTTATCACCCGTCCATTGGCGGGTCCACAGGGCTCGCCTGGCAGAAATCGCCATGGCGTTGGCTCTCGAACCCAGCAGGCCAACGTCTCTCTGAGCATCTCTCATATATAGGACTGCGTCTTTAATGTGACCCAAGGTCAATAAAATGGTATCCCTATCCAGGGTATCAATGTCAGCTGACAAGGTATCTGTCCAAGATGCTACAGCGCTACAAACCCAAGCCGACGCTATTGCCGGTCTGAGCAAGGCCCCCGTATGTGT
Organism: Pseudophryne corroboree; assembly: GCF_028390025.1. NCBI lineage: Eukaryota > Metazoa > Chordata > Amphibia > Anura > Myobatrachidae > Pseudophryne > Pseudophryne corroboree. The sequence goes on from NC_086444.1 coordinate 686,473,929, forward strand.
ATAAATTGACTTCAAGGTCGTTTCCTGCCTGCGATCAGCAGGATCCCTGAGGGCTGCTGTATCTGGAGACGGCCGCGCCACCTTTTTTGACAATCGCTTTAACGCCCTGTCTACTCTGGACTCTGCTTTGTCCAACCTCTTATGTAATAAAGCCACATTTGCATTTAAAACATTCCACATATCCAACCAGTCAGGTGTCTGCGTTGCCGACGGAGCCACCACAATCAGCCTTTCGCTTCAGACATGCGACACACACGTACCGACACCCCCACACATTCAGGGAAATTTCTATATGGAGACAGCTCCCCAATAAGGCCCTTTGGAGAGAGAGAGAGAAAGAGAGAGAGAGAGAGAGAGAGAGAGAGAGAGAGGGAGAGAAAGAGTGTATGCCAGCACACACCCAGCGCCAACTGACACTGGAAACAATTCCCAGATAAACAGCGCATGTCACTGTGTTCAGCAGGGGAGAGTCCGGGGAGCCAGCGTCTCTGCAGTGTACTGTGGAGAAAATGGCGCTGGTTAGTGCTATGGTACCAAGCTCCGCCCCCTCAGCGGCAGCCTTCGGTCCCGCTCAAATTTACAAACACTGGCGGGGGATTGTATATCTACTGCCTCCGCAGCCTATATAATAAGATTTTACTTACCGGTAAATCTATTTCTCGTAGTCCGTAGTGGATGCTGGGGACTTCGTAAGGACCATGGGGAATAGACGGGCTCCGCAGGAGACAGGGCACTCTAAGAAAGAATTTGGATACTGGTGTGCACTGGCTCCTCCCTCTATGTCCATCCTCCCGACCTCAGTTAAGGAAACTGTGCCCAGAAGAGCTGATAGTACAAGGAAAGGATTTTGGAAACCAGGGCAAGACTCATCCAGCCACACCAATCATACCGTATCACTTGTGATAAACTTACCCAGTTAACAGTATAAACAATAGCGCATCAGATCAACCCTGATGCAACTATAACATAACCCTTATGTAAGCAATAACTATATACATGTATTGCAGAAGAAGTCCGCACTTGGGACGGGCGCCCAGCATCCACTACGGACTACGAGAAATAGATTTACCGGTAAGTAAAATCTTATTTTGTCTAACGTCCTAGTGGATGCTGGGGACTCCGTAAGGACCATAGGGATTATACCAAAGCTCCCAAACGGGCGGGAGAGTGCGGATGACTCTGCAGCACCGAATGAGCAAACTCAAGGTCCTCCTCAGCCAGGGTATCAAACTTGTAGAACTTTGCAAAAGTGTTTGAACCTGACCAAGTAGCTGCTCGGCAAAGCTGTAATGCCGAGACCCTCGGGCAGCCGCCCAAGAAGAGCCCACCTTCCTCGTGGAATGGGCCTTTACTGATTTTGGCAGCGGCAATCCAGCCGCAGAATGAGCCTGCTGAATCGTGTTACAGATCCAGCGAGCAATCGTTTGCTTTGAAGCAGGAGCACCCAGCTTGTTGGATGCATACAGGATAAACAGCAACTCAGTTTTCCTGACTCTAGCCGTTCTGGCTACATAAATCTTCAAAGCCCTGACCACGTCAAGTAACTCAGAATCCTCCAAGTCACGAGTAGCCACAGGCACCACAATAGGTTGGTTTATATGAAAAGATGACACCACCTTTGGTAGGAATTGTGGACCGGTCCGCAATTCTGCTCTGTCCATATGGAAAACCAGATAGGGGCTTTTATGTGACAAAGCCGCTAATTCTGACACACGCCTAGCCGAAGCCAAGGCTAATAGCATGACCACCTTCCACGTGAGATATTTTAACTCCACGGATTTAAGTGGTTCAAACCAATGTGACTTCAGGAAACTCAACACCACGTTAAGATCCCAAGGTGCCACTGGGGGCACAAAAGGTGGCTGAATATGCAGCACTGCCTTTACAAATGTCTGAACTTCAGGCAGTGAAGCCAGTTCTTTTTGAAAGAAAATAGACAGGGCCGAAATCTGGACCTTAATGGAACTCAATTTCAGGCCCAAAGACACTCCCGACTGTAGGAAGTGAAGGAAACGGCCCAGCTGGAATTCCTCCGTGGGGGCCTTCCTAGCCTCACACCAAGCAACATATTTGCGCCATATACGGTGATAATGTTTAGCTGTCAGGTCCTTCCTAGCCTTTATCAGCGTAGGAATGACCTCATCCGGAATGCCTTTTTCTGCTAGGATCCGGCGTTCAACCGCCATGCCGTCAAACGCAGCCGCGGTAAGTCTTGGAACAGACAGGGCCCCTGTTGCAACAAGTCCTGTCTCAGAGGCAGAGGCCATGGGTCCTCTGTGATCATCTCTTGCAGATCTGGATACCAAGTTCTTCTTGGCCAATCCGGAACAATGAGTATTGTTCTCACTCCTCTTTTTCTTATGATTCTCAACACCTTGGGTATGAGAGGAAGAGGACGGAATACATAAACCGACTGGAACACCCACGGTGTTACTAGTGCGTCTACAGCTATCGCCTGAGGGTCTCTTGACCTGGAGCAATACTTCTGTAGCTTTTTGTTGAGGCGGGACGCCATCATGTCCACCTGTGGCAGTTCCCACCGACTTACAATCTGCGTGAAGACTTCTTGATGAAGTCCCCACTCTCCCGGGAGGAGGTCGTGCCTGCTGAGGAAGTCTGCTTCCCAGTTGTCCACTCCCGGGATGAACACTGCTGACAGTGCTCTTACCTGATCTTCCGCCCAGTGAAGAATTCTGGCGGCTTCCGCCATCGCCACCCTGCTCCTTGTGCCGCCTTGGCGGTTTACATGAGCCACTGCGGTGATTTTGTCTGACTGAACCAGCACTGATTGGTCGCGAAGCAGGGTGTTGTATATGGCCCTTAGTTCCAGGATATTGATGTGGAGGCAAGTCTCCTGACTTGACCACAGACCTTGGAAATTTCTTCCCTGTGTGACTGCCCCCCACCCTCGGAGGCTTGCATCCGTGGTCACCAGGACCCAGTCCTGAATGCCGAATCTGCGGCCCTCGAGAAGGTGAGCACTCTGCAGCCACCACAGGAGAGACACCCTGGCCCTGGGGGATAGGGTGATCAGCCGATGCATCTGTAGATGTGATCCGGACCACTTGTCCAACAGATCCCACTGAAAGGTCCTCGCATGGAACCTGCGGAAGGGAATGGCCTCGTATGATGCCACCATCTTTCCCAGGACTCGCGTGCAGTGATGCACCGACACATGTTTTGGTTTCAATAGGCCTCTGACCAATGTCATGAGCTCCTGAGCCTTCTCCATCGGGAGATAAACCCTCTTCTGGTCTATGTCCAGAATCATGCCCAGGAAGGGCAGACGAGTCGTAGGGATAAACTGCGACTTTGGAATATTCAGAATCCAGCCGTGCTGTTGTAACACTTCCCGAGAGCGTGCTACGCTGATCAGCAACTGCTCTCTGGACCTCGCCTTTATAAGGAGATCGTCCAAGTATGGGATAATTGTGACTCCTTGCTTTCGCAGGATTACCATCATCTCCGCCATTACCTTGGTAAATATTCTCGGTGCCGTGGAGAGACCAAATGGCAACGTCTGAAATTGGTAATGACAATCTTGTACCACAAACCTGAGGTACGCCTGATGAGGTGGATAAATGGGGACATGTAGGTATGCATCCTTTATGTCCAGAGACACCATAAAATCCCCCCCTTCCAGGCTTGCGATGACCGCTCTGAGCGATTCCATCTTGAACTTGAACCTTTTGAGGTATATGTTCAGGGATTTTAAATTTAATATGGGTCTGACCGAACCGTCCGGTTTCGGTACCACAAACATGGTCGAATAACAACCCTTCCCTTGCTGAGGGAGGGGAACCTTGACCACCACCTGCTGAAGATACAATTTTTGAATTGCAGCTAACACTATTTCCCTCTCTAAGGAGGAAGCTGGCAGGGCCGATTTTAGGTAACGGTGAGGGGGCATCTCCTCGAATTCCAGCTTGTATCCCTGAGACACAATCTCTATTGCCCAGGGATCCACCTGGGAGTGAACCCACTTGTGGCTGAAATTTCGGAGACGCGCCCCTACCGGGCCTAGCTCTGCCTGTGGAGCCCCAGCGTCATGCAGTGGATTTAGTGGAGGCCGGGGAGAACTTCTGTTCCTGGGAACTAGCTGTGTTGTGCAGCTTCTTTCCTCTGCCCCTGCCTCTGGCAAGAAAGGACGCACCTCGGACTTTCTTGCCTTTTTGTGAACGAAAGGACTGCATTTGGTAATCTGGTGCTTTCTTAGGTTGTGAGGGAACATATGGCAAAAAATTTGACTTTCCAGCCGTAGCTGTGGAGACCAGGTCCGATAGACCCTTCCCAAACAACTCCTCACCCTTGTAAGGTAAAACCTCCATGTGCCTTTTTGAGTCGGCATCGCCTGTCCACTGCCGAGTCCACAGGACCCTTCTGGCAGAAATCGACATTGCATTTATTCTAGAGCCCAGAAGGCTACAGCACTCAGAGCTTTGTCCACCCTGAGGGAGGCTTCCCAGCGTAACCTGTCCGTTGGCGGGAAGGATACACCATAAGCGTCCATTTGGAAATCTGCAGTCTTTTATCTGGAGATACCCAAGCCTTTTCACATAACTCATTTAGCTCATGTGAAGGGGGAAAGGTCACCACTTTCCTTTTTTCCCCATACATATGAACCCTCTTGTCTTGGACTGGGGTTTCCTCTGTGATGTGCAACACATCCTTTATTGCTATAATCATATAACGGATGGCTTTTGCATCATCGCACTCGACACTGGAGTCAGAATCCGTGTCGGTATCTGTGTCAACAATTAGGGATAGTGGGCACTTTTGAGACCCTGACGGTCTCTGCGACATAGGATCAGGCATGGGCTGTGACCCCGACTGTCCTAAGGTTTCAGCTTATCCAACCTTTTATGTAAGGAATTAACATTTTCATTTAAAACCTTCCACATATCCATCCAATCAGGTGTCGGCGCCGACGGCGGAGACACCTCAGTCAACAGCTCCCGCTCTGCTTCCACTTAGCCTTCCTCGTCAAACATGTCAACACACTCGTACCGACACACCACACACACACAAGGGATGCTCTCTGAAGACAGTTCCCCCACAAGGCCCTTTGGAGAGACAGAGAGAGAGTATGCCAGCACACACTCCAGCGCTATATGTCCCAGGAGTCACACAGTAACTTAGTGTTAACCCAGTAGCTGCTGTATAATATATGTTTTTGCGCCTAATTTATGTGCCCCCCCCCCTCTCTTTTTACCCTGTTCTACCGTGATTCTGCAGGGAAGAGCCTGGGGAGCTTCCTCTCAGCGGAGCTGTGGAGAGAAAATGGCGCTGGTGAGTGCTGAGGAAGAAGCCCCGCCCCCTCACCGGCGGGCTTCTGTCCCGCGATTTTGTGTAAAATAATGGCGGGGGCTCATGCATATATACAGTGCCCAACTGTATATATGCCCACTTCTGCCAAGAGGTCTCTAATTGCTGCCCAGGGAATCTCCCCCTCCCCCCCCCCCCCTCCCTGCACCCTACAGTGACTGGAGTATGTGGGTTAGTGTGGGAGCAATGGCGCACAGATGCAGTGCCGTGCGCTACCTCATATGAAGACTGGAGTCTTCTTGCTTCTGTCACCGGCTTCTGTCTTCCGGCTCTGTGAGGGGGACGGCGGCGCGGCTCCGGGATCGGACGACAAAGGGTGAGATCCTGTGTACGATCCCTCTGTAGCTAATGGTGTCCAGTAGCCTGAGAAGCAGGACCTATCTGCAAAGAGTAGGGTTGCTTCTCTCCCCTCAGTCCCACAATGCAGGGAGTCTGTTCCCAGCAGATCTCCCTGAAAAAAAAACCTACAAAATACTTTCTTATAGCAAGCTCAGGAGAGCTCACTAAGATGCACCCAGCTCGTCCGGGAACAGATTCTAACTGAGGTCTGGAGGAGGGACATAGATGGAGGAGCCAGTGCACACCAGTATCCAAATTCTTTCTTAGAGTGCCCTGTCTCCTGCGAAGGCAGTCTATTCCCCATGGTCCTTACGAAGTCCCCAGCATCCACTAGGACGTTAGAGAAAATATATTAGCCAGTCCTAGAGGTTTAATATTGCTGCCCAGGGCGCGCCCCCCCGCCCTGCACCCATCCGTGCCTGCAGTGTGTGTTGTGTGTGGGAACACTGGTGCGCAGCGTTACCGCTGTGCGTTACATCAGAGAAGAACTGAAGTCTTCTGCCACCTTTGAAGTCTCTTTCTTCTAATACTCACCCGGCTTCTATCTTCCGGCTCTGTGAGGAGGACTGCGGCGCGGCCCCGGGACGAACGGCTAGGGTGAGACCTGCGTTCCGACCCTCTGGATCCAATGGTGTCCAGTAGCCCAAGAAGCAGAGCCTATCACTTAAGTAGATCTGCTTCTCTCTCCTCAGTCCCACGAAGCAGTGAGCCTGTTGCCAGCAGTGCTCCCTGAAAATAAAAAACCTAACAAAATTCTTTTTTCAGAGAAACTCAGGAGAGCTCCCCTGTAATGCACCCAGTCTCCTCTGGGCACAGGATCCAACTGAGGTCTGGAGGAGGGGCATAGAGGGAGGAGCCAGTGCACACCCATTCTAAAGTTCTTTATAGTGCCCATGTCTCCTGCGGAGCCCGTCTATACCCCATGGTCCTTACAGAGTCCCCAGCATCCTCTAGGACATAAGAGAAAGAAAATAAGAATTTACTTACCGATAATTCTATTTCTCGGAGTCCGTAGTGGATGCTGGGGTTCCTGAAAGGACCATGGGGAATAGCGGCTCCGCAGGAGACAGGGCACAAAAAAGTAAAGCTTTTACCAGATCAGGTGGTGTGCACTGGCTCCTCCCCCTATGACCCTCCTCCAGACTCCAGTTAGGTACTGTGCCCGGACGAGCGTACACAATAAGGGAGGCAATTTGAATCCCGGGTAAGACTCATACCAGCCACACCAATCACACCGTACAACTTGTGATCTAAACCCAGTTAACAGTATGATAACAGAAAGAGCCTCTTAAAGATGGCTCCTTAACAATATAACCCGAATTTGTTAACAATAACTATGTACAGTATTGCAGATAATCCGCACTTGGGATGGGCGCCCAGCATCCACTACGGACTCCGAGAAATAGAATTATCGGTAAGTAAATTCTTATTTTCTCTATCGTCCTAAGTGGATGCTGGGGTTCCTGAAAGGACCATGGGGATTATACCAAAGCTCCCAAACGGGCGGGAGAGTGCGGATGACTCTGCAGCACCGAATGAGAGAATTCCAAGTCCTCTTTTGCCAGGGTATCAAATTTGTAGAATTTTACAAACGTGTTTTCCCCCGACCACGTAGCTGCTCGGCAGAATTGTAATGCCGAGACCCCTCGGGCAGCCGCCCAAGATGAGCCCACCTTCCTTGTGGAATGGGCCTTAACAGATTTAGGCTGTGGCAGGCCTGCCACAGAATGAGCAAGTTGAATTGTGTTACAAATCCAACGAGCAATCGTCTGCTTAGAAGCAGGGGCACCCAACTTGTTGGGTGCATATAGTATCAACAGCGAGTCAGATTTTCTGACTTCAGCCGTCCTTGAAATGTATATTTTTAAGGCTCTGACAACGTCCAACAACTTGGAGTCCTCCAAGTCGCCAGTGGCCGCAGGCACCACAATAGGTTGGTTCAGGTGAAACGCTGATACCACCTTAGGGAGAAAATGCGGACGAGTCCTCAGTTCTGCCCTATCCGAATGGAAGATTAGATAAGGGCTTTTATAAGATAAAGCCGCCAATTCAGATACTCTCCTGGCGGAAGCCAGGGCCAGTAACATAGTCACTTTCCATGTGAGATATTTAAAATCCACCTTTTTCAATGGTTCAAACCAATGGGATTTGAGGAAATCTAAAACTACATTTAGATCCCACGGTGCCACCGGAGGCACCACAGGAGGCTGTATATGCAGTACTCCTTTAACAAAAGTCTGTACCTCAGGAACTGAGGCCAATTCTTTTTGGAAGAATATTGACAGGGCCGAAATTTGAACCTTAATAGATCTCAATTTGAGACCCATAGACAATCCTGATTGTAGGAAATGTAGGAAACGACCCAGTTGAAATTCCTCCGTCGGAACACTCCGATCCTCGCACCACGCGACATATTTTCGCCAAATGCGGTGATAATGTTTCGCGGTGACTTCCTTCCTTGCCTTAATCAAGGTAGGAATGACTTCTTCTGGAATGCCTTTCCCTTTTAGGATCTGGCGTTCAACCGCCATGCCGTCAAACGCAGCCGCGGTAAGTCTTGAAAGAGACAGGGACCCTGTTGTAGCAGGTCCCTTCTCAGAAGTAGAGGGCACGGGTCGTCCGTGACCAACTCTTGAAGTTCCGGGTACCAAGTCCTTCTTGGCCAATCCGGAGCCACTAGTATTGTTCTTACTCCTCCTCACCGTATAATCTTCAATACCTTTGGTATGAGAGGCAGAGGAGGAAACACATATACTGATTTGTACACCCAAGGTGTTACCAGTGCGTCCACAGCTATTGCCTGTGGATCTCTTGACCTGGCGCAATACTTGTCCAGTTTCTTGTTGAGGCGAGACGCCATCATGTCTACCATTGGTCTTTCCCAACAGTTTATTAGCATGTGGAAGACTTCTGGATGAAGACCCCCCTCTCCCGGGTGAATATCGTGTCTGCTGAGGAAGTCTGCTTCCCAGTTGTCCACGCCCGGGAAGAACACTGCTGACAGTGCTATTACGTGATTCTCCGCCCAGCGAAGAATCTTGGCAGCTTCTGCCATTGCACTCCTGCTTCTTGTGCCGCCCTGTCTGTTTACATGGGCGACCGCCGTGATGTTGTCCGACTGAATCAACACCGGTTTTCCTTGCAGGAGTGGTTCCGCCTGGCTTAGAGCATTTTAGATTGCTCTTAGTACCAGAATGTTTATGTGAAGAGACTTTTCCAGGTTCGTCCATACCCCCTGGAAGTTTCTTCCTTGTGTGACTGCTCCCCAACCTCTCAGGCTGGCGTCCGTGGTCACCAGGATCAAATCCTGTATGCCGAATCTGCGGCCCTCCAATAGATGAGCCTTTTGCAACCACCACAGAAGATATACCCTTGTCCTTGGCGACAGGGTTATTCGCAGGTGCATCTGAGGATGCGACCCTGACCATTTGTCCAACAGATCCCTTTGGAAAATTCTTGCATGGAATCTGCCGAATGGAATTGCTTCGTAAAAAGCCACCATTTTTCCCAGGACTCTTGTGCATTGATGTACAGACACCTTTCCTGGTTTTAGGAGGTTCCTGACAGGTCGGATAACTCCTTGGCTTTTTCCTCGGGAAGAAAAACCTTTTTCTGAACCGTGTCCAGAATCATCCCTAGGAACAGCAGACGTATCGTCGGAAAACAGCTGCGATTCTTGGAATATTTAGAATCCAGTCGTGCCGTCGAAGAACTACTTTAGATAGTGCTCTTCCGACCTCCAACTGTTCTCTGGAACTTGCCCTTTTTAGGTCGTGCAAGTAAGGGATAATTTAGATGCCTTTTTTCTTTGAAGAAACATCTTTTCGGCCATTACCTTGGTAAAAAGGCCCGGGGTGCCGTGGATAATTCAAACGGCATCGTCTGAAACTGATATTGACAGTTCTGTACCACGAACCAGAGGTACCCTTGATGAGAAGGACAAAATTTGGACATGGCGGTAATCCTTGATGTCCAGGGACACCATATAGTCCCCTTTTTTCCGGTTCGCTATCACTGCTCTGAGTGACTTTATCTCGATTTGAACCTTTTATGTAAGTGTTCAAAACATTTTAGATTTAGACTATGTGTCACCAAGCCGTCTGGCTTCAGTACCACAATATAGTGTGGAAAAATAATACCCTTTTCCTTGTCGTAGGAGGGGTACTTTGATTATCACCTGCTGGATATACAGCTTGTGAATTGTTTCCAATGCTGCCTCCCTGTCGGAGGGAGCCGTTGGTAAAGCAGACTTCAGGAACCTGCGAGGAGAAGATGTCTCGACTCTCCAATCTTTACCCCTGGGATAATACTCGTACGATCTAGGGGTCAACTTGCGAGTGATCCCACTGCGCCCTGAGACTCTTGAGACTACCCCCCCACCTTGAGTCCGCTTGCACGGCCCCAGCGTCATGCTGAGGACTTGGCAGACGCGGTGGAGGGCTTCTTTTCCTGGGAAAGGGCTGCCTGCTGCAGTCTACTTCCCTTACCTCTATGTCTGGGCAGATATGACTGGCCTTTTGCCTGCATGCCCTCATGGGAAAGGAAAGATTGAGGCTGAAAAGACGGTGTCTTTTTTAGCTGAGATGTAACTTGGGGTAAAAAAGGTTGGATTTCCCAGCTGTTGCTGTGGTCCCCAGGTCCGATGGACCGACCCCCAAATAACTCCTTCCCTTTATACAGCAATACTTCCATCTGCCGTATGGGATCTGTATCACCTGACCACTGTCGTGTCCCTGACATCTTCTGGGAGATATGGACAACGCACTTATCTTGATGCCAGAGAGCAAATATCCCTCTGTGCATCTCACATACATATATATAGAATGCATCCTATTAAATGCTCTACATGAATAAAATATTTTCAGTCAGGGAATCCGACCAAGCCAACCCAGCACTGCATCTCCAGGCTGATGGCGATCGCTGGTCGCAGTATAACCACCGTATGTGTGTATATACTTTTTAGGATATTTTTCCAGCTTCCTATCAGCTGGCTCCTTGAGGGCGGCCGTATCTGGAGACGGTAACGCCACTTGATAAGCGTGTGAGCGCCTTATCACCCTAAGGGGTGTTTCCCAACGTACCCTAATTTCTGGCGGGAAAGGGTATAACGCCAATATTTGCTATCGGGGTAACCCTACGCATCATCACACACTTCATTTTATTTTATCTGATTCAGGAAAAACTACAGGTAGTTTTTTCACTCCCACATAATACCCTTTCTTGTGGTACTTGTAGTATCAGAAACACGTAACACCTCCTTCATTGCCCTTAACGTGTGGCCCTAATGAGAAATACGTTTGTTTATTCACCGTCGACACTGTATTCAGTGTCCGTGTCTGTGTCTGTGTCGACCGACTGAGGTAAATGGGCGTTTTTAAAAACCCCTGACGGTGTTTCTGAGACGCCTGGACCGGTCCTAATAGATTGTCGGCCGTCTCATGTCGTCAACCGACCTTGCAGCGTGTTGACATTCTCACGTAATTCTCTAAATAAGCCATCCATTCCGGTGTCGACTCCCTAGAGAGTGACATCACCATTACAGGCAATTTCTCCGCCTCCTCACCAACATCGTCCTCATACATGTCGACACACACGTACCGACACACAGCACACACACCGGGAATGCTCTGACAGAGGACAGGACCCACTAGCCCTTTGGGGAGACAGAGGGAGAGTCTGCCAGCACACACCAAAAACGCTATAATTATATAGGGACAACCTTATATAAGTGTTTCTCCCTTATAGCATCTTTTATATATATACAATATCGCCAAAATCAGTGCCCCCCCTCTCTGTTTTAACCCTGTTTCTGTAGTGCAGTGCAGGGGAGAGCCTGGGAGCCTTCTCTCCAGCTTTTCTGTGAGAGAAAATGGCGCTGTGTGCTGAGGAGATAGGCCCAGCCCCTTTTTCGGCGGGCTCGTCTCCCGCTATTTTTGAAGTTAGGCAGGGGTTAAATATCTCCATATAGCCTCTGTGGGCTATATGTGAGGTATTTTTTGCCTCTAATAAGGTTTTTATTTGCCTCTCAGAGCGCCCCCCCCAGCGCTCTGCACCCTCAGTGACTGTTGTGTGAAGTGTGCTGAGAGGAAAATGGCGCACAGCTGCAGTGCTGTGCGCTACCTTTATGAAGACTCAGGAGTCTTCAGCCGCCGATTTTGGACCTCTTCTCTCTTCAGCGTCTGCAAGGGGGCCGGCGGCGCGGCTCCGGTGACCATCCAGGCTGTACCTGTGATCGTCCCTCTGGAGCTAGTGTCCAGTAGCCAAGCAGCAAATCCACTCTGCACGCAGGTGAGTTCACTACTTCTCCCCTAAGTCCCTCGTTGCAGTGATCCTGTTGCCAGCAGGACTCACTGTAAAGTAAAAAACCTAAGCTAAACTTTCTCTAAGCAGCTCTTTAGGAGAGCCACCTAGATTGCACCCTTCTCGTTCGGGCACAAAATCTAACTGGAGTCTGGAGGAGGGTCATAGGGGGAGGAGCCAGTGCACACCACCTGATCTGGTAAAAGCTTTACTTTTTTGTGCCCTGTCTCCTGCGGAGCCGCTATTCCCCATGGTCCTTTCAGGAACCCCAGCATCCACTTAGGACGATAGAGAAAAGTTATTTTCAGGGCTGCGCTGTTAGATGCCTGCACTGCAGGCACCAACTTACAAACTGAGCTCCTGTGCACAGAGGTGGGGTTATAGAGGCGGCGGCGCTATGCATCCTTGGAACAGTCAAAGCTTTTAGCCTGTTGGTGCCTCGGATCAAGAACCAACTCTACACCCCCAATGTTATCCCTGTGGAACTCCAGTGTACCCCACTGCAGAAACATCATTTATTGTATACTCAACAGCATCCAGGTTTGTAGCATCTCTCAAGCGCTTTCGGCCCTAGATGGACCTTCATACGTTTTTGAGGAACCCCTCCTCTTGCAGAGGGAGGACACTGATTAGTATTTTTGTTTCTTATTGGTGACCAATGCACTCATGTGTTTTTTGCATATTGCTGATTTTAATGTCAATTATATATTGATGTACATTGGGCGTTGCTTTGGTGGTTGTGGAATGAGAGAATAACTATTATTAAATAATCGATGTTGCGTTTTAGATGGTTGGTCAGTATAGACCATCTCTTGTCTGCTTACTACCAGCAATGACCTGTGCATTAAAATATATATAGGGGGACTGTTTTTATTGCACCTACGGGCTCTAGGACCCTTTAGTGTCCCACTGTAGATTACAATTCTATCTTAGGTACTTTATAAATATCGAAAGCGGTGCTCAGTGTTAAGTGGAATATCAATTATCTTTGTGATTTTGTTCCAGACTGTTTTTTTTTTTTTTTTCCTAGAGATTAAGTTTTCTATTTGTAATATGGTATTAGTATCACGGACACGCAGGACTTCCTGCATGTGTCCCAGCTGAGCTCCGGGGGCCTCCAGTCATGCGACGCTTGCGTTCCAGAGGCAGGACGTTACATGTGCGAGCGGGCGCGACACGTCGTAGCGGGATAGCGCTTTTCCGCTGTATGTTTTGACATTTTTGGTGGGTTTTTGGATCTGCAGTGTGACACCTGGTAGTCTGTCACAGTATTGAGTAGTTTGTTGGTGTACTGAGTATGCCAAGCGGGAATGTGTGGTCACATGTTGATGACGTCATATATTTGATTTTGGCGCCATTTCTATGCTATTTGGGTATAAATAGAGCCAGTTAGGCAGGGCCAGTCTTGTTGCTGGGAGTGAATCGCCAGTTGATATTTGATGTTATTCGCTTGTGCTTCCTGAAGAAGGCCCATCTAAGGCCAAAAGCGCTTGAGAGATACTACAAACCTGGATGCTGTTGAGTATACAATAAAATAGGATTTTAATACCTACCGGTAAATCCTTTTCTCTTAGTCCGTAGGGGATGCTGGGGTCCACTTCAGTACCATGGGGTATAGACTGTTCCGCAGGAGCCATGGGCACTTTAAGACTTTTCAAGGTTGTGAACTGGCTCCTCCCTCTATGCCCCTCCTCCAGACCTCCGTTATAGGAACTGTGCCCAGGGAGACAGACATTGAGGAAAGGATTTACTTTTATACTAATGGTGAGATTCATACCAGCTCACACCTCAACCATGCCGCACAACATGGCATTCAACATGACACGCCAACAGGCATGAACCATTTACAGTAACATGCTGAAAACAAATGAAACACAACTTGTGTAACTATAAAGAACAAACTGCAGGTAAAGTACGTACTGGGTCGGGTGCCCAGCATCCTCTACGGACTAGGAGAAAAGGATTTACCGGTAGGTATTAAAGTCCTATTTTCTCATACGTCCTAGAGGATGCTGTGGTCCACTTCAGTACCATGGGGTTATACCAAAGCTCCAGTACGGGCGGGAGAGTGCGGATGACCCTGCAGCACCGATTGACCAAACTTGAGGTACTCATCGGCCAAAGTGTCAAACTTATAACATTTAGCAAATACGTTTGACCCTGACCAAGTAGCCGCTGGGCAAAGTTGTAAAGTCGAGACGCCCCGGGCAGCTGCCCAGGATGAGCCCACTTTCCTAGTAGAATGGACCTTCACCGACTTCGGTACTGGCAAGCCTGCCGTAGAATGAGCGTGCTGAATTGTCCCTCTGATCCAGCACGCAATAGTCTGCTTAGAAGCAGGACACACAATCTTGCTGGGAGCATACAGGACAAACAGAGCCTCTATTTTCCGCAACCGAGCTGTCCTTGCAACATAAATCTTTAAAGCTCTAACCACATCTAAAGACTGTGACTCAGTGAAAGTGTCAGTAGCTACTGGCACCACAATAGGTTGGTTTATGTGGAAGGACAAAACCACCTTTGGAAGAAATTGTTGATGAGTTCTTAACTCTGCCCTATCTTCATGGAAGATCAGGTAAGGGCTCTTGTGAGACAAGGCCCCCCAACTCAGACACCCGCCTTGCGGATGCCAAGGCCAAAAGCATCACCACTTTCCAAGTGAGAAACTTCAATTCTATCTCCTGCAGATGTTCAAACCAATCTGATTGAAGGATCTGTAACACCACATTAAGGCCCATGGTGCCACTGGAGGCACAAATGAAGGCTGGATGTGCAGAACCCCTTTCACGAACGTCTGAACTTCTGGAAAGGAGGCCAATTGTTTTTGAAAGAAAACTGATAAGGCCGAAATCTGGACCTTGATTGACCCCAATCTAAGGCCCGCATCCACACCAGCCTGAAGAAAATGGAGAAAACGTCCCAACTCAAACTCTTCCGTAGGAACCTTCTTGGATTCACACCAAGACACATTTTCTCCAAAATATGGTGGTAATGTATAGACGTTACTCCTTTCCTGGCTTGAATAAGAGTGGGGATGACTTCCTTGGGAATACCCTTTCGGGCTAGGATCCGGCACTCAACAGTCATGCCGTCAAACGTAGCCGCGGTAAGTCTTGATACACACACGGCCCCTGCTGTAGTAGGTCCTCTTGAGGAGGAAGAGGCCGAGGATCTTCTATGAGCAACTCATTGCACGGGATCTTGAAGAAGATGTACCGCTTGTAGAAGGCCGTTGTAAATGGTTCTCAATTCTAGAACGTTTACGTGAAGGCAGACTTGACCATTTTCCTTGGAAGCTTTCCCCCTGTGAGACATCCCCCCAGCCTCGGAGACTTGCATCCGTGGTTATGAGGACCCAGTCGTGAATCCCAAACCTGCGTCCCTCTAGTACAGTGATGGCTAACCTTGACACTCCAGCTGTTGTTGAACTACACATCCCAGCATGCCCTGCATCAGTTTTAGCATGGCCAAATAGCAAAACTGTAGCAGGGCATGCTGGGATGTTTAGTTCAACAACAGCTGGAGTGTCAAGGTTAGCCATCACTGCTCTAGTAGGTGAGAACTGTGTAGTCACCACAGGAGCGAAATCCTGGCTTTGGGGGACAGGATTATTCCGGTGCATGTGTGGGTGGGATCCGGACCACTTGTCCTAAAGGTCCCACTGGAATACTCTGGCATGAAATTGGCCAAACCGTATGTCCTCGTAGGCTGCTACCATTTTCCCCAACAACCGAATGCATTGATGGATCGACACGCTTGTTGGTTTCAATATTTGTTTGGCCATTTTCTGGATTTCCACAGACTTTTCCACTGGAAAAAAAATACTCTCCATACTTCTGTGCAGAATTATCCCTAAAAAGGACAATCTTGTCGTCGGTTCCAACTGCGACTTTGGAAAATTCATGATCCAACCGTGTTGTTGGAGTATTGACAGGGAGAGTGCAATGTTCTGCACCAACAGTTCCCTGGATCTCGCTTTTATCAGGAGATCGTCCAGATAAGGAATTATATTGACTCCTTTTTGACGAAGGAGGACCATCATCTCCGCCATCACCTTGGTGAATACCCTCGGTGCCGTGGAGAGTTCGAACAGCAACGTCTTGAACTGGTAATGGCAATCCTGTACTGCGAATCTCAGATAAGCTTGGTGAGGAGGATAAACGGG